>NC_056062.1:4242424-4545454 GCF_016772045.2 Ovis aries
TGATGCTCTTTTATTTGAAACAATTACTTGGGAGAATTTTCCATTTTTCGCAGTCCATCTGGTTCCTGTGCTGGGTCTGAAGGTTTTCAGCAGAGGCCTATCAGTTTCCATTACTACAATTCACGGGCCATCTCTTTGACAAGCCTGCTTTGCAAACAGCACACAAGCTACAATGAGATACCCCGGGAGGATGTGCACATTCCCAGTGGAGCCTCAGGAATTCAGCTGCTCCAAGGAAGTGATTCAGGCTCTCGTGTTTCCAGGTTTAGAAAGCTCAAGACAAACGAGCAATTCTATTGACCACTTTATTTCCAGCAAACATTTTTAAGATTTTTTAAAGTATTGTCTAGAATGAAGTTAGATATCACTTCTTAGAATTTTTAAAATAGAATTCAAATATATGAAGAAAAAAAGAATGTCTTCGATTTTTAAAATAGCAATAATATATTCTATTTAAGCCTAAAAAGATCTTTCTCATTTCATCAATTAGTACATTTCTGGAAAGGTTCCATCATTTTTAGCAGCAGCCTAGTGCTCTATGTGTGTGCTCACGAATTCATGTCCAATACTTTGTGACCCATGGGTTGTAGCCTGCCAGGCTCCTCTGTCCACATGATTTTCCAGGCAAGAATAATGGAGTGGGTTGCCATTTCCTCCTCCAGGGGCTCTTCCTGACTCAGGGACCAAACCCACATCTCCTGCGTTGGCAGGTAGATTCTTTCATCACTGAGGCACCTGGGATGCCCCATACTGCTATATACACACACATAATTTTAAAGATGAAGGCTTTTCTTCAGTTAAATTACATTATCTGAGTTGCACAGTAAAACTGCTATTATCACAGAATATACTGGAAAAGCAAAGGCAAAACTTTGTGGCTAAGTTTAAGAAGTGTTGAAGCCACAATAAAATACAATGTACTTATTTATGTAATAAATTTATATTATTTAAAAAGATATATAGTTTTAGACCTCAGGCATCCCACAATTACATTAGAAACTTCCCATTTTGTTTAATAAAGTGATAGTCAAAGCACATTCTGATTTGACCCCAGGGTGCATTCTATGGAAATAGCTTCTGTTACTCATCACAGAACTATGCCCATTTGTCCATGAGGAACACAATTATTTTCATTGGTTGGTTCAATATAACGTTTTATGTCATATTAGAAGTTACACATGATAACAAGATATGGTATGTAATCCAGTGAAGCTTGCTGACAGTGCGCATTGCCAAAAATACTTTTTGGAAAAAAGAGAGTAGTACTAGTAGCTCCCTGCTTTCTCTGCTCACGGCTCATGCTTATATGCAATGTGCTGTGAGAACTGGCACCTAAAGAACCACCTCTGGGGTTATGTCAGCTTAGGGTCACACCTGGATGACCTGGCAACTGGGCACCAAAAGTCCTTAAAAGGAAGAATGCGTCTCTTTTTGATGGACGTTGGTCTTATGACTGTTATAATGAAAATGTTTTCCTATGGCCAGTGTTAATTGATCTCTGCTCTTTCCTGACCAAAAATTTGTTTCGTAAACATAGTTCTAAACTCCATGATGCCCCAATTGACAGCACTGATCACTCTCCAAGGAAGTGAGTTGGCTTCATGTGACACAATAACGTGAAAGATTTTGAGATATCAGGAAACTTTTGATGCTTAAAGTGTGCAACTCTGGTATTCAGAAACATTTATTTTCTCCTCACAGATTTTCTCAAAGTTACCAGAGAGGTCTGACATAGAAACTTATAATCATTTAAAACCATTTGGCATTTTTCCAGTCCCTGAGGGACAAGTTAGCATATTGTTTTCGACTCTATCCCCAAATAGTATTAAGTAGCATAACAACTGGCCTTTCCTGGTGGCCCAGCTGGTAAAGAACCCACCTGCAATGCAGGTGACCTCATGTGATTCCTGGGTGGGGAAGATTTCCATGGAGGAGGGATAAGCTGCCCGCTCCACTGTTCTTGGGCTTCCTTGATGGCTCAGAAAGTAAAGAATCCGCCTATAATGTGGGAGACCTTGGTTTGATCCCTGGGTTGGGAAGATCTCCTGGAGGACTGGATGGCACATGGTAACCCACTTCAGTATTCCTGCCTGGAGAGTCCCCACGGACAGAGGTGCCTGGAGGGCTACAGTTCATGGGGTCACAAAGAGTCAGCCACGACTGAGCGACTAAGCGCAGCATAGCATAACAGCAGAAGGAAATAATAGTCTTAAAGAGCAAAATTTTGTTTGAGAGATTAACAGACCATTTTTCTCCTGTCAAGATTTTATTTAAAACTTAATTTGCGTCAATAGAATGAACTTCCTAACTCTGAATCACAGTTTCAAAACTCTTGTGCCCATGCAGCTTGGGATCTAATTGAATTCTATTCAATGAATGCCTGCCTGAAATTACTGGAGGAGCTGACAGCTGTTTTTTCTAAACTCTTGCTGTCCCTCGGTGTTCCTAGTCTCAGCACAGGAAGAATTAAGAAACTTCTTTGGCTTCCCATCAATATTTTAGCCCATTATTGAAAGAAAATTATAATAAATGCTTCTTGTCTCTACTGTAATGTTCAAAGCTTATTTCTGTGGCATGTACTTTGTACTTCAGGTTTTTCCATCAAAGGGCCTGTGCTCCTTTCTCATTATGAATTCAAGGTCCAAATGGGCCACAGATGAATATGAGTAATGAAAAGCAGGGGGAAAAAATCTAACATTGCTGCTGAGAGCACTGTCACTGCGTTATTACTGCAATACATAGCGTGTCTTCAACTTCACAGTTCAGTTCAGTCACTCAGTCGTGTCCAACTCTTCATGACCCCATGGACTGCAGCACACTAGGCCTCCCTGTCCATCACCAACTCTCAGAGCTTACTCAAACTCCTGTCCACTGAGTCAGTGGTGCCATCCAACCATTTCATCCTCTGTCGTCCCCTTCCCCTCCTGCCTTCAATCTTTCTCAGCATCAGGGTCTTTTTCAATGAGTCAGTTCTTTGCATCAGGTGGCCAAAGTATTGGACTTTCAGCTTCAGCATCAGTCCTTCCAGTGAATATTCAGGACTGATCTCCTTTAGGATGGACTGGTTGGATCTCCTTGCAGTCCAAGGGACTCTCAAGAGTCTTCTCTAACACCACAGTTCAAAAGCATCAATTCTTTTGTGCTAAGATTTCTTTATAGTCCAACTCTCACATTCATATATGACCACTGGAAAAACAATAGCCTTGACTAGATGGACCTTTGTTGGCAAAGTAATATCTCTGCTTTTTAATATGCTGTCTAGGTTGGTCATAACTTTCCTTCCAAGGAGCAAGTGTCTTTTAATTTCATGGCTGCAATCACTATCTGCAGTGATTTCGGAGCCCAGAAAAATAAAGTCTGACACTGTTTCCACTGTTTCCCCATCGATTTGCCATGAAGTGATGGGACCGGATGCCATGATCTTCGTTTTCTGAATGTTGCACTCTAAGCCAACTTTTTCACTTTCACTTTCATCAAGAGGCTCTTTAGTTCTTCTTCACTTTCTGTCATAAGGGTGGTGTCATCTGCATATCTGACGTTATTGATATTTCTCCCGGCAATACTGATTCCAGCTTGTGTTTCTTCCAGCCCAGCATTTCTCATGATGTACTCTGCATATAAGTTAATTAAGCAGGGTGACAATATACAGCCTTGACGTACTCCTTTTCCTATTTGGAACCAGTCTGTTGTTCCATGTCCAGTTCTAACTGTTGCTTCCTGACTTGCATACACGTTTCTCAAGAGGCAGGTCAGATGGTCTGGTATTTCCAACTCTTTCAGAATTTTCCACAGTTTATTGTGATCCACACAGTCAAAGGCTTTGGCATAGTCAATAAAGCAGAAATAGGTGTGTTTCTGGAACTCTCTTGCTTTATTTATGATCCACTGGATGTTGGCAATTTGATCTCTGATTCCTCTGCCTTTTCTAAAACCAGCTTGAACATCAGGAAGTTCACGGTTCACGTATTGCTGAAGCCTGGCTTGGAGGATTTTGAGCATTACTTTACTAGTGTGTGAGATGAGTGCAATTGTGTGGTAGTTTGAGCATTCTTTGGCATTACCTTTTTTGTGACTGGAATGAAAACTGACCTTTTCCAGTCCTGTGGCCACTGCTGAGTTTTCCAAATTTGCTGGCATATTGAGTGCAGCACTTTCACAGCATCATCTTTTAGGATTTGAAATAGCTCAACTGGAATCCCATCACCTTTTCCCACTAATTAATTCATATTCATTAATAGAAAATTTACTTAAATTGAGTATTGAGTGAAATAGCTGGAACATATATCTGAAGTGAAATGCCAGAATCCTAACATGAAAACCAATAAAGGAGGAAGCCAAAAGTAAATCTGATTTTGATTTTGTGTATCACTAACCTGACCTCCGGAGAAGGCAATGGCAACCCACTCCAGTACTCTTGCCTGGAAAATCCCATGGATGGAGGAGCCTGGTGGGCTGCAGTCCATGGGGTCACAAAGAGTCAGACATGACTGAGCGACTTCACTTTCACTTTTCACTTTCATGCACTGGAGAAGGAGATGGCAACCCACTCCAATGTTCTTGCCTGGAGAATCCCAGGGACTGCGGAGCCTGGTGGGAGGCTGTTTATGGGGTTGCACAGAGTCGGACCCAACTGAAATGACTTAGCAGCAGCAGCAGCAACCTGACCTCTGCATTTCCGACAACAGTCCTGCTGTATTTAGACCATAATTTTTCATGATTGAATTTTTATATGGTTCTTACATTCCTGCCACTCAACTAAATATTTTAGGAAATAAAACATATACCTCCTATGTTTTTTTCAGATATTTCATCCAATCAGAGTCCTTTTATTTCAGGGAGGAGTATTTTTTCCTCCTATGTGTGAAGACTTCATTTCAAAAGCTAAATTGTTAAATTAAAAAAGCTATATACTGCATAGGATTGAAAACGTCAAACTTTTTTAACTCGTATTTGTTGGATCCTTTATGCAGCTAACACATGGAGATATATTCACATGAATGTTCAGAATAGGGCAAATTTAAAACATTCTTAATAAAAAAATGAATGAGATCCTATTGTTACTTATTTTTGTGAATCTTTCAAAGAAGAGAAAGCCAGCCCACCAAAAGTAATACATGGTCAGCACGTGTCTTAATCACAGTAATATAAACATGGGGAGTTAGTAACAGGTGAACTCAACATCTACTGTTAGTAGAAACTTTTAACCTGGTCTATGTGTGTGCACAGTATATGCAGAGGAGCACTCTAGAAAACAAGCAGGGGGAGTATTCTTAAACACAGGGTCAGGGGTAAATTTGTACATTTGTATCCACCAGTTTCACCAAAGAATATTAAGGTACTGACCCTATTGAAAGTTCTTTAAAGTCAGGCATGTTCGCAGTTTACTTTGTATTGTGGACAACAAAACAACACAGTTTGATGTGTGGATACTGAAACAGTGTCTTCTGAGCCCTAAATTTCTGCCCACTGGTCTTTTTTCACACAGGACAAATATCATATGGGTCTTACACACGACACCCCTTTCTGTCAGCATGAAGCTTATTCAGCAAGTCAATCATTTTTCAAATGAGTGTTTGGAGTCCTTCTATGTCACTGTAACTGTCCCCTGGGCACATACACTCCTTTAAAATGTGGCACTGAGAACTCAGCACATTATTTATTCCACACATAATCTCAAGTGTAGAGTAGAGATTAGGACTCACACACACACACACACACACACACACACAATCTTGTTCTGGATATTACACAATACTTGCATTACTATGACTTGCTTTTTCAAGGCTAAATTGCTTGCATATACAGTAAATGTGTAGTCAACTAAAACTGCTAAGTTCTCCTTTCAAAGAGGATATTTTTACAATCCTTTTTCAAATTACTGGAGTGCAAATTACACTGGAAAAAAAGAAAGAAAGAAAGTGAAAGTCACTCAGTCATATTCAACTGTTTGTGACCCCATGAACTGTAGCCCGCCAGGCTTCTCTGTCCATGGGACTCTCCTGGCAAGAATACTGGAGCGGGTAGCCAGCCTTTCCGTGCTCCAGGGGATCTTCCTGACCAAGAGATCCCGTCTCCTGCACTGCAGCCGGACTCTGTACCATCTAAGCCACATTATTCAAATAAAAAAACAAAAAATTTTGAAATAGTTTGGGGAAGTAAACATCTCTTTCCATTTATAGCCAAGTTAGGGATTTGAGTTTTGGCCAATGTTGCTGACCTCATTACAAAATCTGCGCTCCAGATTTATGTCATCAGAATGGCTTTCTTAAAGTGGATCTGTTAAGAATGAGTGTGTGGATGTTTCACTTTCCTGTGAGAGCAGCTGGAAGGCAGTCTTGACGTGATCTTGAAGCATCACAAAAGTACCAGGGAAACAGAAGACAACCGAAGTGAATCATCCACTGAAATATCTGGAGAGGAGTAGCAGACATCTGAATCACATATTCGAACACATGGAAGACAACTGAAGATATAACGAGGGGGCAGTGTCATCAGTAAGCTCCTGTTGGGGACAGTGAGACACCCGTAACTGCAAACTACTTCCGGTCCGCCATGTTCGTGTTGAGTAATTTATAGTTCTACTCCGTATCAGTTAATTCAACTGAAGGCACCGAAGGCACCAGTTCCTTATCCTTAGTCCTGAGGGAAATGGTTGTGAAAGTCTGGAGGAAGAACACACCTTTGCAATGTTGTAAGAAAGTCAGGAGATTTCCAAACCTAACACAGAGGACAAGACAGCAAGATCACCTGGAGACTTCTGCTTGAGAGAGAAGGGACAGCCTGCTCGCTCCTGGGGAGATGGGAAGCCAGTTCTAGGGCTGCACACTCTCCCCTCCATTCCTGCTTCCCCAAACCCCACTTCTGCAGACAGTACCAGAGACTTTCACTGAAGACTTTCAGCATCCAGGGGCCTTTCCAATCCTCCTCAGAATAATTTTCTAACAATCACCTTGTGTTTCTCTTCTTTATTGTCCTGGAGCTAAGTCCCCCTGAGTTCTGAACAACTCAACATGCATTAGGCAGAACCAAGCAGGTGCCACGTGCTGGCCGGGTGATGGGGTGACAGGTACGAGGGGCACCCCTACCCTTGCTCTGCAGGAGCTCACCCGGGGGACCAGGACACAGACTATGTGGGTAATGCAAATAAAGTGCTATGTGAGCAGAGTCCAGGGCTGCTAATTCTGCCTCGCAGCCAAGAAGGCTTCGTGGAAAAGATGCAACTTTTCTCGTGTTTGAATTCAGTAATCTGTGAAAATGCAGTGACGGTGGGAGGAAAGAAACATACTGACTGTCTGTGGCTATTCTCTAGAACCTTCTTCTCTTACCCAGCAGGCTCAGGAAGGACCTTCCATGGGCTGTGACGTCCCTGACCTAGCTGCTAAAATCTCGTTTAGACCCATCCATATCAAGAAAATCCTAATATCTGAGCTTGTAGACATCTATAGAAAATACCAAGTGCATCTCTAAACCCACTACTGCATATCTCAGAAATCTACACCAGGAATAAAATAATGAGGACAAAACTGCAATTAGAAAAGATACACGCATCCCTATGTTCAAGCAGCACTATCCACAATAGCCAAGACATAGAGACAAGCTAAATGCCCACTGACAGATGAATGGAGAAAGAAGATGTGGTGCCCATATAGAATGGAGTATTCTGGTGTTTGTTGTTGTTTAGTCTCTAAGATTTATCTGACTCTTTTGCAACCCCGTGGACTGTAGCCCACCAGGCTCCTCTGTCCATGAGATTTCCCAGGCAAGAATACTGGAGTGGGTTGCCATTTCCTTCTCCAGGGGATCTGTCTGACCCAGGAATCAAACCCACACCTCTTGTACTCTCAAAGAAATGGCAGGCAGATTCTTTACCACTGAGCCACTATGGAAGCCTCAGTAATAAAATAAATTGAAATATGAAATAATGTCCTTTGCAGCAGCATAGATGAATCTAGAGATGATCACACTAAGTGAAGTACGTCAGACAAAGGAAGACAAGTATCAGATGCTGTCCCTTTTATGTGGAATCTAAAAGAATGACACATGGGAAGATATCTACAAAACAGAAACAGACTCACAGACGTAGAGAACAGACTGGTGGGGGCAGGAGGGCAGGAGGCTGGGGTGGAGTGGGAGGCTGGGACAGCAGATGCAAACTGTTATATAGGAGGGCCACACAACCAGGTCCTGTACCGCACAGGGAACTGAATTCAGTACCCTGTGGTAAACCACAATGTGGAAGAATATGAAAAAGGAAGTATATGTGTGTATGTATATATATAGGTATGTATATATATATATTATCTGTATAACTGAATCAATTTGCAGCAATTAGCCCAACATTGCAAATCAACTATACTTCAATCAAATAAATTCTAAAAAAGAATAAAACAATGTGCCACTAAACTACGCAGAGAAACAGAGACTGTGTAATCTTTTTTACGGCAATGTTTTAATATTTGTGTGCTAGATTCTCACAGTGCATTAAACCAAACAGGAACATTAGCAGACTAGCGTCTTAAAATCTGGCTAACTGTTTAGCAAATAAAAGTCGAGTGCATGGGTGCCAGAGAGACTGCATGTGTCGAGCCTGTCATCCATCTGTTGTGTTCTCTGCCAACTGCTCCACTTGGGGTGTGAGTGGAAGGCATTAGGAGGGAATAAGAAACCATTAAGAAATAAAATCAACTGCAGAGTGAGCAAGTTTCTTTTTCTCTTTCCTGTTCTTCTATTACCTCTGTCCTTCTCAGGTTTCTGTTTATTTTGGTGCTAGCTGTATCAATATACTGCCCGCAGATAAGACAATTAAATGAGACTCACGCTAGGTAAAGGCAGTCGCTTTTCACTGATCATTTAAGTCTCATTCTTGTAACTTTAGTAAGTGAAGCTAACAAGTAGTCTGACAAAACTATTTTCTTTGTGGTCATTTTTTTTTCCATAAATAGACATTGCTTATGATAAGAAGTTCAATCCCATGTCCAGATTTAACTATACCTTTATTTACTGCAAAATTCTCTGAAATACAAGAGTATACATGTGATTCTCTGGTAAGAAATATTTTCTCTAACATAGAGCCCGTACCAGTTTTATAAATCTTGACAATTCACAGAACGGAAATATCCCATTTTTAGAATAAAGCTGTGTTGCACTTTTTTTCTCCTTATTTAGTTTGCAATTCAGACAATAAGTTGTCACATAGAAATAGATATTTTAACTTTTTCAACTTGAAAATTCTTGATTTCACTGGCAAGCTGGGTAAAACCAGATAATACAGGGCAAAAGCCAAATAACAAAAATTCTGTAGTTTTCTTAAAACACTCCTGTAAGTTTCAGAGTTTCTCAGACATTAATGCTACATCTGGACCAGGGCTGCTGCAGAGTTCATTATAATTCACAACAGCTACCACCCTTGTCTATGCTTTCATAAATTGTAACAGCATCTGCCTTTATTTCCTGAAGCTGCAGTCTTCTCATAAAATGTCTTTTTAAGGGAAAATTGAGATGCAAAGATCAGAGTCATTTCATTTTCCAACAGAAAAGAAATACAAAGACAGTTAGGGAACAATGGGTTTGCCCAGTTTAGTTTCATCCTGCTACAAATACTGGGGGCTTCAGAGTTTATGGTGAAAAGACCCATCACGCAAAACAGATCACAAGGAGGATAGTCAGTCTGGCTATTTTTAAGAAGTGCAACTTGGCAACTCTCACCACGTTATCAGATATACTACTCTGGCGCCTTAGTGCATGTGAATTTTTACCTCTAGAAGTTTGATTTTTTTTTTTAATAAAGTCATGACACTAAGTGAAACACTTGTATTTTTGATCAAATGAATATCTAAATCTTTTTGGTCAAGTGAATAAAAAATATACATATTTAGATATCAAAAGCATATTTGGTGGAGAGCATAAAGAGAGAATTTTTTGGTTAGATGTTGAGATTAGGTTAATCTGGAGAGTGTTCCCATGACTGGCCTGCCCCGAGGTGGACGTGCAGGACAGACAAGATCTCCAGAGAATCAGGTGTGGCAAACTTGAAAGAATATTTCAAATATAACTTGAATCTGGAAACCAAACAAAATAAAACTGTATTGTTTTCATAGTAGTACTTATTTCAGAAGGTAAAGCTACACAAAATCCTTTCACGTGGTGAAAGACACGCTGATGATTTTCAAGAGGTGGACACAGTTTTCTGAGGTTGGGAGAGTTATCTCTAAGGACAGGTAGATTATTGACATTTCTCAAAAGAAGTCATACAAATGGCCAACAGGTACATGAAAAGGTGTTCAGGATCATTAACTTAAAGAAATGCAAACAAAACCACAAGGAAATATCATTTAACATCTGTTAGAATGACTTTTATAAAAAAAGACAAAAGATAACGGAGAAAAGATGCCAAAGATGCGGAGAAAAAGGAACACTTATGTACTATTGGTTCAAATGTATTTTAAATAAGCAAACTAAATTTCATTTTTTCCTACTAAATCAAAATATTGAGCCTAAAATAAGGGTCTATAGACTTCACATTTAATTTCCAAATACATGGGGTTTCTAAAGTATACTTGATATTTATTTCTCATTTTGATGTTAATTTTTCATTTAAATGTTTTTTCTCTGCAATCACCCTCTGTGTTTTGTCAGTCTTTTAACTTTACTGAGGCTTTCAATGGCTAAGTCAAAGATCTCTCTCAGAAAATGTCACATTGCACTTTAAATTATGTGGGCTATTTTCAAATATCTTTTGATATTGAATTTCTATAATAACATAATTCCACGGTAATAAGAGAACAGACTCTATGTGATTTCAATACCTTTAGACCATGAAGTTTTTGCACCTTGTTTTGTCCCCCTGAATATATTCCAGTGTCTCTTAGTCTATGGGAACTTAGACAGAATTTGTATCTTACTGTCGTATGAAAATTGTATAAATCCTAGTTATGCTGAATTGGTTCATAGTGCATTTCAGGTCTACTATATCTTCCTACTTTTCTGTCCATTCTATAAATTTTTGAGAGTTTGATATTGTCCAATTAAAATCTTAATTTATCTACTTAAAAAGTAATTGCAATATACAGTTGAATTATATGTAACTTTGTTCTGTATTTTCCAAGTCTCCTGTAAATATGCTATCATACTTTCATAATTTAAAAAAGAAAAAAAAAAGGATAAAAAAAAGGAACCCATAGACTTGAAGACAAGGGACACTGCTCTCCCTGGAACAGGAAGGAGGAAAGCCCCCTATGCACTTCCCTCTCGAGGCTGCAGGCAAACAAATTTAAGATCTAATTTGGAACTGTCTGAAAAAAAAAAAAATGTGAGCAGCTCAGGGGCACTTCAGAGAAGAAAACATGGTAAAGGTGCAAGAACCATGGGTCCATGTGGGTAGAGATTCAGATTCTGATTCCACTATTTATTCAGTTCAGTTCAGTCACTCAGTCATGTCTGACTCTTCGAGGACCCCGTGGACGGCAGCATGCGAGGCCTCCCTGTCCATTACCAAGTCCCGGAGTTAGTGGCGAAAATTTGGGGAAATTTCTCCATCTATGAGACAATGACAATAAATCATACCTCATAGAGATAGAGTGGGGAATTAACGAAATAATGTAAAGAAGTCTCTTGACACATAATAATGTTATGTGTTATTAGTTGACACATAATAATATTATGTGTTATTAGTTAACACATAATAATTTAGTTAATGGCTACTATTATTATTATTGTAAAAGTTTGTACTTGTGAAATTTTCAGTTAGGTTGAAAA
Organism: Ovis aries; assembly: GCF_016772045.2. NCBI lineage: Eukaryota > Metazoa > Chordata > Mammalia > Artiodactyla > Bovidae > Ovis > Ovis aries. The sequence continues at coordinate 4,254,179 of NC_056062.1, forward strand.
TTCATTAGAGTCCTAATATCTAGTTTGTTTCAAGAAGTCAAAGTTATCTAGGATATGCAACTTTTATTTTAAATTTTCCACTCAATATATTTTGAATAAATAATATATATTCCCTCAAATGAGTTCTAGTTTATCTAGTCTTTTAAATAACAAAATAATCAAACTGCTTTCTTTTAAAATTATTTCTATTGTTTACCAAATATTTATATATCAGGTCCTGAGCAGGGACTTTCATGAATTATTTCAGCTCATCTTTCAGACAAAATTGGAAATTGATACAATATAATTTTTATTTCATAAAAAGAGAACTTGGAAACAATAAGAGACATGCCCTAAATTACACAGAGCAAGGCTTTGAGCTGGGATTCAAACCCAAGATGTTTCTAACTCTGGGTATTTAATAACTGAATGGTAGAACAATGATGGCTATCACTTACTGCACACTTGCCCCATGAAAAGTAAAATTAACATTCTAAAAGTTTTCCCTCAAAAATAAACATTTTAAGACAAATTCCAAATAATTCAGAAGATTAAAAAATTGGCTTTAGCATAAATTAGGCTCTATATTATTCAATTTTTTACTATCACATTATTAGGATGAAGATTATAATTATTCATATTTTCCTATCTGATACATGAAATAGGGAGTGAGGCAGTTTTTTATCTGCAATACTCAAGTAATGAAGGCAAGCATGTTCTGAGTGAGATGTCTGGAGGTAACACAGAGGGCAGGATTTGCTCCCAGTGTCCAAATCTCATTTTCCCACTGCATATCATGAGGATGTGAGTTGTGAGTACATGTATGTGTGTGTGCAGGCTGTATATATGTACATACATACTTGTGTGATCTTATTAAACCACTCACTCTTCCTGGAAATCAAACCATCCAAAGTCCTCGTTTTGAGTAACAGTGGTTTCTGTCCAAGTAAGCTTACCAGAAGTCCTTAATGACTAACATCTAAGAACATTTGCTACATAGAGTAGATTTTCTTACATGAACCCAGAACAGAAAGCTTATGAAATCTCTTATGCAAAATCCTAGCTAAGCTGAATAATTGTAAAGGGAACAGTTATTTTCCTGCCATGTGTTGGCAGTAAGGTCACATATATTATCAGGTTAGAAAATCTATTCAAATCTGTGCAAGGTGATACATATTATAATTACAAAAGAACATAATTAAATATTATAGTTCTTATCTTTAAAGTCCTCATGATTCCATAATCCATCAACTGATTTCATAATATAGTGTTCACTATACTATTTTTCTCCTGGGCCCCAGAAGAAAAATGCCACCTCAAGAAACTAAAACTTTGTTCAGGGCCTTGATTTAAAAATATTTACTGCTAGCAAACTTCAAAGTATAGGTTTATTTTAGGATAATGGGATTTACCTGCAAATCACTGAATTTAATACAATGTTTGACGGGGAGCCTGGTGGGCTGCCGTCTGGGGTTGCACAGAGTCAGACACGACTGAAGCGATTTAGAAGAAGCAGCAGCAGCATCACACTGTACATAAATGTAAAGTGCAGTTATTATACAAATTCTACTCTGTGCTGCTGAGGGTAGGCTTCCCTTCATTAATATGACTAAGGTTTCTAGTTTAAATGTTAAACCTTAGAAAACTTCACTTTGAGAATATTATACCTGAGATATATGTTCTATGGCACTTTGAATATGTTCTCATTCCGAGTGAACCAATTCACCTTGTTTTATTTTGCCTTGTAGCAGAACTCTTAAGCACTTCTAAGGCAAGAACTCCAGAGAATCACAAACGCAGAGAAGCAGAGTCCAAGATGAGCTTGGAGATGCTGTGTGGTTCCTTCAGGTGACGCGTTAAGACTGTGGGAGCACACCTTTGAGGATACATGATACTTTAGGAAGGATTTTTCTTTGGAAACTTAGAATCAAGTGATTTTCATTATAAAACAATGGAAATATTTTACCCCAGACATAAGTACCCATCTTTACAACATAATTTAAAATTTCTGAAAGTTTAAAATAAAAAAAAATGATATATCTTCATTGGAGTCAAATATTTAAAATTTATGAATCATGCCATCAGATAACACAGCAGCTTTATTGCTCTTTTCATTTTGCATATATTTATCAGAGATATTTTAGATAAATGTGGATTACAGAAGTGAGAAAAACACTCTTGAGGTGACATTTCTTCACTGATGAGTGTTATAGCCCTTTAACAGCTACACACACGACTGAGCGACTGAACTGAACTGAACAGCTAAATGAATGACACATTAGAAGCAGACCTGGCCCCATCAGCGGCTGTGTGACCTTGAAGAAAGGCTATGGTCAACAACTTGATGATTCTACAGTCACCGTGAAGGTCCCGGAAGATGCGGGAAACCAGGAGCCAAGAGCTGAGCGCAGCCCAATACCATGTTCAGCACCACAGGAGGCTTCACAGGTTCTCTGCTTGTCTGTGAGGCTCTTTGAGAGCAACTCAAGTAAGTCTGAGCCAAGCAAACCGCTGTAGGAAACATGAAAACGGGTTTGCCAGGACAACTGCACCAGGGCTACGACTCCTCTACCACGCTAGGTTTTAAGTTTCCGGGAGACAGTGTCTTGACCCAGATCTTGTGAGACTCACTCCTGTCATCTTTTTGACCAAATGGGCCCCTGGGGCTGAATATTCCTGTTCCCAGAAATACCAGGTCCAAATGAATCATCTCCAGCTGGAATGTTGTCTTGTATCTATTGGGCTCTTACTATGGGTAGAGTGTAGGATGAATCATCACATGACATGTTCTCTATAAATTTGAGCTTCTAAAAAAAGCAGTAGCATATTGAATTCTGAGTCGTGTTTGTCTCTGTAACACCACATTTTGCTCCAGTTCCTTCGCTCAGCCTAAAATGTCCTCTCTTTTCTAAGAAACCCTGTAGTTTTCTGGAGAGTTTCTTGACTTGCGTTCTTAACTTCCTTGTCTGCTGCTTTCTTACTCTCATGGCCCTTGATGAAGATGGATTTGATCAGCTTCTGCCAGGGTTGAGCCTCTGAAGCTCTTGTACTGAGCTCCATCTGCTGAGAGCACCTTTTCAGGAGTTGAGAGCCTTCTTCACAGACAACCTTATACCTAGTTTTATAAGTTTTGGAGTTTCTACAAAGAGGATCCAAGAAATGTCATCTTGGTGCACAGAATTCAATTAACAGTATTCAATACCAATCTTAGTAAATTATGTTTTAGAGCATAACAGGTGCATTTTATCTGCTTTCCCATCATTCATCATGTAAACACATATAAATCTTACTTTACACCCCGCAATAAAGAAGTCTAATCATCTATTTTATAGTCCAAGCTCTCCAGTGATTCTGTACTTGGCTTAAAAAAAAAGTTCGCATATTCAAGTAATTTTTAAAACCCCAATGATCTGAAATCTTAACAATCGGATTATTATTTTAGGAAGAGACTGGTGAAATGAATGTACAAAGCAAATGTGGATGGAGCAATCTCTTTAAAGAGTTAGGAAATTCTGTAGGGTTCTCTGGAGGATACTGCATTTTGAAGGAATTAGACCTTTAAACAGGTGTCTGAAGGAACTTTTACTTATTGAAGAGCCTTCGTTTAACGACAGCAGCCCAAATACCGTGCAGCAAGGTATCACTGTTTGACAAAGTTTGTTAGGTTTTACAGAGTTTGACATTTACAAGAGCAAATAATTTGCATATTAGACTGGATAATTCCTAAGAAAAACAAAGCAGCAACAAAGACCCATTCAGACATCAGAAACATGCTTAAGAAGCACTCAGAAAGTACCTTCTGAACCTCCTAGCACTTCAGCTTCACTCTAGTGACAATGTTAGGTTAATAACCACAGGGTCACAACCATCTAGATAATGAGGCAGTAATTAGTGCAGCTAGAAGAGCTATGGAAATTTACGTTAAATTTATTTTACTGAAGAAGAGAATTTTCTTAGCATCAAACATGTGAACTCTAATAATTTAACAATTTAAGTGAAAAACAAGGCAAGGTAATTGCAGTTTAATTTACAAATATAGCATTTTTTTCAAGTTTGCTGAATAAGCATGATAACTTCTTGTGAGTAGATTCATTATTTAGAATCATCTTTACAATATTAGGGAAGACAATGTAAAAACTATTTTACTCATGGATTAAAATAGATTTCTTGTATTGTTATTTATCATATCTCATATGGTACTATATTTTTAAATGTTTAGTTTATGTCTGCAGTGAAATGCATATTAAAAGATGCTATATCATATGGTTGCTTATTTGAGGATTCTAAAAAAAAAAAGATATAAATTAACTTATTTCCAAAACAGAAATAGAGTCACAGATATAGAAAACAGACTTATGGTTTCCAAAGAGGAAAGGAGGGGAGGGATAAATAAGAAGTTGGGGATTAACATATACATACTACTAGACATAAAACAGATAAACAAGGGCCCACACACAGCACAGGGAACTATATTCAATATCTTGTAATAATCTGTAGGAGAAAAGAAGCTGGGAAAGTGTAGATTTATTTTATTTATATATATCTATATAAATAGATATATCTATAAACATATAGATATATATCAGTGTAACAGAATCATTTTGCTACATACCTAAAACTAATATAACCTTGTAAATCAAACAAAAAGAAAGAAAGTGAAGCCCCTTAGTCATGTCTGACTCTTTGAGACCCCATGCACTGCAGCACACCAGGCTTCACTGTCCATCACCAACCCCCGGAGCCTACTCAAATTCATGTCCTTTAAGTTGGTGATGCCATACGACCATGTCATTCCGTGTCGCCCCATTCTCCTTCTTCAGTCCTTCCCAGCACCAGGGTCTTTTCCAATAAGTCAGTTCTTCGCATCAGGTGGCCAAAGTATTGGAGCTTCAGCTTCAACATCAGTCCTTCCGATTAATATTCAGGACTGATTTCCTTTAAGATTGACTGGCTGAATATCCTTGCTGTCCAAAGGACTCTCAAGAGTCTTCTCCAACACCACAGTTCAAAAGCATCAATTCTTCGGTGTTCAGCTTTGTTTATAGTCCAACTCTCACATCCATACATGACTACTGGAAAAATCATAGCTTTGACTAGATGGACCTTTGTTGGCAAAAGTGTCTCTGCTTTTTAATATGCTGTCTAGGTTGGTCATAGCTTTTCTTCCAAGGAGCAAGTGTCTTTTAACTTCATGGCTGCAGTCACCATCAGGAGTGATTTTGGAGCCCAAGAAAATAAAGTCTGACACTGTTTCCATGGTTACTCCATCTATTTGCCATGAAGTGATGGGACCAGATGCGATGATCTTAGTTTTCTGAATGTTGAGTTTTAAGCCAACTTTTTCACTCTCCTCTTTCACTTTCATCAAGAAGCTCTTTAGTTCTTTGCTTTCTGCCATAGGGTGATGTCATGTGCATATTTGAGGTTACTGATATTTCTCCCAGCAATCTTGATTCCAGCTTGTGCTTCATCCAGCTTGGCATTTTGCATGATGTACTCTGCATGTAAGTTAAATAAGCAGGGAGGCAATATACAGCCTTGACGTATTCCGTTCCCAATTTGGAACCAGTCTGTTGTTCCATGTCCAGTTCTAACTGTTGCTTCTTGACCTGCATACAGATTTCTCAGGAGGCAGGTCAGATGGTCTGGTATTCCCATCTCTTTTAGAACTTCCACAGTTTATTGTGAACCACACAGTCAAAGGCTTTGGCATAGTCAATAAAACAGAAGTAGGTGTTTTTTCTGGAACTCTCTTGCTTTTTTGATGATCCATCAGATGTTGGCAATTTGATCTCTGGTTCCTATGCCTTTTTTAAATCCAGCTTGAACATCTGGAAGTTCATGGTTCAAGTATTGTTGAAGCCTGACTTGGAGGATTTTGAGCATTACTTTGCTAGTATTAGATGAGTGCAATTGTACAGTAGTTTGAACATTCTTTGGCATTGCCTTTCTTTGGGATTGGAATGAAAACTGACCTCTTCCAGTCCTGTGGCCACTGCTGAGTTTTCCAAATGTGCTGGCATATTGAGTGCAGCACTTTCACAGCATCATCTTTTAGGATTTGAAATAGCTCAACTGGAATTCCATCACCTCCACTAGCTTTGTTTGTAGTGATGCTTCCTAAGGCCTACTTGACTTCATCTTCCAGGATGTCTGGCTCTAGGTGAGTGATCCCAACATCATAGTTATCTGGATCGTGAAGATCCTTTTTGTACAGTTCTTCTGTGTGTTCTTGCCACATCGTCTTAACATCTTCTGCTTCTTTTAGGTCCATACCATTTCTGTCCTTTATTGTGCCCATCTTTGCATGAAGTGTTCCCTTGGTATCTCTAAAGTTTTTGAAGAGATCTTTCCCATTATACTGTTTTCCTCTATTTCTTTGCATTGATCATTGAAGAAGACTCTCTTATCTCTCCTTGTTATTCTTTGGAACTCTGCATTCAAATGGGTATATCTTTCCTTTTCTCCTTTGCCTTTAGCTTCTCTTCTCTCAGCTATTTGTAAGGCCTCCTCAAGGCAGCCATTTTGCTTTTTTGTATTTCTTTTTCTTGGGGATGGTCTTGATCACTGCCTCTTGTACAATGTCACGAACCTCTGTCCATAGTTCATCAGGCACTCTGTCTATCAGATCTAGTCCCTTGAATCTATTTCTCACTTCCACTGTGTAATCATAAGGGATTCGATTTAGGTCATATCTGAATTGTCTAGAGGTTTTCCCCACTTTCTTCTTCTTGCCTTCTCCCCCCTTCCCTCCTACTTCTCCTTCTCCTTCCCCGTGAACCCAGCAGGGCCAGAGAGACTGACAGGTGGTTGTGACGAGGCATAACTGGAGGTCATGGCTTGGGGATGGGTGAGGGCTCGGAGCTACCAATGCCAAACCAGGACCAGGGAACCTGGGAAACACACTTGAGTTCACAGTTGGCCTGTGGGTTTTACATCTCATCAGAGAGCTCTCCCCATGCACATCGTGGATTAGAAGGACATGTGCTCTTCTCCTGCAAGAACTCCAAAATTACACCTCGCTGCTGAACAACCATCTACAGGAGAATGTTGGATCCCACCAAAAAAATATACCCCACATCTAGGGGCAAAGGAAAAGCCACAGCAAGATGGTAGGAGGGGCAAAATTTCATTTAGAATCAAACCCCATACCTGCCAGAGATGCTCAGAGGACTCAACAGAACCTTGTGTGTACTAGGATACTCCACAGACACTGAGCCAGACCTGCCTTTGCGTGTCTGAGTGTCTCCTGTGGAGGTCTAGGTCAGCAATGGCCTGCTGCAGGGACAGGGGCTCTGGGTGCAGCAAATCCGGGTATGGCATAAGCCCTCTTGGAGGAGGTCGCCATTAAACCTGCCATAGAGCTGCCAGAACTTAGAGAGGACTGGGGAAACAGAGTCTTGGAGGGCACAAACAGAACCGTGTGCACACCAGGACCCAGGAGAAAGGAGCAGTGACCCCACAGGAGACTGACTCAGACTTGCCCAGGAGTGTTCAGGAGTCTCCGGTGGAGGTGTGGGCCAGTGGTGGCTTGCTGCAGGGTCGGGGGCACTGCAGGCAGCAGTGTGTGTATGGGACCTTTGGAAGGAGGTGGCCATTATCTTCAATACCTCCACCACTGGTCAAGAAACAGGGAGGGAACACAGCCTCGCCCATCAACAGAAAATTAGATTAAAGATTTACTGAGCATGGCCCCGCCCACCAGAACAAGACCCAGTTTCTCTCTCAGTCAGTCTCTCCCATCAGGAAGCTTCCATCAGCCTCTTATCCTCATCCATCAGAGGGCAGACAGAATGAAAACCACAATCACAGAAAAGATACTATACCAAACATAAAATAGTGAAATTAAGAAGCCTTGGGTCTCTTAGAATAATGGCCAGTGTTCTGGAGCAACCGTTTTTTTCCAAAGGACCAGACAGCAAACATTTTAGAATCTCTGCTACAATCACCAAATGCCGTTGTATACCGCAAAAGCAGCCTTAGCCTCTATGAAGACACATGAGCATGACTATGTTCCAGTAGAACCTGATTGACAAAATCGCACAGCAGGCATTTTTGGCAGCCCTCTGGCAGGGCCACAGTTTGCTGACTCACTTCCACCTCCTCCCAAATACCAGACTTTTCTGGGCACTTTCCCTTCCTATGTGATACAGCTGAGTAAAACAGCCACAAAGTTTAATCAAGTAGCAATTCAGCATAGCTTTTCCCCAGGAATTCCAGGAGTACCCAATTCACCTTTAAGACCAACTGCACACTGAAATATAGGAATAGTCATTTGGAGTTTTTCAAATGTGTACTAACTGCTCAGGTTGTCATAGATGAGTTGTTTTTGCATGTACCAGAGAGTATACCTTAAGTTCTTTCTTCATATTATAAACAAATTATTAAATTACACTGCTGACAATAACCAATAGAAAGTTAGCAATAATTATCAAAGTGCTAATCAAAATGCAAACATTCTCCACACAGACATAAACAATTTAGCTTTGTTATTTCTTTTACATTTATCAAAGATAGGGAATGATTCTTTCTCTGTTCCTTCAACTAGTACCTGGTGCTTTCAAATCAAGTAAGTTAGGAAATTTTAGACTCCAAGATACCTATATTTTTATATTAAGTGTGCCTGACCTTCCATTGCATCCTCCAGGAAAATCTCCAAAGCTGGGTTACTCCATTTGTCTACTTCCTGCCCTTCCACCTGCCTGGAAAAATTTGGTCAGTGAAGCTGATGAGCTACCTTTAATTGCTTTGATGGCTCTTCCACAAATTCAGTATAATAAACTTATCCTTGAGACAGTGGAAACTAATGTAAACTCTTTGAATTTCTCTATCATTAATGCTTAGTAAAGATTAATAAATACATCAGAATTTTATGAGTATATAATACCATTATTACACTGATATTACATGTTTATTTAAGGTACACAAATAAATGTCACCTTCAAGTTCCTACAGATTAGATGAGATTATATCAGATGCAGTTAAATTGCAAAAACAAAAAAGAACTTGTCAGTTAATCTGATACATTCAATATTGGATTAGAAAGGAGGAAAAAATATTCTTTACTTCCATAATGACATAGACAAAAAGTCAAAACCATAAATATTAAATCCTACTTCTCTGAGGTTATTACTAAGGGGAAAATATTCCTTTTTTAAATAGCATGAACATATTTTGATTCAATTATTTATTATTGGTGTGGTGTGTCTTTGGAAGGGCCATATAAGTAATGCTGGATCAGAAATAAAGGGAATTTCACTAGTAATCTTTGGGTTAACAGACTAGAGCACTCAGAGTGGAAACTTTCATAGACTGAGATTAGAGGGTAGGGGTAGTAGAAAAAAATCAATACTAAAGTTTTTCATTATAGAGTCAAGTAAGTTAACTTATTTCAGCTTAAATTACTTTGATTTTCTCTCAAACTATACCAACAAAGCAATTATTTCATAAAGACTATACTTTGAGGGAAATGAACTTGATATGGAAGATAATAATACAAAAATAAACTGGAAAATTATTCCCCAAATAGACCTTAGATCATACTTCCCCTTAGGCTCAAGAACATTGAAATTGAGCTGCTCTTTTATAAAACTGAGGGAATTTCAACTCTGAAGTGGGTGAAGGTATTAACAAGGGTCTTAAAAAACTGAGAAAGTAAAGTGGTTGCTAAGTAATTAGGTTGCTAACTATACTTGCTAAGAAAAGGGAATTAAAAGATTTCACAAAATTACAATAATTGAGTCTAAATGAAAGAAAACCATTAATTATTATTTCATGTAATGTCATCCAGAGTTTAGTCTTGGAGATAGGGCATGGTTAGAATGCTTTGATTAGGTGACCTGACACAGAACGCTCACCACAGCTACGTGTCTTATGAGCAGTGGTTGAATCTCAAATCACCTTTCTCCATGAGAGCGGGTCATCAGCTTTATGAAGAGAAAAGCAGCCGTTACTCAGACTAATGAAGCTTCACAGTGTGGAGGAGAAAATAGGCAGTACAGATAAACATTAAGTCAAGCCAAAATTGGGGGCATTTTTCCAAATATTTCTGATTCTTCACTAACTAGTTGGCAATATCAAGCTAAGGCTATGTAAAAGTCTTTTCTAAAGCTTTTGCTTTTTAAAGGAAAAAGTGTAGTAGAACATTAGTGAATAATACCTCGATCTTTCTCTACAACCTGACTCTTCACCTTGCCTGTCAAGGGCCCCTGGGCAACTGGGCACAGAATTCACAGGTTCTAGAAACATCTGAGTTGATGACTTAGACTTTCTTTGTGGTATAACGTTCATTCATTCATTCAACATATTTTTAGCTCCTATTATGTGCTGTTCTATGTATGGTGCTTGCAGAACTCATATTCTAGTGGGGAAATAAACAGAGGCATAATAATAACATGGCAAGTAACAATAAAAGTGCTAAGAAAATAAAGAACATAGAGGTAGAATGAAAGGATTCTTTTTACATAGCAATGTCAGAAAGACATTTCTATTTTAAAGTGATTTATGAGACAGAGCCTAAATGATGTGATGGAAAAAGCCAAGTGAAAATCTAGAAGAAAACTCCAGGTATAAGTAGCCTGGTATGTTAACCCTGGAACAGACGTGAACGGGGGGAGTGCAGGAGAGACAATTAGTGGGATAGGACGGGCTCGACTCATTGTGGGGAACACTGTGGCCCATGGAAAGAGCTTCAGTACTACCTTGAGGGCAACAGGAAGCCACTGGTGGGTTTTGATCCATGTGAAACAAGATTTACTTACAGGACTATTCAGAACAGTCTAACTCATAGCAAGCTGGCATAAATAAAAGTAAAATTTGCTCTTTATGAAGCAGACACAGATTACAGTAAGGATTCTCAAAACTTAACACCTTTAGGAACATTGTAATGAATAGTACATAAGTTGGAAACAGATTTAGAAACTGTGTTCTCAAAACCTGTTTCATTTTATCTCCTTAGGCCAAAAGTAAAGTGCACCAAAAGACTAGTAACATATACCTTACAGTTAATGAAAAAAATTAAATTACAGTTACCTCTGGATGGTTCCTAACCAGCATCATCTAAGCATAACAATGTAAGAAATCTCTTGAAAAACTAGCACACTATATTTAAGAAAAGTCTTGTCAAATAATATTGGGAACAAAGTAAACACAGATTTGAATGAATGACTTAAATCATTGATCTTTGAAGAAATAACTTTCATTAAATTATTAATATTTATTATAAGTAGCCATATAATAAGAGCTCAAAATTTTTATAACCTAAAACATTTAATCAATTGAAAATTCTAAGGGACTCTTTCACAGAGATTTGTTTGCTTTTGATCAAGCCACAAAAGAAACTAAACTCAACGTAAAAGGATTATCTCCACCTCTCTTTCAACATGTAAGCAATTATACTATAGATAGGAAAGCAGAGAAAGCATACATATATTAAGTATCTACTCTGTGCCAGTTCCTAGTACTAAGTATTTCTTCTTCATAATAAGCTGCTGACTCAGCATTATAAAGCATCAGTGTCAAAGCAAGTAAGAGATAGACAGGATTGAGTCCCAGATGATTCAGGCTCCAAAGTAGTACTCCTGCTAATACACTGCCCCACCAACCTCAATATCCTTTCTTGGTCTTAACAGACCAAAAGGAAAACTTTGAGAATACCATCTGGTTGCCTCAGTAACACTCTACTTCTGATCATTTCACAAAATTGACAATTCAATATGCCTAGGAGCAAAAATGACTTCTGCTCTTCAAACTATGCAGGCACTGATTTGAGCATCTACTCTAATAATGAAAATTATACACAAGACTCAAACACAGATGGAAAGCCATCTTTATTTACTGCACATTAAAGCTGCAGAATCAGAAAGTACAACAAGAACAGAAATTTACTCATAATCAAATCCTCAAAAGAAAACAATACACCTATGTTTATTACAAGTGCAAAGAAAGCTGATAACATTCATGCTATGGTCATCTGAGTTCACATTTGCACAGCAAGGGCTATGCTGGCTTAATTAAAGGCTGGTGCACATACTGAAACAATAAAGTAAGTATATTGTTTACTTATTTGCCTTGTTCTCCAGATTATCAATATGTTTTATCCCATCTGTTTTTGCCTTGCCACAAAAATCTCTTGTCATTATGACTTTTGAGTAGTCTGGAAGTTAAAACAAATGTTAGTAATTTTTTAATGTATCATAAATGGAAAATTATTTAATACATTATAACTCATACAGTTTTGTATATTTTATAGGCTTGACATTTAATAAGCCTGCTAATAATTATCATTTGTATTTCTGTGATATCAGTTGTGACATGATCTCTTTCATTTTTTATTTTATTTGAGTCCTGTCTTTTTCCTTTGTGAATCTAGCTAACTATATAGGCAGGTCAATTTTTTTATCTCTTCAGAAAATCAGCTCTTAGCTTCACTGATTTTCTCGATTGTATTTTTAATCTCTATTTCATTTATTCCTGTTCTAATTTTTATTTGCTTCCTTCTACTAACTTCAACTTCATTCATTTTTCTTTTTCTAGCTTGTTAAGGTAGAAAGTCAGGTTATTTATCTAACCCTTTCTTGTTTCTTGAGGCAAGCACCTATCACCTCCCTTCCTGGAACTGCTTTTGTTGCATCCCACAAGTTTTGGTATGTTATATTTCCAGTTTTATTTGTCTCAAGGTACTTTTTAATTTCTTTTTTTATTTTTTCTTTCATTCATTGATTACTCAGTAGCTTGCTGTTTAATCTCAACATCTATGAATTTTCCAGTTTTCTTTGTGTAATTAATTTCAAGTTTCATACCGCTGCAGTCAGGAAAATATGCTTGATATAATTTCAATCCTTTTAATTCATTAAGACTTGTTTCATGGCCTAAAATACAATCTATTCTAGAAAATGTTCCATTTACACTTGAGAAAAATATATTCTATTGCTTTAAGAGGGAATATTCTATATATATATCTTAAATTCATCTGGCTCATCTGTCATTTAAGGCTAATATTTCCTTATTGATTTTCTGTCTGCATGAGCTATCTATTGATGTAGTGGGGCATTAAAATTCTCTACTATTACTGTATTACTTATTATTCCTCCCTTTACATATGTTAATATTTTCTTAATATGTTTAGCTTTATATATATTAGGTGCATAAATATTTACAAATGTTACATCCTCTTGTTGGGCTGATCACTTTATCATTATATAAAAGCCATCTTTGTCTCTTTAAGGACATTCTTTAAGGACTGTTTTGTCTGATTAGTATAGCTAACTCAGCTTTCTTTTGATTTCTATTTGTATGAAATACCTTTTTCCATCCCTTCACTTTCAGTTTGTGTGTGTATTTATATCTAAAGTGAGTGAACTATAGGTAGTATTTAGATGGATCTTGTTTTCAAACCATATTATAAAGCTATAGTAATTAAAACAGTATGGTATTCACACAAAATAGACATATAGGTCAATGGAACAGAATGTTGCTATTGTTTAGTTGCTAAGTCACGTCCACCACTTTTGTGAACACGTGGACTACAGCCTACCAGATTCCTCTGTCTATGGGATTTCCCAAGCAAGAATATTGGAGTGCCTATCATTTCCTTCTCCAAGGGATCTGTCAAACCCAGGGATCACACCTGCACCTCCTGCATTAGCAGGCAGATTCTTCATCACTGAGGCACCAGGGAGGCCCATGGAACAGAATAGCGAACCCCAAAATAAACCCACACATGTATGGTTAATTAATTTATGACAAAGGAGTCAAGAATATACGCTGAGGAAAGGACAGTCTCTTCAATATATAGTGTTGGCTCCTTGCAACTGCTAAGACATGGAAGCAGCTTAATCTGTCCATCGACAGAAGAATGGATAAAGGAGAAGGTCTTACTGTATAGCACAGGGAAATCTGCTCAATGTTATGTAGCAGGCTGGGTAGATGGAAAGTTTTGGGGAGAACGGATAAATGCATATACATGGCTGAATCCCTTTGCTGTCCACTTGAAACTACAACAACTTTGCTAATCAGTTATACTCCAAAATAAAATGAGGTTAAAAAAAAGAAGATATGGTATGTATACACAATGGAATATTACTCAGTCATAAAAAAGAATGCAATAATGACATTTGTAGCAACAGGGATGGACCAAGAGATTAGGTCCACACTAAGTGAAGTAAGCCAGAGGGTGAAAGACAATATGATATGATATTGCTTATACATGAAATCTGAACGGAAATACTATTTGCAAATCAGACATCTAGTAAGGCATATATAATTTTATATCCAAAACGCATAAAGAGGCCATACAACTCAACGGGAAAAAAAGCACACAATCCTATCCAAAGTGGGCAGAAAATCTGTATAGATATTTTTCCAAAGAAGATATACAGAAGGCCAACATCACTAATCATCAGGAAAGTGCAAATCAAAACCACAATGAGATAACATCTCACAACTGCTAGAAAGGTTATTATCAAAAAGACAAGATATAACAAGTGCTGGTGAGAATGGTTTGGTTGAAGCTTCCTGTGCAACTTTGATGGATCAGTCATTTAGCCAACTTCAGTCTCTTATCTTTTAAAATAAGAAGTCCATGTAGATTATGCAAATAATTTAAAACCACGGACTTCCAAGTTAAGACATGAAAAGAACTTAAGTCTGCTTTACCTTGGAAAACAGTAAGAACATAATCAATTCCTAACCTTAGCAGGAATTAATCTATCTAGTAGTTAGCTAAAAAAGATGTGACTCAGAGAGTGGGGCAGAAGATAGCTGCATTCTGAGAAGGATGAGGAGAAGGGAAGGTAAGTCTCTAAGCATGAATCCTGGCTAGAATCAGATCCACACCCATCTGGCTGTTACCATCTCCTCCAGCACACTCTCTCTCCAGTCTGCAGACTGTTCTCTTAGAGTCCCTGTAATCCTCTACAGGACCTACTGCTTATGGCCTTGTAAGGTCTTCTGTCTCCTTGCAGATGTAAAACTCCTTGCGAACAGGGAACATATCCTATTCTTTCCATTCCCTATAACATCTAGTACTAGGCCTCATGCAGAGAAGGTGTTCAACAAAGGTAAGCTGTTTGAATAAAGTGATGAAAAATCTCCAGGGGAAACCTGTCAGCAAACAGGAGTTTGTCAAGTATCTGAAGAAGAAAATGCTAAAAAAGGGTAAACCCAAGCTAAGAAACAGAATTTCTTGCTTCACAATTTTGCTTGTGGTTTACAGGTACATTTTGAAAGTGAAATCGCTCCAACTCTTTGCTCCTCCATCCGTGGGATTTTCCAGGCAAGAGTACTGGAGTGGGTTGCCATTTTCTTCTCCAGGGGATTTTCTCAACCCAGAGATAGAACCCAGATCTCCTGCATAGCAGGAGAATAGACCAGCCTAATTAGGAAGGCAAAAACAGATTTACATGCTGATACAGTCTTCCATATTTCAATAATCAGCACTTAAATGTATTCAATAGATTTTTACAGAAATGCACATTTGTGTGGGATGCAGAAAAAATCAGATGGAAACAATTTTGAAGTCACCTTTGAGCACTTCCTCTTTCATCCTGACAGCATCCAGTGGGGTCTTACCTGCTCTCCTTTCTGTCCAGGTGAGCCTGCTTCTCCCTGAGCAGAAACGAATTTCGTGTTAACACATATTCTGTCACATTGAAGTAAATACATATAGTTTATAAATCAGCTGACAATAGTAAGACAAAGCTGTGCTCTCCTGGGAGTTGATGCAGACCCCTCTGCAGGGAGTCTCTTCTGCCCTCATCAAAGGCTCACTACCCACCTCTTCCAAACACCTGCCAGCATCATCTCCTGGAGACCTGTCATGGGCTGGGATATGCGCTCTCCTCCATGCCCCCTGTACCTCATATAGCCTTTCTCATTGAGCTCACACTGTAGTACTGGTTGCTAGAGGAAATGTAAGGTTCCTCTAAATTTCTAACTTACCCTCCTCCCCACTCCTTCAGCCAGGACAGGAAGCCCTGAGCTTGAGCATGCAAGAAGTCACAGCACCTCAGACCTCTAGGAGCTAGGGCAAGCTTTCCTACTCTTGGGTACTGGTATAGAGGGAGGCTGTCCAGAGGTCACTCAGCCTACTTCAAGGACAGTTGTCACAATGCCATAAACATCCACAAAAGACATTCGTGTCCCTCAATGGACTCGCGCTTCCTGGCCAGGGAAGGGCAAGCAAAATAAATTCTTTGGGCAACAACAGCCCTTCTGCATTCCCCATACAACTCACAGCAGAGGGGAAATCTGGGTGGGTATTTGGAGTAGTGGACAGATACAGCATCCACAAGACAGAAACACAGCATGTGGAATACCTTTGGGTATGTGTTGAAGGGCAGGCTCTGTGTTTCCCTCAACTTGTGAATTCCCATAAGTGAAAGTGAAGTGCTCAGTTGTGTCTGACTCTTTGCGACCCCATGGACTCTAGCCTACCAGGCTCCTCCATCTATAGGATTTTCCAGGCAAGAGTACTGGAGTGGTTGCCATTTTCTTCTCCAGAATTTCCATGACTGAAGCCTATTCCTGGCGTGTGTTTCATCCTCATACATAACTTGTCATACAAGTGGTTCCTCCCTTTATTTTCTTTTCATTCTACTTCCCACCCAGGAAAGAAGGTCAGGTGGCCTCGGAACTATCCAGATTGAAATCCAGGGAATCCTAAACCCAAGCCTTTCTCTTTAACTCACCCGGGGACTGAGGGGCCCAGGAGCCTGATTCAGCTCTCATTAGAGGGCAAGCTGCATTCTGTGCACCAGGGCCACACATAGGTCTGGCTCACAGTGTGGAGTGGCTTTCCTGTGGGCACAGGTGAAGACGAGCATACCTTGTACGGCATGCACTGGCACTGGTCTGTGAGTTCCTGCTTTGCTGGCAAAAATGTAGACATTCTGCTGGCATGAGCAGGTGCTGGTGATGCTGCAGTACCTCCAAAGCCAGGCTGCTCTGGGCACTGAAATTCAGAAAGAGGCTTTAAGAAACAGAGTCAATTCCTAACACCATGACATTCCCAGCACTGACTCCCACCAAACTAGGCATGGTTGAGTTTACCTGCAAGAACTTCCTTCTAACAACCAAAAGCTCACACCAGTGTGTGAAAGTCCATAATGACTTTGCCCTTTCACTAGCCTCCTAGTATCTATTAAAATGACAACACACTAAAACTGTATTAAAATGCCAGGTTTGGTGAGAAATTCTAAAGCTATTATGTGTGAATTTATGACAAGTACAGCAACATCAAACATTTATAAGAACTGAATTGTTACAGTAAAATGCTTTACACAAAGAACACTGATATATGTGTTCTGGAAACAAATTTAGGAAAAAAGAATGTAATTTGAACTTTTAAAACATTTACTTCAACAAGATGATGATAAAGACCTGTAGAAGTAAAAAATAAACTCTTTTATGCTCTAAGGTGGTATATATTTACTCAAAATATGTATATCTTATTCCATTCCATTGTTCTATAAAGTTATTAAAATCTTCCCTGTAACAAAGTGATGACTTTCATCACTTCTCCACTTGGTTCATAACATGCGGGGCCACATGAAGTAAAATTTGGTTTCAAAGCAATGAACTTTTTTCCTAACAAAAAATAAACCCAGATGGAGCATCTGAAGAAGATAAGTGTTACCTTTCCCCTCAACATCATCTACAAGAGTCCGAATCTACATTCAAGGTTGTAATTCTGAATCTGCAATTTCATGAATTTACAATTTCATATCTCTAAATTCACAGTTTAGGAGGAAGGCTTCACACATTACTGTATATACTACAAGTTATATATGCCTGGGAAAGTATTGTCAGGATACAAAGTTAAAATATTGTCTGTGGTTATTTATGGCTGTGAGATCAGAGTTGATATTTACTTTCTTCTGTGAATGTGGCTATATTTTCCAAATTTTATATAGTAAACATATATTGCTTTTCAAACAAAAAATATTTGAAAAATGGGTAGCATTCTAATGCTTTTGAGCACAGTAAACACTATAAGAAAATAGCTCCCAGAAAAACTATAATTAGTTTCCTGTCTTTATCACTAGTTCTATCAAATTTACTGTCTTCAGATTTAATGATTAGCTATTTAGTGGTTGACATTAAATTTCCAAGTCTATAATCTAAAAATTACATTAGAATTAAATATTCAGGATTATCACTAAAACAGTCCATTTATCTCATATGATTTGATACAGTTTTCCAGCCAAGTCCTGCCCTGTGTCCCATGGGTTCAGTTAAGGTAATTGAGATGCAGTCAAAGCTCACAGTTTTGCTCTGGATAACTGATTCACTACTTTACATTGGGGATTTAAATGACTTTAAAAACATGTCTCAGGCTTCACTATAAAGCTGCCCACACATTTCAAAAAGTGCCAACATGGAACATAAGACATACAAGTAAGATCCCCTTTCTTCATAAAACCTCTGGTTTTCATTTCAGTTAATTAGCCTTCAACATTTTAATAATCTCTCTCATTTATTTTCAACAAATGTTGCTGATTTTCTCTTTCTCTCCTTATTTATTCTTCATTCTCTCTGTCTAGGTCTGTAGTCATGAAACTTGACTGCTTTAGAAAAAGAAAATCTAATTAATAGCAGCAAGGAAATATATTTTTAGATTATCCTGAATAATTTCACTTTTGAAATATGCTATAAAATATTAATAACAGAAAAGATGTCTGAGTTAAAATTACAGGACAAAATTAGATTTTTAAGCAAGTACATTAAAACTTCCTAAGTTCAAATATTAAAAAAATATATAGTTGATGCCAGAATTATAGCAGATGTACTGAATTAGCTTTCCAAAACATACATTTCCATTAAATGTAAATGTAGCATGTTCTATTTCCTGTTTAACATGAATATAATGGATGTGAGTCTGAGTGAACTCTGGGAGTGGGTGATGGACAGGGAGGCCTGGCGTGCTGCGATTCATGGGGTCGCAAAGAGTTAGACACGACTGAGCGACTGAACTGAACTGAATGGTAATGTTGCCCATAAATACTTGTGAGCAGGAAAAGAAGAAGTCTTGTATTATTTTTTCCAAGCTTGGAGATGAATTCATACCTTATTTTCTACTCTTTAAAACTAAATCTGTTTAAAACATGATTTTTTCATGTGTGGGATCATGTCACTGCTTTTAATTATCAAATCATACCATTGAATGCATTACCTATTTCTTTAAACAATTTTCTTATAATTCAAGATGGAGTGATTGCTGGTCAAGAATATAATATTTAGGTACATCAAAACATAATTACATGAAAAATCAGAAAGAGAAATTAAGGAATCAATGCCATTCACCATTGCAACTGAAAGAATAAAATATCTAGAAATAAACCTACCTAAGGAGACAAAAGACTTGTATACAGAAAACTATAAGACACTGATGAAAGAAATCAAAGACAACATAAACAAATGGAGAGATATTCCATGTTCCTGGGTAGGAAGACTCAGTATTGTGAAAATGACTATACTACCAAATGCAATCTACAGATTCAATGCAATACCTATTAAATTACCACTGGTATTTTTCATAGAACTAGAACAACAACAACAAAAAAATCACAATTCATGTGGAAACACAAAAGACCCCAAATAGCCAAAGTAGTCTTGAGAAAGAAGAATGGAGCTGGAGGAATCAACCTTCCTGACTTCAGGTTATACTACAAAACTACAGCCATCAAAAGAGTATGGTACTGGCACAAAAACAGAAAGAAATATAGACCAATGAAACAAGATAGACAACCCAGAGATAAACCCATGATCTATGGGTACCTTATTTTTGACAAAGGAGGCAGGAACATACAATGGGGCAAAGACAGCCTCTTTAATAAGTGGTGCTGGGAAAACTGGACAGCTACATGCAAAAGAATGGAATTATATCACCACTTAACACCATATACAAAGATAAACTCAAAGTGGATTAGAAGACCTAAATGTAAGATCAGAAACTATTAAACTTATAGAGGATAACATAGGCAGAACACTTGATGACATAAATCAAAGCAAGATCTTCTATGATCCACCTCCTAGAGTAATGAAAATAAAAACAAGTGGGACCTAATTAAACTTCAAAGCTTTTGCACAGCAAAGGAAACTACATACAAGGTGAAAAGACAATCTGCAGAATGGGAGAAAATAATAGCAAATGAAACAACTGATAAAGAATTAATTTCCAAAATATACATGCAGCTCATAAACTCAATACCAGAAAAGCAAACAATCCAATCAAAAAGTGGCAAAGGGACCAAAAGAGACATTTCTCCAAAGAAGACATACACATGGCTAACAAACGCATGAAAAGATGTTCAACATCACTCATTATCAGATAAATGCAAATCAAAACTACAATGAGACCTCACACCAGTCAGAATGGCCGTCATCAAAAAGTCTACAGACAATAAATGCTGGAGAGGGTGTGGAGAAAAGGGAACACTCTTGCATTGCTGGTGGGAATGTAAACTGATACAGCCACTATGAAAGATGGTACAGAGACTCCTTACAAAACTAGGAATAAAACCACCATATGACCCAGCAATCCCATTCCTTGGCATATACCCTGAGGAAATAAAAACTGAAAAAGATACACGTACCCCAGTATTCACTGCAGCGCTATTTACAATAGCTAGAACATGGAAGCAACCCAGATGCCCATTGACAAATGAATGGATAAAGAAGCTGTGGTACATATATTCAATGGAATACTACTCAGCCATAAAAAGGAACACATTTGAATCTGTTCTAATGAGGTGGACGAAACTAGAGTCTGTTCTAATGAGGTGAATGAAACAGAGAGAAGTAAGTCAGAAAGAGAAATATAAATATTGTATACTGATGCTTTTGAACTGTGGTGTTGGAGAAGACTCTTGAGAGTTCCGTGGACTGCAAGGAGATCCAGCCAGTCCATCCTAAAGGAGATCAGTCCTGGGTGTTCATTGGAAGGAGTGATGTTAAAGCTGAAACTCCAATAATTTGGCCATCTGATGCAAAGAGCTGACTCATTTGTAAAGACCCTGAAGCGGGAAAAGATTGAGGGCAGGAGGAGAAGGGAATGACAGAGGTTGAGATGGCTGGATGGCATCACCAACTCAATGGACATGGGTTTGGGTGGACTTTGGGGGTTGGTGATGGACAGGGAGGCCTGGTGTGCTGTGCCTCATGGGGTTTCAAAGAGTCAGACACAACTGAATGACTGAACTGAACTGATACTGACACGTGTATATGGAATCTGAAGAGATGGCACTGATGAATTTATTTTCAGGGCATCAGTGGAGAAACAGGCAGAGAACAGACCTATGGACATGGTGGGAAGAGAGAAGGGGAAGGGGAGATGTATAGGGAGAGTAACATAGAAATTTACAAATACGTAAAATGAATAGCCAGTGGGAATCGGCTGTGTGACTCAGGGAACTCAAGTGGGGCTCTGCAACAGGCTGAAGGGTGGGATGGTGAGGGAGATAGGAGGGAGGTCCAGGAGGGAGGGGACATGGGTATACCTATGGCTGATTCTTCTTGATGTATGACAGAAAAACACAAAATTCTGTAAAGCAATTATCCTTCAATTAAAAATTTTTTAAAAAAGAAAATGAAGCAATAATTTAAAAAATCATTACATTACTTTTCAATCAAGGAAAATTATTAGTTTTAAGAGCTCTCATATAAAATAAGCATAATTAATTAAAGAAAACTTTTGGAGAATTCACATCTTCAAGATTTAAATGTGTGGCTCCAGGAAGTCTAGGTATTTCAAGTCTGTATATTGGCATTCTAAATTATCTTTTCAGATATTTATAGACAGATATTTGGCTGGCTTTCATTGAAATGAGAGCCATGAACTAGGTTGAAGATACAATTTATTAAACCATGTTACATAAGCAAAATATACAATTTTTAGAGATTTAGCTATGCTTTGAGTCAGTTGGTCACATTATTATTCTACTACCCAAAGTGAGTGATAAAAGTTTAAAACACTTTTAATTATGAAATTATTAATAAAATTTTATTTTCAATGGTTTAAGTGTGGAACTTCTGGGAAATCTGACACAAAGAATAATATTTTCATGTTTTGCTTTTACTTTTTATATGTTCTTTCTGTTAAAGACTTGTTAGAATTAATCCCTTTCAAACCACAGTCAAGAAACAATGTTTTGACCCCTTTTACAAGCAAAGCACTAGGAATCATAAAAGAAGCATACAAAAGTATAATCCCGTCAATGAATTTAAAAGGTAGTTGAATAAACTAAAAACAAATACAAGTATATCTAATTATATAAGGTGCACACGTGGCCATTGCAAGTAGAGATACCTCAAGTACTGAATTGAGTACTTTTTGAATGAAAGGTTCGTACAAGAAAGCAATAGTTGTAGAGTTAGGTGGAGGATGTTAAGAATTAGAGGCTAAGAAACTGAATGTATAACTTGTGAACAGACAGTGACCAAAGGCTTGGACAGTGGGATGAGTCAGGGATGAGAGGGCAGGGAATGCGCCTTATTCATGTTAGCTAGCCTTGTCCCTTAGCACAATGCCCAAAAGATCAATGCTTTCGAATAACAGATGCTCAGTGGAAGAATGTAAATGAATCTACAAAGCAGTGATTTGGAGACTTATTCTGGTTGTACTGGGAATGGGAAAGGCTGGTGGCATGAGAGTGTAACAGTCTAGGCACGAAGTAAAGGCAGAAACAGGAGCAGGGGAAGATGCACTGGAAAAAATCTCTCACAAAGGAAAACTGCCCAGAATGGGTGGCAGGCTAGAAGAGAGAAGTGAGTAAGAATAACATGATCACAGATGTAAAACCCCTATAACTGGAGAACGATGATCCTTCCGTCAGAACATGTCAGAACATGGTTTAGGAATAAAGGCATGGATGGATTCTCTTTTACTCATGTTGGGTCCAAAGTAAGGCCATATCATTCCTGAAGTTTGAGATAAAACACTGGGATTAAAATGGTGGCCAAACATGATGGGAAGGCCTCAAGACGGGTCTCTGGCTCGGAACTATTTGCTTAACTGGTTTTAACAGCACACATTCTGGGCTGCTCTACCCGTGACTCTACAGCCCAGGCAACTGGCCTTCTATGGTCTTCACACACCAGAAAATGCACTTACCTTAATGTCTGATATCTCGCAACATGTTTCTTGGGCTATGAAGTTCCAGTTACAGTAGACCTGAAGTTGGTGAAGTTCAATCTATTAAAAAATTAGTAATAAGACATATCATTAATGTTGTTTGAAAATCACATTCGGGCATTTGAGAATGATGTTAGCTGGAAAGAAAAAAATAAGTTAATACGAATAAATCACTGGAAGATATTTTGGGTTTTATTTTATTTAGGATTCATGATTTTATGGACCATTTGAGAAACAGTAATGGACCCAGTTTTTGAGACAGATCTATATGTAAAGAAAATCACTTAATAAGAGCAATTGCAACTCTTTGCTCCTTGTTTCAAACCATGAAAAAAGAAGTATTTAATTAGAGACAATGCACTACAATAAAGTATGCTCACAAAGTGAGGAATATTTCAAAGTAAAAATATTCTGGAGAAAAAGTAAATAAAAGGTATGAGCTCATGATGGAAAAGCCTTTATCTGTAGTTCCAGACCTCCAACTTGAGAGACTAAAGCAGATGCTCACTTCCCAGTGTAGGGAAAAAATGGTATTTAGTTTTATCTATTTTTCATGGATTCTGTTTAATACCTATGGGTTTTATGTTATATGGCATACTCCTGACCAAGACTCATAATCTTTTTGCAAAAATAATTGATTCTTCTCTTTGCTCAGCAAATTCACATTTGTTGGCATTTGGAAATTAAAAGTAGTTTCAGGAAAGTGCAATCATTCCTGTAAAGGCAAGGTCAAATAACCACATCGGAGAAAGCGAATGGTACAGACTATTGACAAAATTTCAATATGATAGATGGGCAGAGGCACTGTTTTAAATTAGTCTATGGTTTCAAATTTAATAATTTATTAATAATTAATCATATGATGATTTGACATGTAATAAAGGCCATAAACAACCTCTTCCCTCCTTGCCTTCTCTTCCTCCTCCCCATCTTTCTCTTTCTCTCCTCTCTTCCCCCTCTTTCTCTGTATCCTAATGTAACAGAGGAAGATTATGTATTTCTTTGAGATCATTATTTTCTACAGTGAGACCCAACTGTAATAACATAACAGCTAATTCTATGATAGCAGAAAGCAAATATCTGTGGTTAGCTCTGAATCTCTACCCCAACACCAAAAAAGCAAGAAAGGAGGAAAAAAGCCATAACTACTCTCTACACTGAAATGAACAGAATCATTTCAGCTCATAAAAAGCATTAAGAATGCCAGACATCTTTCAGCTTCATGAGCAGCTTGAGATTTGCAGCCAATGCAAAATTCTGAGATGAAATGAAAAATGAAACGTAATGATTTCTTCTCTATAACTTTTCCCAAGGTTATTGAAGTAAGCTTTTATTTATAAAGTTTAAATACACTGTCTTGCATAGTCTAATGAAACATCAGGCAATAATATACCCATTATATACAATGAAGAATGAGGAGACTCCCATTAATATTTTCCTTAACTAAAACTAATTTATCATCAACACTTTTGCCCGAATAGTCAATAAATACTGAAATTCTATTATGTATCATCCACTGTTCTAGAGCCTTCACATGAGTTATTTTACTTAACTGAAGATAGATGACCAATTTTTCATGGATTAGAACCTAATAAAGTACCTATGACACTGAAACTACAATCATACTAGTTTAATTGTGCTTTTTTTAATTCATTAGTTACTTTAGAATCCTTCATTGACACAGTGCTTTAGAATAAGAATACACTGACTCAGTCACAAGGAATTCTAAAACATACTTTTTTTTTTAAATCAGTTATGTCACCTATTTCTCTACACAAAAGCACATGGGTAGTACCCGTGCAATAAAATGCAATCACTAGAAGTTTTTTTTATCAATAAACTACATTCTGAATAAACAAAACATTTTCACATTACAACAGATCTTATAAATCACAGAGTTTGTATGGAGACGATAAAAAAAATTAGTTCACTTACAGTTTTAGTAGGATTAACAATCTTTGAAAAATAAAATTTATTTTACTTGTCCAACTTAAATAGTGAATATCTCTTTTAAAAGCTCCATCATTGTGATAATGGCTTAATATTATTCTTAAGTGAACTAAGATTCACTTAAGATTCACTAAGATTCACTTATGGTTTATGAACACTAAACCATAAAACCATTGTAAAACTACAATATTCACACTGTGTCTTTTTATCAGGACACACAGAGATATTCTTTAGTCTCAGATTGTTCCCTTAAGTAAGAAGTTAATGAAACACGGGACACAATACTCAATCTCCAGAGCAGAGGTCTGAGCCAGAAACCACTCTTGCAATAACTTGTTCTCTCTCATTGCAGCCTCTCCCTTAAAGGCTAGGCATTTATATCCTAATCCTAAAGCTCTTTGGTTCCCGCAGTTACCTACTTTTCCCTCACTAGCCATCAGGAAATCAGATTCCACTCAACAGCAGTGTTTCCAGCAAGAGCAACCATCACTCCCTACTACTGTCCTCAGAATTCCCTGAGGATCATTTCCTATCTATCTACACTGCTCCCACTGCTGGAAGTCATGTCTCAGGTTTAGCTGCCGAGACCACTTCCTCCTCTGACTTTGAAGAGGTCTGCCTAGGACTGTTGTCATTCAGTTCAGTTCAGTTCAGTTGCTCAGTCATGTCCAACTCGTTGCAACTCCATGTCCCACAGCACGCCAGTCCTCCCTGTGCATCACCAACTCCCAGAGTTTACCCAAACCCATGTCCATTGAGTCGGTGATGCCATCCAACCATCTCACCCTCTGTCATCCCCTTCTCCTCTTGTCCTCAATCTTTCCCAGCATCAGGATCTTTTCAACTGAGTCAGCTTTTCGCATCATGTGGTCAAAGTATTGGAGTTTCAGCTTCAAGATCACTCCTTCCAATGAACGCCCAGGACTGATCTCCTTTAGGATGGACTGGTTGGAACTCCTTGCAGTCAAAGAGCTTCTCAAGAGTCTTTCTCAACACCACAGTTCACAAGCATCAATTCTTTGGGGCTCAGCTTTCTTTACAGTCCAACCCTCACATCGATACATGACTACTGGAAAAACCATAGCCTTGACTAGGCGGACCTTTGTTGACAAAGTAATGTCTCTGCTTTTGAATATGCTGTCTAGGTTGGTCATAACTTTGCTTCCAAGGAGTAAGCGTCCTTTAATTTCATGGCTTCAGTTACCATATAAAGTGATTTTAGAGCCCAGAAAAATATACACAGCCACTATATAAAATATAAAATTAAAATATAAAAATATAAACAGCCACTGTTTCCCCATCTATTTGCCATGAAGTGATGGGACTGGACACCATGATCTTAGTTTTCTGAATGTTGAGTTTTAAGCCAACTTTTTCACTCTCCTCTTTCACTTTCATCAAAAGGCTCTTTAGTTCTTCTTCACTTTCTACCATAAGGGTGGTGTCATCTGCATATCTGAGGTTATTGATATTTCTCCTGGCAATCTTGATTCCAGCTTGTGTTTCCTCCAGTCCAGCGTTTCTCATGATGTACTCTGCATATAAGTTAAATAAGCAGGGTGACAATATACAGCCTTGACATACTCCTTTTCCTATTTGGAACCAGTCTGTTGTTCCATGTCCAGTTCTAACTGTTGCTTCCTGACTTGCATACAGATTTCTTTGGAGGCAGGTCAGGTGGTCTGTATTCCCATCTCTTTCAAAATTTCCCACAGTTTATTGTGATACACAAGTCAAAGTCTTTGGCACAGTCAATAAAGCAGAAATAGATGTTTTTCTGGAACTCTCTTGCTTTTTCCATGATCCAGCAGATGTTGGCAATTTTATCTCTGGTTCCTATGCCTTTTCTAAAACCAGCTTGAACATCTGGAAGTTGATGGTTCACGTATTGCTGAAGCCTGACTTGGAGGATTTTGAGCATTACTTTACTAGCGTGTGAGATGAGTGAAGTTCTGCAGTAGTTTGAGCATTCTTTGGCATTGCCTTTCTTTGGGATTGGAATGAAAATTGACCTTTTCCAATCCTGTGACCACTGCTGAGTTTTCCAAATTTGCTGACACATTGAGTGCAGCACTTTCACAGCATTATCTTTCAGGATTTGAAATAGCTCAACTGGAATTCCATCACCTCCACTAGCTTTGTTCGTAGTGATACTTCCTAAGGCCCACTTGACCACATTCCAGGATGTCTGGCTCTAGGTGAGTGTGAGTGATCACACCATCATGATTAACTGGATCATGAAGCTCTTTTTTCTACAGTTCTTCTGCGTATTCTTGCCACCTCTTCTTAATATCTTCTGCTTCTATTAGGTCCATACCATATCTGTCCTTTATTGAGCCTTTTTTTACAGGAAATGTTCCCTTGGTATCTCTAATTTTCTTGAAGAGATATCTAGTCTTTCCCATTCTATTGTTTTCCTCTATTTCTTTCCATTGATCGCTGAGGAAGGCTTTTTTCTCTCTCCTTGCTATTCTTTGGAACTCTGTATTCAAATGGGTATATCTTTCCTTTTTTCCTGTGCTTTTCACTTCCCTTCTTTTCACAGCTATTTGTAAGGCTTCCTTAGACAGCCATTTTGCTTTTTTGCATTTCTTTTTCTTGGGGATGGTCTTGATTCCTGTCTCCTGTACAATGTCACGAATCCCTGTCCGTAGTTCATCAGCCACTCTATCAGATCTAGTCCCTTAAATCTATTTCTCACTTCCACTGTATAGTCATAAGGGATTTGATTTAGGTCATACCTGAATGGTCTAGTGGTTTTCCCTACTCTTCAATTTGAGTGTGAATTTGGCAATAAGGAGTTCATGATCTGAGCCACAGTCAGCTCCTGTGCTTGTTTTTTGCTGACTGTATAGAGCTTCTCCATCTTTGGCTGAAAAGAATATAATCAATCTGATTTTGGTGTTGACCATAACAGTCAATTAATACTGTGATTACTATTGGCAGCCACCATTTACTGATATAGACTTATTCCATCTTTACTGATACAGACTTACTTTAAGACCTTTGAGAGAGGAGTGGTAGGCTTTGTTGTTGTTGTTGTTCAGTCTTTTATGCCAGGATTGAACAGCGTGTGTTGTGCTGTGCTGTGCTTAGTTGCTCACTCATGTCTGACTCCCTGTGATCCCATGCACTACAGCCCGCCAGCTCCTCTGTCCATAGGATTCTCCAGGCAAGAATACTGGAGTGGGTTGCCATGCCCTCCTCCAGGGGATCTTCCCAACCCAGAGATCAAATCCAGGTATCCTGCTTTGCAGGAGAATTCTTTACTATCTGAGCCACCAGGAAAGCCCATTGAGTGTCATGTCAGGCCCTAAATAAATAAATAAATAAATAAATATACAAAGAACTGATCAGTTCAGTTCAGTTCAGTCGCTCAGTCGTGTCTGACTCTTTGCAACCCCATGAATCACAGCACGCCAGGCCTCCCTGTCCCTCACCAACTCCCGAAGTTCACTCAGATTCACGTCCATCGAGTCGGTGATGCCATCCAGCCATCTCATCCTCTGTTGTCCCCTTCTCCTCCTGCCCCCAATCCCTCCCAGTATCAGAGTCTTTTCCAATGAGTCAACTCTTCACGTGAGGTGCCGAAGTACTGGAGTTTCAGCTTTAGCATCATTCCTTCCAAAGAAATCCCAGGGTTGATCTCCTTGCAGTCCAAGGGACTCTCAAGAGTCTTCTCCAACAACACAGTTCAAAAGCATCAATTCTTCGGTGCTCAGCCTTCTTCACAGTCCAACTCTCACATCCATACATGACCACAGGAAAAACCATAGCCTTGACTAGACGGACCTTAGTCGGCAAAGTAATGTCTCTGCATTTGAATATGCTATCTAGGTTGGTCATAACTTTTCTTCCAAGGAGTAAGCGTCTTTTAATTTCATGGCTGCAGTCACCATCTGCAGTGATTTTGGAGCCCCCCAAAAAAAGTCTGACACTGTTTCCACTGTTTCCCATCTATTTCCCATGAAGTGATGGGACCAGATGCCATGACCTTCTTTTTCTGAATGTTGAACTTTAAGCCAACTTTTTCACTCTCCTCTTTCACTTTCATCAAGAGGCTTTTTAGTTCCTCATACTGCACATACTCTATGAAATTTATGGCACATACTCTATGAAATTATAACTAGTGAGTCTACCAATATTATTTTATAACTAAGGATTCTGAGACTTAGAAAAAATAATAGGAACAAGATAAATTACCAGGTCAAAAAAGCTAAGAGGATGAGCTACAATTTAAAACCCCATCTTTCTGATCCTCAAGCAAGCTCACTCTCTCTGATGCCAAAATGTCCTATCTCCAGAACTGGCCTCTGCTCTATCCTATTTTAATAATCATCAGTGAACCCTAGTTAAGACATTCTCACTGGTTTGTTCATTGTCTCTAAGAGAAGACAGTTTAAAAATAATATTTTACTTGAGATATATACATATGTAATATCTGTCTATATATCTATCCGTCATCTATCTCTGATGCCTTCCACAGAAACTTTTAAAAATAATATGCTAGCGAAACATGTACTTGCACAGAATCATACTTTTTAAATAAAACCTAACTGTGAAGTGCTTTGTGTTAACAATTCCTTTTGGTGGTCTGCTCTCAGATTATTTGTATGGGTTTTCCCATCATTCCACCCATAAGAACACATGAAGTCATCAAATTTAGATATACCTCCCCTCCCCTTTTATCCAACAGAACTCTGAAAAACCATTATAAATTAATGAAAAATAGTCTGCAATACAAACACTTATGAATCTGAGGATGAATAAATAGCCTATTGTTCTTGAATGTAAACTTCAGATAATCTGGAACCATTTAACTTCATCTTTTTCCAGTCTTTCTATTCAAAGCATATGAACTTGGATCAAACTTAGGTATATGTATGTGTTAGTCGCTCAGTCATGTTTGACTCTTTGCGACCCCATGGACTGTAGCCTACCAGGCTCCTCTGTCCATGGGATTCTCCAGGCAAGAATACTGGAGAGGGTTGCCATTCCCTTCTTCAGGGGATCTTCCCAACTCAGGAATCGAACCCAGGTCTCCTGCATTGCAGCCAGATTCTTTACCATCTGAAGTACCTGGGAAGCCCAGATCAAGCTTAGTTTTGTATAATATTTTCAATTTTTACTAACATTTAATTTCAATAACTTTATTTTAAGGCACTACCTAGTTCATTCAAATTCACAGGCTAGAGAAAAATAAGTGAAAACAAATAGAAAATAACATATGTGAAAATATGACTGGAAATACATCGCTATGCTTCACACATCTGATAGCAAATTAAGCAGTGTTGAGAAAGAAATATCTTGTATAGCTATTAAAGGCAAAAGGTTTTAATAAGACATTTTCTTTAAATTTATAAGTTACTAGTTCACGACTCACATCCACAGGTTTGCCATCTGAAGCTCGGGCAGCAATAAGAGTCCTTCCACGGAAGTCCACGGTGCCCTTTCTGTCAGTATGCCGACTTGCAACTAAGTTACAGTCCACATAGAGTGAAATGGCCTGGGATTGTATACCAAAGCCAAGTTTATGCCACTGACGATCAAACAAAGGACGGAGTTCTTGATTTTTAAAAATGTAGTTCAACACATCTCCCTCGGCAGCTTGGAACATCAACTCCACCGCCTTCCTTCCACCATCAACTATTACAGAAACCTGCAAAAATGCAAAGTATCTTTAAATGTTTGAAATTCAGTTTTAAAAATTATTAAAAATACAAATAAAAACTCAAGTTTCACGTTAGTAGAACTGGGGCACTCAGTAAAATGTTCTAAATGACATTTGTTTCCATCAGATTTCTTAACATAAAAGAACAGTAAACGTCCAGCTACAAAAATGATTTAAATATGTGGTATTTGGTGAGTGTAGTATGCTCCTTTTGTAAGAGGACATCTAGGAGTATATATGTGTGTGTGTGTATATAAAAAACTCTGTATAAGTAATTCAAGAATTAAATGTTACTAATTTAAAAAGAATAAGAGATGATCACTTCCCTTAGCATGGAAACTGAGATCAACCTCTTTAATCTTTGATGATTTGCATGGTGCAGAGAAAATACATTTTCAGAGTGCATATTCTTCCTGTTCAAGTCATATTTCCATCATAAAACTGTGACTATAATAACAGATATAAAAGATCAGTAAAATGAAAAACATTATATTGTAGTGGGTTTTGCCATACATTGACATGAATCAGCCATGGGTGTACATGCGTTCCCCATCCTGAACCCCCTTCCCTCCTCCCTCCCCACCCCATCCCTCTGGGTCATCCCAGTGCACCAGCCCTGAGCACCGTGTATCATGCATCGAACTTGGAGTGGCAATCTATTTCACATATGGTAATAAAAACATTCTGATGGATATGTACAGAAATAAACACAGATAGATGATGCCCATCAGTAACCGTGATGTTTACCTTCACTCCCTGGAGTACCTGCTCCCTTCCTTTCTGACCAACCTCTCTCACAAGTGTTCCTAGATCCCTGCTCCCTTCATGGCCCATCTGGGGGCGTTGTCTCTTCCACACGCCCACAGTTCTCACCCAACTCCAAACTGTCCTCAGCCACCGCTACCCTGCGATCGTGCTCCAATGTGGCATCCCCAGACCTTAGGCTCCCTGAGAACAGGAATCATGCTTTGCCAATTTCTTATTTTGTCACTAACTAGCATCTAGCATGTGTTCAATTATTTTCTATTGATGGAATCAATATTTATATCTCATTCCCTAATTCATTAGGGACGTCAGATGAAACAATTAACAGCTTTTAAATATATAATAGGAGATATCAGAAATGATAGGAGATAAAGTTGTTAGTGAGATGCACGTGGTGTCAATGAAGCAGTTGTAAAGAAAGGGCAGTCAGTTTGAGTGTCTTCAGACAAAACAGGAATCCAGAAAAAAAAAAAAAACAAACAAACTCTAATCTTGTCTCTCCCACCAGGCTAGCCAATTATGTATCTCAGTGAGACACCACCCACCACCCCGAACTCTAAGAATACTTGTATTTCCTGTGGATGATTCCTCTAAAAGAATACTCCGATATGAGGTCTGCTCCCAAATTTATTTCCAGTTTCAAGAGAGAACACTCATCAGCATACTTCTCTGGTTCCGCCCTTACCTGTGGCATGTTACGCTGGTTTAAAACCTGCCACAGGAACCACCGTTCCTTCTTTGAGTTCCTTCGCACCCGAAACATGGCAGCTATGGCGAACTCCTCAGGAAGACCTTTGGGAAATATCTTACTGTGGGAGGAAAACAAAGAACCACTGTGTGGAAACTGAAGGAGGCAAGGACAGAATATCTCAGTGTGAAGGTTTCTACAACTCAATATCTCAGCTGCATTTTCTCAATGAATTTATAACTCATTACAGCTATCTACCTAATGAATACGGAAACAGTCACACCTGCAGTTACCTATGGTATTTTTATCCTGTTCTGTCTCTTTTTATACATTTCCTGATAAAGTGTTGCTAAAGCTTGAGGTATGTAAAAGTGAGCAACTTTCAGACTGTTGTACTGTGGGGTGATATTCCTTTACTCAACAAGATATTCCCATAGAATCTTGGAATTCACTGTAGTCTTGCAGACAGTAGACACTTATAAAGAAAATAAATAATACCTTGGTTTTATCAGTAGAGAGAAGTACAGGGGATTTTAAAGAGCACTATTAACAATTACATGTATATTATTCCAAAGAAGTTTCACCACATTAAACTCTTGCAAAATAAATTCCTAATTCTGACTTTCTAGGTATCAATTTAAGACTGAAACTAAATATCATAAAGGCATTTTAGTTCATTTTTTTATTCTTACAGGAAATAAAATTTCACAAATTCTTCCTAGGTAGCAGAGAGAAGCCTAAAGACAGTCTAAGTATACTTTTGCCTCAATCTTGTTTCAAAATACTGGTCTCACTGGATCTGTGAAGAAACTTTGGGGAAAAAATTCACAGTGAACACACATCATATTTAGATTTTCATTGGAAAACATGGAGAAACACATTCCTTCATGTTGACTTTTAAACTTATCCACATTGTATATAAACACTTTGCAAGGCAGGAATCTTGCTTTTCTTTTAAAAAATCATGAGTAGCAGATACAAATTCTCTCGAGGCTTACACAGCCAGAGGTTGTTTATATAGATAAAATATCATATATTGAGATAGTAACTACTAACTGGGACTTCCCTGGTGGCTCAGATGGTAAAGAATGTGTCTTCAGTGCAGGACACCTAGGTTCAATCCTTGAATCAGGAAGATTCCCTGGAGAAGGGAATGTCAACCCACTCCAGTATTCTTGCCTGGAGAATTCCATGGACAGATGATCCTGGTGGGCTATGGTCCATGGGGTTGCAAAGAGTCAGACACTGGGAATATCACACGAAGCTCCACTGAAACTGCCAACCAAACTTATGCAGAATTCTGAAACTTTGGTTTTACACTTTGTGTTAGAGACAAAGTCACATGTAGTAAGGAAATCAGGAAAAAATATGAAAAAGCTATGCTGGCCTAAAGTTCTTACTTGGTTAAATACACGTACACGCATATTATGCATATATGTATATGTTCATACATGTGCACAAGCATACCTCAGGAACATTTCAGGTTTGGTTCCAGATTCCTGGAATGAAGTGAATATCACAGTAAAGTGGGTCACACAAATTTTCTGGTTGCCTAGTGTATGTACAAGTTGTATTTACAAAATACTGTATTATATCTGGCATTCTATCTAAAAATGCACATAAAATGTTATTGCTAAGAAAAAATGCTAGCCATCATCTGACAACACACATATGTCACAAACCTTCAATGTGGAAAAAAAGAAAAACCAGCAATATCTATGAAGACAGGAAGGTGAAACACAATAAAAGGAGGTTGGTCTGTATATAGACAGATACAGATATAAACTCTAGTTTAACCTTCTTCACTAATCTGCTTACCCCCAGCCTGGAGGCTATCTGGCTCTCTTGTCTGGCTGGATGATGAATGAGGAAGTAACGCAGAATCTCATTTTCATCACACACATGTGCACGTGCACAAGCGCACACACACACACACACACACACATCCTTTCCAGCGTCCACAGAGGCTCCTTGATTCCTCCCTGGGCTGAGCCTCTCCCGGTGCCTGGGGAAGCACCCTGGCCTATGTGCCAACAGTGCCCACCTAGCAGTTTCCTCCTCTCTGTGCTTGTGACTCCACTGCTTCCTGTCTTCCAAGAATGTATCATCTCTTTCTCTGTTGCTTCATCGCCCATTCTACAGCCATTTTTGTACTTTAGATGTTCAAACTCCATTTATGTCTCCCACCTCTCCCTCACCAATACCCCTCTTATCTTCGTTTACAAATATATGCATATATTCATCCTCTTCCCTGCTGTAAAACAGACAAAGCTCTCTCCATCCTCACTACAGCATTATATTAATGTTACCTGTATATATCCATCAAACCTCGTAAATGAGTACTGGGAACACCTACACTGTCATAGGCCTCAGTTGTCAGCTGTCCTGCAATCTGGGAGCATCGCTCTCTGCTCTCATGAGGATGCTCAGCCCACTCCTTTCCACAATGACCATCATGTGATATAGCCTCACCAAATCAGCAGGTTGCTGTGTTTTCAGCCAAATCAAAGGACTCTCCTCAGTGAACCAGCAAGTGGCAGCAACCTTCTGAGGTGAGCTCCAGAGGAGCTGGAAGCTGCCGCATCCACCAACGGCAAAAACAGACCAGCCTGTTCATTCAACTGCCATACAACCCAGCAGTCCCACTGCTGGTCATACACAATGAGGAAACCAGAACTGAAAGAGACGCATGTACCCCAGTGTTCATCATAGCACTGTTTACAATAGCCAGGACATGGAAGCAACCTAGATGTCCATTGTCAGATGAATGGATAAGAAAGCTGTGGTACATATACACAATGGAATATTACTCAGCTATTAAAAAGAATGCATTTGAATCAGTTCTAATGAGGTGGATGAAACTGGAGCCAATTATACAGAGTGAAGTAAGTCAGAAAGAGAAACACCGATACAATATATTAACACACATATATGGAATTCATAAAGATGGTAATGATGACCCTATATGCGAGACAGCAAAAGAGACATAGATGTAAAGAACAGACTTTTGGATTCTGTGGGAGAAGGAGAGGGTGGGATGATTTGAGAGAATAGATGATTTGAGAAACGTGAAGTAGATCACCAGTCCAAGTTCAATGCATGAGACAGGGTGCTCACGGTTAGTGCACTGAGATGACCCTGAGGGATGGGATATGGAGGGAGGTGGGAGGGGGGTTCAGGATGGGGGACACATGTACACCCATGGCTGATTCATATCAATGTATGGCAAAAACCACCACAGTATTATAAAGTAATTAGCCTCCAGTTCAGTTCAGTTCAGTCGCTCAGTCGTGTCTGACTCTTTGTGACCCCAATTATCACAGCACACCAGGCCTCCCTGTCCATCACCATCTCCCAGAGTTCACTCAGACTCACGTCCATCGAGTCCGTGATGCCATCAGCCATCTCATCCTCTGTTGTCCCCTTCTCCTCCTGCCCCCAATCCCTCCCAGTATCAGAGTCTTTTCCAATGAGTCAACACTTCTCATGAGGTGGCCAAAGTATTGGAGCTTCAGCTTTAGCATCATTCCTTCCAAAGAAATCCCAGGGCTGATCTCCTTCAGAATGGACTGGTTGGATCTCCTTGCAGTCCAAGGGACTCTCAAGAGTCTTCTCCAACACCACACTTCAAAAGCATCAATTCTTTGGCGCTCAACCTTCTTCACAGTCCAACTCTCACATCCATACATGACCACAGGGAAAACCATAGCCTTGACTAGACGGACCTTAGTCGGCAAAGTAATGTCCCTGTTTTTGAATATACTATCTAGGTTGGTCATAACTTTTCCTCCAAGGAGTAAGCATCTTTTAATTTCATGGCTGCAGTCACCATCTGCGGTGATTTTGGAGCCCCCAAAATTAAAGTCTGACACTGTTTCCACTATTTCCCCATCTATTTCCCATGAAGTGATGGGACCGTATGCCATGATCTTCGTTTTCTGAATGTTGAGCTTTAAGCCAACTTTTTCACTCTCCTCTTTCACTTTCATCAAGAGGCTTTTTAGCTCCTCTTCACTTTCTGCCATAAGGGTGGTGTCATCTGCATATCTGAGGTTATTGATATTTCTCCCGGCAATCTTGATTCCAGCTTGTGTTTCTTCCAGTCCAGCGTTTCTCATGATGTACACTGCATATAAGTTAAATAAGCAGGATGACAATATACAGCCTTGACGTACACCTTTTCCTATTTGGAACCAGTCTGTTGTTCCATGTTCAGTTCTAACTGTTGCTTCCTGACCTGCATACAGATTTCTCAAGAGGCAGGTTAGGTGGTCTGGTATTCCCATCTCTTTCAGAATTTTCCACAGTTTATTGTGATCCACACAGTCAAAGGCTTTGGCATAGTCAATAAAGCAGAAATAGATGTTTTTCTGGA
Organism: Ovis aries; assembly: GCF_016772045.2. Taxonomy (NCBI): domain Eukaryota; kingdom Metazoa; phylum Chordata; class Mammalia; order Artiodactyla; family Bovidae; genus Ovis; species Ovis aries. The sequence continues at coordinate 4,290,738 of NC_056062.1, forward strand.
ACTCTTGCTTTTTCCACGATCCAGCGGATGCTGGCAATTTGATCTCTGATTCCTCTGCCTTTTCTAAAACCAGCTTGAACATCAGGGAGTTCACGGTTCACGTATTGCTGAAGCCTGACTTGGAGAATTTTGAGCATTACTTTACTAGCGTGTGAGATGAGTGAAATTGTGCGGTAGTTTCAGCATTCTTTGGCATTGCCTTTTTTTGGGATTAGAATGAAAATGGACCTTTTCCAGTCCTGTGGCCACTGCTGAGTTTTCCAAATTTGCTGGCATATTGAGTGCAGCACTTTCACAGCATCATCTTTCAGGATTTGAAATAGCTCCACTGGAATTCCATCACCTCCACTAGCTCCACCTCCATCACCTCCACTTGAAGTCAAGGCCCACTTGACTTCACATTCCAGGATGTCTGGCTCTAGATTAGTGATCACATCATCATGATTATCTGGGTCGTGAAGATCTTTTTTGTACAGTTCTTCCATGTATTCTTGCCATCTCTTCTTAATATCTTCTGCTTCTGTTAGGTCCAGACCATTTCTGTCCTTTATCGAGCCCATCTTTGCATGAAATATTCCCTTGGTATCTCTAATTTTCTTAAAGAGTTCTCTAGTCTTTCCCATTCTGTTGTTTTCCTCTATTTCTTTGCATTGGTCGCTGAAGAAGGCTTTCTTATTTCTTCTTGTTATTCTCTGGAACTCTGCATTCAGATGCTTATATCTTTCCTTTTCTCCTTTGCTTTTCACCTGTCTTCTTTTCACAGCTATTTGTAAGGCCTCCCCAGACTGCCATTTTGCTTTTTTGCATTTCTTTTCCATGGGGATGGTCTTGATCCCTGTCTCCTGTACAATGTCACGAACCTCATTTATAGTTCATCATGCACTCTATCTATCAGATCTAGGGCCTTAAATCTATTTCTCACTTCCACTGTATAATCATAAGGGATTTGATTTAGGTCATACCTAAATGGCCTAGCGGTTTTCTCTATTTTCTTCAATTTGAGTCTGAATTTGGTAATAAGGAATTCATGATATGAGCCACAGTCAGCTCCTGGTCTTGTTTCTGTTGACTGTATAGAGCTTCTCCATCTTTGGCTGCAAAGAATATAATCAGTCTGATTTTGGTGTTGACCATCTGGTGATGTCCATGTGTAGAGTCTTCTCTTGTGTTGTTGGAAGAGGGTGTTTGCTATGACCAGTGCATTTTCTTGGCAAAACTCTATTAGTCTTTGCCCTGCTTCATTCCATATTCCAAGGCCAAATTTGCCTGTTACTCCAGGTGTTTCTTGACTTCCTACTTTTGCATTCCAGTCCCCTATAATGAAAAAGACATCTTTTTTGGGTGTTAGTTCTAAAAGGTCCTGTAGGTCTTCATAGAACTGTTCAATTTCAGTTTCTTCAGCATTACTGGTTGGGGCATAGACTTGGATAACTGTGATACTGAATGGTTTGCCTTGGAGACGAACAGAGATCATTCTGTCGTTTTTGAGATTGCATCCAAGTACTGCATTTTGGACTCTTTTGTTGACCATGAAGGCTACTCCATTTCTTCTGAGGGATTCCTGCCCACAGTAGTAGATATAATGGTCATCTGAGTTAAATTCACCCATTCCAGTCCATTTTAGTTCGCTGATTCCTAGAATGTCAATGTTCACCCTTGCTATCTCTTGTTTGACCACTTTCAATTTGCCTTGATTTATGGACCTGACATTCCAGGTTCCTATGCAATATTGCTCTTTACAGCATCAGATCTTGCTTCTATCACCAGTCACATCCACAGCTGGGTATTATTTTCGGTTTGGCTCCATCCCTTCATTCTTTCTGGAGTTATTTCTCCACTGATCTTCAGTGGCATATTGGGCACCTAATGACCTGGGGAGTTCCTCTTTCGGTATCCTATCATTTTGCCTTTTCATACTGTTCATGGGGTTCTCAAGGCAAGAATACTGAAGTGGCTTGCCATTCCTTTCTCCAGTGGACCACATTCTGTCAGACCTCCAATTAAAATAAATTAACTAACTTTTAAAAGAAGTTAATATAAGAACTAGATGCACTTATCTCCAAATGGAATAACTTTGGGATTTGTACTGTTCACAGAACCCATTAGAAATTTCTCCTTTGAAATTCTAGAAATATCCCTGCTGTGAAAGCTTGCCAAATTTTTTGTTTGTTTCATTTTTATTTTTTGTCTCTGCCTTTAATTGGGGTGTTGTAAAACAATGAAATAAGGAAAAGATAACCCCCTTTTAAACTTTATTACATCCTTCTCACCCAGACATTGGCAAGCTGGTTATTTTGGAGCATGTGGAATATTGAAGCACTATCTGTCACTCTATACTTGCACTAAAAAGATGACCTCCTTCTCTTTCGGTTTCCACCATTCCTGTGCCTAAATCTCCTCTAGTAAGAAAACTGACAACCCTGGGCACTCTCTTTGTGCACCCCTCCATTGAGTGCCCAAGTCCCGAGCGCCTTTGAGCCACTTGAGGACCAGCTGTCAGGTGGGATCTGACAAAGATTTTAGGCCGAATCTTGGCCTTGGGAAGGATTCTTTAGGTAACTATTGAAGAAGGCAAGTTGAAAATGCTGTGGGCAAGGCCATGGTCACCATGAGGTCAAGTGACCCACCAGCACATTGGTTGCAGTGAACTGAATTCCGCAGGAAGATGTCACTGGGGTCACAGGAGAGGCTAGAGGTGCCATGGCAGCTGAAGGCTATGCAGAAGGCCTGGCTGACATACCCTGAGAAGGCCCTTTTACACTCGATGCAGACCGAGGAGGGAGCAATGATCGAGGGAGTGGAAGAGCAGGGTCTTTCCCAAGCTGCCCGGGGCAGAGACTGCGCTCAGGGAGGACTGGCCAGAATGGAGCGACATACGTCCGAGGGACAGGGCGCGTGGTGGTTCTGTGGGATGCCCTGGCGACCCAATCCTGGGGCTTGTCTCCTTCCTCCGCACTCCAGACCCGGCATGCTTGGGACGTGGGCTCTGGCCCCAGAGGACAGTGACCTGAGCCACTGTCCCCAGAGTCCAGCCCCAGAGAAGTGTGTCCCAGGGCGTGGTCCTTGAGCTCCTCCTCCCCACCCAAGCTCCCACATGGCAGGACTGCAGCCCCTGCCACTTCCCGCCCCCATGCACACCCAGGGTGAGTACCCCCTCCAGACAGCAATGCTGGAGTCCAGACGACTCAGAGTTCCGTTCCTCACTCTTCACCCAGGGACACTGTCACCCAGATGGCTAGCGGCAAGGGAGTGGAGCCGCAGGCCATTTCCTATGACTTCTGATGCAGAGTTCTTTCTGACTTGGAAAGTCATTAGGAGCTTGCAATCTTTGTGTACATGGCCATGTGCTGGTGGTTCTGCGCTGGTGCTGCCCAGGTAGCCTTGTTCACATCTAAGTAATGGTGCCAGTCACCTTAGCCACATAGTGACTGATGGGTGTCAGAGGGTGGCTGGGACCTTTAGCTCCCTGCACATCACCTATTCCAACACAGACTGCAGGGCTGTCACTAGTAAGCAGTCAGTAAGATTGCTGAAGAGACTGCAAGACAGTGGGAAGAATAAAAGGGGACACTCTATAGGGTCAGCTCTGGTCAGCATGGCTGCCCAATTGAAAAATCTCACCCAGAGTGAGGAGGACAGAAGGAGAGACCTAGCATCATGTTTAAGAACCCACACTGTTGACTTCGAAAGAGTCTGTTTCTGTTACTAGCTTCTGATCAGCACGATGGCAGATGTCTCTGTGCTGATCTGTCTTTAATGTCCTTTGAGTAAAACTAATCAAATCAGTCAAGAACCAACCCCCCTTCCCCCCACCTATGAAATAAATCATTCCCAATCACCTAACCCACTGGTCTTTTCTCAATCCTCACTATCCTCCATCCTTCTGAAGTTTTAAACACTGAAGACATCCTTCCCTCACTGATATAAACCAAGAGTCACAACCACATGGCTTTAGAGCCCAGCCAGGAAACTAGAATGTAAGCTTCCTGAGGTTCTTTGTCTATCCTATTCACCAGCATCTAGAATAGCAGGCAAGGTGGGTGCTCAGTAAATATTATTAAAGGAGTCAGTTTATGAACGTAATTCAGATTTAAATATCTGAAAACAAAAGCAACACATGGCCCCTTCTAAGTCTAGCTTTAGATTTTCTAGCATGAATAAAATTGTGCATATAAGAAATTTTCACTTTCTTCATAAGAATTCTATAAGAAAAGTAAATACAGAAAGTGAGTTGCTAACAGTATTGGTAGTTGTCCTCATGTAGAGGACACACATGTAGACTAAGGGAAATGTAGAGCCCAGCCCATCCACAGGAACAGTTGCTAATTAGCTTCAGCCAGCTCTTACCATATAGGGAAACAGGTCCAGTATTGCCAGTTCAGCCCACTTTTTTAAGACAAGCCAAAAACCCAGATTTGTTTTTCTGAAAAGCTTAGAGTTTTAATTTTGGCAACTATTTCTGATTGTTCATAAACACTGTCCAGACCAACATCGTGCAAAACCAAATCAACGACTGCTAGTTAGCAAAGTTTGGATATGCACAAATGTTTCTTGAATGCCCACAGAGGTTTATAAAGATGGTAAAAGGGAATTTCATGCCCAAATTGGTTTCAACGTGGAAGAAATGGACAAATTCTTAGAAAAGTACAATTTTCCAAAACTGAACCAGGAAGAAATCGAAAATCTTAACAGACCCATCACAAGCACGGAAATTGATACTGTAATCAGAAATCTTCCAGCAAACAAAAGCCCAGGTCCAGATGGCTTCACAGCTGAATTCTACCAAAATTTCGAGAAGAGCTAACACCTATCCTCCTCAAACTCTTCCAGAAATTGCAGAGGAAGGTAAACTTCCAAACTCATTCTATGAGGCCACCATCACCCTAATACCAAAACCTGACAAAGATGTCACAAAAAAAAGAAAACTACAGGCCAATATCTCTGATGAACATAGATGCAAAATCCTCAACAAAATTCTAGCAATCAGAATCCAACAACACATTAAAAAGATCATACACCATGACCAAGTGGGCTTTATCCCAGGGATGCAAGGATTCTTCAATATCCGCAAATCAATCAATGTAATTCACCACATTAACAAATTGAAAATAAAAACCATATGATTATCTCAATAGATGCAGAGAAGGCCTTTGACAAAATTCAACATCCATTTATGATAAAAACTCAGAAAGCAGGAATAGAAGGAACATATCTCAACATAATAAAAGCTATCTATGACAAACCCACAGCAAACATTATCCTCAATGGTGAAAAATTGAAAGCATTTCCCTAAAGTCAGGAACAAGACAAGGGTGTCCACTTTCACCGCTACTATTCAACATAGTTCTGGAAGTTTTGGCCACAGCAATCAGAGAAAAAGAAATAAAAGGAATCCAAATTGGAAAAGAAGTAAAACTCTCACTGTTTGCAGATGACATGATCCTCTACATGGAAAACCCTAAAGACTCCACCAGAAAATTACTAGAACTAATCAATGAATATAGTAAAGTTGCAGGATATAAAATCAACACACAGAAATCCCTTGCATTCCTATACACGAATAATGAGAAAGTAGAAAAGAAATTAAGGAAACAATTCCATTCACCATTGCAACGAAAAGAATAAAATACTTAGGAATATATCTACCTAAAGAAACTAAAGACCTATATATAGAAAACTATAAAACACTGATGAAAGAAATCAAGAGGACACTAATAGATGGAGAAATATACCATGTTCATGGATTGGAAGAATCAATATAGTGAAAATGAGTATACTACCCAAAGCAATTTACAAATTCAATGCAATCCCTATCAAGCTACCAGGCACATTTTTCACAGAACTAGAACAAATAATTTCAAGATTTGTATGGAAATACAAAAACCTCGAATAGCCAAAGCAATCTTGAGAAAGAAGAATGGAACTGGAGGAATCAACTTGCCTGACTTCAGGCTCTACTACAAAGCCACAGTCATCAAGACAGTATGGTACTGGCACAAAGACAGACATATAGATCAATGGAACAAAATAGAAAGCCCAGAGATAAATCCACACACATATGGACACCTTATCTTTGACAAAGGAGGCAAGAATATACAATGGAGTAAAGACAATCTCTTTAACAAGTGGTGCTGGGAAAACTGGTCAACCACTTGTAAAAGAATGAAACTAGATCACTTTCAACACCGCACAAAAATAAACTCAAAATGGATTAAAGATCTAAATGTAAGATCAGAAACTATAAAACTCCTAGAGGAGAACATAGGCGAAACACTCAGACATAAATCACAGCAGGATCCTCTATGATCCACCTCCCAGAATGCTGGAAATAAAGCAAAAATAAACAAATGGGATCTAATTAAAATTAAAAGCTTCTGCACAACAAAGGAAAATATAAGCAAGGTGAAAAGACAGCCTTCTGAATGGGAGAAAATAATAGCAAATGAAGCAACTGACAAACAACAAATCTCAAAATATACAAGCAACTTCTGCAGCTCAACTCCAGAAAATAAACGACCCAATCAAAAATGGGCCAAAGAACTAAATAGACATTTCTCCAAAGAAGACATACGGATGGCTAACAAACACATGAAAAGATGCTCAACATCACTCATTATTAGAGAAATGCAAATCAAAACCACAATGAGGTACCACTTCACACCAGTCAGAATGGCTGCGATCCAAAAATCTGCAAGCAATAAATGCTGGAGGGTGTGGAGAAAGGAACCTCCTACACTGTTGGTGGAAGGCAAACTAGTACAGCCACTATGGAGAACAGTGGAGATTCCTTAAAAATTGCAAATAGAACTACCTTATGACCCAGCAATCCCACTTCTGGGCATACACTGAGAAACCAGAATTGAAAGAGACACATGTACCCCAATGTTCATCGCAGCACTGTTTATAATAGCCAGGACATGGAAACAACCTAGATGTCCATCAGCAGATGAATGGATAAGAAAGCTGTGGTACATATACACAATGGAGTATTACTCAGCAGTTAAAAAGAATTCATTTGAATCAGTTCTGATGAGATAGATGAAACTGGAGCCGATTATACAGAGTGAAGTAAGCCAGAAAGAAAAACACCAATACAGTATACTAACACATATATATGGAATTTAGGAAGATGGCAATGACGACCCTGTATGCAAGACAGGGAAAGAGACACAGATGTGTATAATGGACTTTTGGACTCAGAGGAGAGGAGAGGTGGGATGATTTGGGAGAATGACATTCTAACATGTATACTATCATGTGAATTGAATCGCCAGTCTATGTCTGATGCAGGATGCAGCATGCTTGGGGCTGGTGCATGGGGATGACCCAGAAAGATGTTATGGGGAGGGAGGTGGGAGGGGGTTCATGTTTGGGAATGCATGTAAGAATTAAAAATTTTAAAATTTAAAAATAAAAAAAAAATAAAATCAGTAGAGGAAAAACATTCACAGAAAATAAAAGGAAATGATATAAATTGGGAGACAGTAGGTAAATACAGTGCCTGGACAAAATTAGAACTCAAGGTTATGAATGGAGAAAGTATTATTAAGAATGGGATCGCTTTTAAAATCCTATAACAGTGGGAAGGATTCAGTCCTTTTAAATCATTGAGCCTCGCTTTTTCATTATTTTAACATTATATATGGCTTACTCTGGAGAAAGTGCAGTTGAGAAAAATATGTATTGTTCTGTTGTTGGGTGGAATGTTCTACAGTCTGTTAGATCTAATTGGCTTGTAGATTTGCTCAAGGCTTCTATTTCCTTACTAATCTCTGGTCTAATGTTCTATTGATTTTTAAAATGGGGTATTGAAGTCTCCAACTATTACTGTTGAATTGTTTATTTCTCCCTTCAGTTCTGTGAGTTGACTTGGTGTACAGTATAAGTTATATAGTTGACGTACTGTATATCTTGCTTGCTTGCTTGCTAAGTCACTTCAGTCGTGTCCAACTCTGTGCGACCCCATAGACGGCAGCCCACCAGGCTCCGCCGTCCCTGGGATTCTCCAGGCAAGAACACTGGAGTGGGTTGCCATTTCACAGGTGTGCAATATAGAGATTCCCAATTTTTAAAGGTTATAATCTTATTATGGTTACTATTATAAAATATTGGTTATATTCTCTGTGTTGTACTTATTCTTATATAATAGCTTATTTTTTCCATTGCCGTCTTTATTTTTTATTTTATTGAAGTATTCTTGATTTACAATATGGTGTTAATTTCTTCTGCACAGCAAAGTGACACACTTACATATATATGTGCGTGTGTGTGTGTGTTATACAATATGTATATGTATTATACATATATTTATTCTTTTTCACATTCTTTTCTGTTATGGTTTGTCATGAGATACTGAATAGAGTTTCCGGTGGTATGCATTAGGACCTTGTTGTTTATATATCCTATATATAATAGGTTGCATCTGCTGGTCCAAAACTCCCAACCTTTCCCTCCCCTACCACTCATCTGCCTTGGCACTACAAGTCTGTTCTCTGTATCTGTGCATATGGTTTTATTTCATAGATACACTTATTTGTGTCATATTTTAGATTCTGCATGTAAGTGACATCATAAGGTATTTGTGGTTCTCTTTCTGACTTACTACACTTCAGTTTGGTTTAGTTCAGTCACTCAGTCGTGTCTGACTCTTTGCAACACCATGCACTGCAGCACACCATACTGCCCTGTCCATCACCAACTTCCAGAGCTTGCTCAGACTCATGTCCCTCGAGTCAATGATGCCATCCAACCACCTCATCCTCTATCACCCCTCCTCCTCCTGCCTTCAATGTTTCCCAGCATCAGGGTCTTTTCCAATGAGTCAGTTCTTTGCATCAGGTGGCCAAAGAGTTGAAGCTTCAGCTTCAGCATCAGTCCTTTCAATGAACACCCAGGACTGATTTCCTTTAGGATTGATTGGTTTGATCTTCTTGCAGAAAAAGGACTCTCAAGAGTCTTCTCCAACACCACAGTTCAAAAGCATCAGATTTTTGATGGTCAACCTTCTTTACACTCCAACTCTCACATCTATACATGACTACTGGAAAAACCATAGCTTTGACTAGATAGACCTTTGCTGGTAAAGTAATATCTCTGCTTTTTAATATACTGTCTAGGTTGGTCATAGCTTTTTTCCAAGGAGCAAGCGTATTTTAATTTCATGGCAGCAGTCGCCATCTGCAGTGAATTTTGAAGCCCAAGAAAATTAAGTCTGTCACTGTTTCTATTGTTCCCCATCTATTTGCCATGAGGTGATGGGACCAGATGCCATGATCCTCATTTTTTGAATGAGTTTTAAGCCAGCTTTTTCACTCTCCTCTTTCACTTTCATCAAGAGGCCCTTTAGTTCCTCTTAGCTTTCTGCCATAAGGGTGGTATCATCTGCATATCTGAGGTTATTGATATTTCTCCCAACAATCTGATTCCAGCTTGTGCTTCATTCAGCCCGGCATTTCACATGATGTACTCTTCATATAAGTTAAATAAGCAGGGTGACAAGATACAGCCTTGATGTATTTCTTTCCCAATTTGGAACCAGTCTTGTTCCATGTCTGGTTCAAACTGTAGCTTCTTTACCTACATACAGAATTCTCTTTAAGAATGTTCCACAGTTTGTTGTGATCCACAAAGTCAAAGGATTTTAATGTGGCCAATGAAGCAGAAGTAGATGCTTTTTTGGAATGCTCTTGCTTTTTCTATGATCCAGCGGATGTTGGCAATTTGATCTCTGGTTCTTCTACCTTTTCTAAATCTAGCTGGAACATCTGTAACTTCTCAGTTCATGTACTGCTGAAGCCTAGCTTGAACAATTTTGAGCACTACTTTGCTAGCATGTGAGATGAGTGCAATTATGTGTTGGTTAGAATATTCTTTGGCATTGCCTTTCTTTGGAATTGAAATTAAAACTGACTTTTTCCAACCCCGTGGCCACAGGGGAGTTTTCCAAATTTGCTGCCATATTGACTGCAGCACTTTCACAGCATCATCTTTTAGGATTTGAAAGAGCTCAACTGGAATTCCATCACCTCCATTATCTTTGTTTGCAGTAATGCTTCCTAAGGCCCACTTGACTTCACACTCCAGGATGTCTGGCTCTAGGTGAGTAATCACACCTTTGTCATTATCTGGGTCTTGAAGATCTTTTTGTATAGTTCTTCTATATATTCTTGCCAACTCTTAATATCTTCTGCTTCTGTTAGGTGAATACCATTTCTGTCTTTTATTGTGCCCTTCTTTGCATGAAATATTCCCTTGGTATCTCTAATTTTCTTGAAGAGATTTCTAGTCTCTCCCTTTCTATCATTTTTCCCTATTTCCTTGCACTGATCACTTAGGAAGGCCTTAAAAAAATTTTTTTTAATCTCTGCTGAATAGTCTTTGGAACTCTGCATTCATATCTTTCCTTTTCTCCTTTGCCTTTTGCTTCTCTTCTTTTCTCAGCACTTTGTAAGCCCTCCTCTGACAACCATTTTGTCTTTTTGCATTTCTTTTTCATGGGGATGGTTTTGATCACTGCCTCCTATACAATGTTATGAACCTCCATCCATAGTTCTTCAGGCACTCTGTCTATCAGTCTATCAGTTTGAATCCCTTGAATCTATTTCTCACTTCCACTATATAATCATAAGGAATTTGATTTAGGTCATACCTGAATGATCTAGTGGTTTTCCCCACTTTGTTCAATTTGAGTCTGAATTTGGCAATAAGGAATTTATGATGTGAGGCACAGACAGCTCCTGGTCTTGTTTATGCTGACTGTATAGAGCTTTTCCATCTTCGGCTGCAAAGAATATAATTAATCTGATTTCAGTATTGACCATCTGGTGATGTCCATGTGTAGAGTTGTCTCTTGTGTTGTAGGAAGAGGGTGTTTGTTATGTTCAGTGCATTCTCTTGTCAAAACCCTGTTAGCCTTTGCCTTGCTTCATTTTGTGCTCCAAGGCCAAACTTACCTGTTAATCCAAGTATCTCTTGACCTCCTACTTTTACATTCCAGTCCCTGATGATGAGAAGGACATCTTTTTTGGTGTTATTTCTAGAAGGTCTTGTAGGTCTTCATAGAACCGTTCAACTTCAGCTTCTTCAGCATTAGTAGTTAGGGCATAGGCTTGGATTACTGTGATACTGAGTGGTTTGCCTTGAAAACAAACGGAGATCATTCTGTTGTTTTTGAGATTGCACCCAGGTACTGCATTTTGGACTCTCTTGTTGACTTTGAGGGTCACTGCATTTCTCGTTAGGGATTCTTGCCCCCAGTGGTAGATACAATGGTCATCTGAATTAAATTTGCCCATTCTCATTCATTTTAGTTTGCCGATTCTTAAAATGTTGATGTTCACTCTTGCTATCTCCTGTTCGGCCACTTCCAATTTACCTTGACTCATGGACCTAACATTCCAGGGTCCTATGCAGTATTGTTCTCACAGCATTGGACTTTACTTCCATCACCAGTCACATCCACAACTGGGTGCTGTTTTCATTTTGACTCAGCCTTTTCATTCTTTCTGGAAGTATTTCTCTACTGTAGCTTATTGGGCAATCTGAGGAGTTCATCTTTCTGTGTCCTATCTTTTGCCTTTTCATACTGTTCATGGGTTCTCAAGGCAAGAGTACTGAAGTGGTTTGCCATTCCCTTTTCCAGTGGACCACGTTTTGCCAGAACTCTCCACCATGACTCATTCGTCCTGGTTGGCCTTACATGGCATGGCTCATAGTTTCATTGAGTTAGACAAGACTGTGATCCATGTGATCAGCTTGGTTAGTTTTCTGTAACTGTGGTTTCCATTCTGTCCACCCTCTGATGGATAAGGGTAAGAGGCTTGTGGAAGCTTCCTGATGGGAGGGACTGGCTGTGGGGGAATCTAGGTCTTGCTCTGATGGGTGGGTCCATGCTCAGTAAATCTTTAATCTAATTTTCTATTGATGGGTGGGGCTGTGTTCCCTCCCTGTATGGCCTGAGGCCAAACTATGGTGGGGATAATGGGGTTAAAAGGACATATAGAGTCATAACTCTTTCCAAAGGATTTATGCCAGGACTGTTGTATTAAATACCCTGACCCCATGGCAGATCACTGTTGACCCACATCTCTGCCAGAGACTCCTGGGCACTCACAGGCAAATCTGGCTCAGTTTCTTGAGGGATCACTGCTCTTTTCTCCTGGGTCCTGGTGTGCACAAGGTTTTGTCTGTGCCTTCCAAGAGTCTGTTTTGCCAGTCTTACAGAAGTTCTGTAATCAAATTGCACTGGCCTTCAAAGTCAAAGAACCCCTGGGGGTTCTTTGTCCCTTTGCAGGATCCCCAGGTTGTGAAATCTGTTGCGATTCCTATAACTTTTGCAACAGTGTGAGAACTTCTTTGATACACTTGTTTTCCAGTTTGTGGGTTGTCTGCTCAGTGGCTGCATGGTGGGGCTCACACGCCGCCCCTCCCAAGTGTGCTTCAGCGAGAGCTCCTGTCCCGCAGCAGACCACTACTGACCTGTTCCTCTGACGGAGATACTCAAACACTCAAAGGCAGGTCTGCTCAGTCTCCTGTGGTGTCCCTGGGTCCTGGTGCACACAAGGTTTTGTGTGAACCCTCCAAGAGTCTCTGGCGGGTATGGGGTTTAATTCTAAATGTGATTTTGCCCCTCCTAACATCTTGTTGGGGGTTTCTCCTTTCCCCTAGGATGTGGAGGATCTTTTTGTGGTGGAATCCAACATTCTCCTGCTGATGGTTGTTCGGTGGTTAGTTGCATTTTGGAGATTTCACAGGAGAATTAGCACACGTCCTTCTACTTTGCCACATGTGAGTTTGCTCAATTAGTATGATTTACTTCACTTAGTGTGATAATCTAGATAGGTCCATCCATCTTGCTGCCAAAGCAAAAACAACACCCAGTTGTGAATGGGACTGGAGATGGAAGCAGGGTTCAATGCTATAAAGAGCAATATTGCATAGGAACCTGGAATGTTAGGTCCATGAATCAAGGCAACTTGAAAATGGTCAAACAGGTGACAAGAGTGAACATAGACATTCTAGGAATCAGTGAACTAAGATGGACTGGAATGGGTGAATTTAACTCTGATGACCATTATATCTACTACTGTGGGCAGGAATCCCTTAGAAGAAATGGAGTAGCCATCATAGTCAACAAAAGAGTCCGAAATGCAGTACTTGGATGCAATCTCAAAAACGACAGAATGATCTCAGTTCATTTCCAAGGCAAACCACTCAATATCATGGTAATCCAAGTATGCCCTGACCAGTAACGCTGAAGAAGCTGAAGTTGAACAGTTCTATAAAGACCTACAAGACCTTCTAGAACTAACACCCCAAAAAGATGTCCTTTTCATTATAGGGGACTGGAATGCAAAAGTAGGAAGTCAAGAAACACTAGGAGTAACAGGCAAATTTGGCCTTGAAGTACAGAAGGAAGCAGGGCAAAGACTAATAGAGTTTTGCCAAGAGAATGCACTGGTCATAGCAAACATCCTCTTCCAACAACCAAAGAGAAGACTCTACACATGGACATCACCAGATGGTCAACACCAAAATCAGACTGATTATATTCTTTGCAGCCAAAGATGGAGAAGCTCTATACATTCAGCAAAAACAAGACCAGGAGCTGACTATGGCTCAAATCACGACCTCCTTATCGCAAAATTCAGACTTAAATTGAAAAAAGTGGAGAAAACCACTAGACCATTCATGTATGACCTAAATCAAATCCCTTATGACTATACAGTGGAAGTGAAAAATAGATTTAGGGGACTAGATCTGATAGACAGAGTACCTGATGAACTATGGATGGAGGACATAGTGACATTGTACAGGAGACAGGAATCAAGACCAATCCCAAGAAAAAGAAATGCAAAAAAGCAAAATGGCTGTCTGAGGAGGCCTTACAAATAGCTGGGGAAAAGAAGGGAAGCGAAAAGCACAGGAGAAAAAGAAAGATATACCATCTGAATGCAGAGTTCCAAAGAATAGCAAGGAGAGATAAGAAAGCCTTCCTCAGTGATCAATGAAAAGAAATAGAGGAAAACAACAGAATGGGAAAGACTAGAGATCTCTTCAAGAAAATTAGAGATACCAAGGGGAAATTTCATGCAAAGATGGGCTCAATAAAGGACAGAAATGATATGGATGTAATAGAAGCAGACGATATTAAGAAGAGGTGGCAAGAATACACAGAACTGTACAGAAAAGATCTTCATGACTCAGATAATCATGGTGGTGCGATCACTCACACTCACCTAGAGCCAGACATCCTGGAATGTGAAGTCAAGTGGGCCTTAGGAAGCATCACTACAAACAAAGCTAGTGGAGGTGATGGAATTCCAGTTGAGCTATTTCAAATCCTGAAAGATAATGCTGTGAACGTGTTGCAACAATGTGTCAGCAAATTTGGAAAATTCAGCAGTGGCTGCAGGACTGGAAAAGATCAGTTTTCATTCCAATCCCAAAGAAAGGCAATGCCAAAGAATGCTCAAACTCCCACACAATTGCACTCATCTCACACGCTAGTAAAGTAATGCTCAAAATTCTCCAAGCCAGGCTTCAGCAATATGTGAATGGTGAACTTCCAGATGTTCAAGCTGGTTTTAGAAAAGGCAGAGGAATCAGAGATCAAATTGCCAACATCCGCTGGATCATCAAAAAAGAGAGTTCCAGAAAAACATCTATTTCTGCTTTATTGACTATACCAAAGGCTTTGACTGTGTGGATCACAATAAACTGTGGAAAGCTCTGAAAGTGATGGGAATGCCAGACCACCTGACCTGCCTCTTGAGAAACCTGTATGCAGGTCAGGAAGCAACAGTTAGAACTGAACATGGAACAACAGACTGGTTCCAAATAGGAAAAAGAATATGTCAAGGCTGTATACTGTCACCCTGCTTATTTAACTTATATGCAGAATACATTATGAGAAACGCTGGGCTGGAGGAAGCACAAGCTGGAATCAAGATTGCTGGGAGAAATATCAATAACTTCAGATATGCAGATGACACCACCCTTATGGCAGAAAGTGAAGAACTAAAGGGCCTCTTGATGAAAGTGAAAGAGGAGAGTGAAAAAGTTGGCTTAAAGCTCAACATTCAGAAAACGAAGATCATGGCATCCAGTCCCATCGGGGCTTCCCTGGTGGCTCAGAGGTTAAAGTGTCTGCCTCCAATGCAGGAGACCTGGGTTCGATCCCTGGGTCAGGAAGATCCCCGGAGAAGGAAATGGCAACCCACTCCAGTATTCTTGCCTGGAGAATCCCGGTCCCATCACTTCATGGGAAATAGATGGGGAAACAGTGGAAACAGTGTCAGATTTTATTTTTCTGGGCTCCAAAATCACTGCAGATGGTGATTGCAGCCATGAAATTAAAATGTGTTTACTCCTTGGAAGGAAAGTTATGACCTAATTAGACAGTATATTCAAAAGCAGAGATATTACTTTGCCAACAAAGGTCCATCTAGTCAAGGCTATGGTTTTTCCAGTGGTCATGTATGGATGTGAGAGTTGGACTATGAAGAAAGCTAAGGGCTGAAGAATTGATGCTTTTGAACTGTGGTGTTGGAGAAGACTCTTGAGAGTCCCTTGGACTGCAAGGAGTTCCAACCAGTCCATCCTAAAGGAGATCAGTCCTAGGTGTTCATTGGAAGGACTGATGTCCTTCCAAGCTGAAGCTCCAATACTTTGGCCACCTGATGGAAAGTACTGACTCATTGGAAAAGATCCTGATGCTGGGAAAGATTGAGGGCAGGAGGAGAAGGGGATGACAGAGGATGAGATGACTGAATGGCGTCACTGACTCGATGGAAATGGGTTTGTGTGAACTCTTGGAGTTGGTGATGGACAGGGACGCCTAGTGTGCTGCAGTTCATGGGGTCGCAAAGAGTCAGACACGACAGAGTGACTGAAGTAAACTGATGGCTGAGAAGTATTCCATTGTGTGTGTGTGCGTGTGAATGGATAACAAAGTTCGCTATCCATTCACCTGTCTTTGGACACGTAGGTTGTTTCCATGTCTTGGCTAATGTAATTAATGATGCTTTGAACATAGAAGTGCATGTAATTTGAATTATAGATTTGTATGTATGTACATCCAGGTGTGGGATTGAGGGATCCTATGGCAACTCTATTTTAGTTTTTTGAGGAACCTCCATACTGTTCTCCATAGTGACTGCAACAATTTACATTCTCACCACATCCCCTCCAGAATTTGTTGTTTGTAGACTTTTCATGATGGCCATTCTGAGCAGCGTTGGGTGACACTTCATTGTAGGTTTGATTTGCATTTCTCTAGTAATTAGCATGTTGAGCATTTTCCTTGTGTCTGTTGGCCATCTATATGTCTTTGGAGAAATATCTATTTAGGTCTTCTGCTCATTTTTTGATTGGGTCTGTTTTTTGTTGTTGAGTTGTATGAGTTGTTTATATATACTGTAAATTAATCACTTGTTGGTCACATCATTAGCAAATATTTTCTGCCAGTCTGTAAGTTGTCTTTTTTACTTTGCTTATGGTTTCCTTTTGGGCTTTCCTTTGCTGTGTAAAAGCTTATAAATTTTATTATATCTCATTTGTTTATTTTTGCTTTTATTTCCATTGCCTTGGGAGACTGAACTAAGAAAACACTGGTAAAATTTTTATGTACCAGTTTTATGGTGTCTTGTCTTATATGTAGGTCTTTGATCCACTTTGAGCTTATTTTTGTGAATGGTGTGAGGGGGTGTTCTAACATCATTGATTTGCATGTGGCTGTCCAGCTTTCCCAAAACCACTTGCTGGAGAGACTGTCTATTCACCATTGTATATTCTTGCCTCTTTTGTTGAAGATCAATTGACTCTAAGTGTATGGGTTTATTTCTTTGCTCTCTATTGTGTTCCACTGATAGGTACGTTCGTTTCTGTGTCAATACCATACTATTTGATTACCATCACCTTATAGTATAGTCTGAAGTCTGTGAGAGTTATGCATCTTGCTTTGTTCTTTTTCCTCAGGATTACTTTGGTAATTCTGGTCTTTTATGATTCTATGTAAATTTTAGGATTACTTGATCTATTTCTGAGAAAATATGTGTAATTTAATAGGGATCACATTAAATCTGTAGATTGCTTTGTGTAATATGGCCATTTAAACAATATTAATTCTTCCAATCTAAAAGCATGGGATATCTTTTCATTTATTTAAATCATCTTTAATTTCCTTTACTAATGTTTTGTAGTTCTCAGTATATAAGTTCTTCACCTCCTTGGTGAGGTTTATTCCTAAGTATTTTTTTTTTGGGGGGGGGGAAGGGTGTGATTTAAAAGGCATTAATTTTTTTACATTCCCTTTCTGATATTTCATTGTTAGTGTAAAGAAATGCAACCAAATCCTGTTAATCCTGTTAATCTTGTATCTTGTATCTTGCTACCTTGCTAAATTCATTTATCAGTTCTAATAGCTTTTATTTGGAATCTTTAGGGGTTTCTATATATATTATCATGTCAACTGTATATAATGGCAATTTTATCTCTTCCTTACCAATTTCAATACCTTTATTTTTTCTTGTCTGATTGCTGTGGCTAAGAATTCCAATACTATGTTGAAGAGATGCCATGAGAGCAGGCATCCTGGTCTTCTTTCAGATTTTAGCAGGGAGGCATTCATATTCTCACCATTGGGTAATATATTGGCTATGGGTTTGTCATAAACAACTTTTATTATGTTGAAATACATTACTTCTATACCCACTTTCATAAGTGTTTTATCATGAATGGGTGTTGGATTTTATTGAATGCTTCTTCTGCATCTTGATCATGTGGTTTTTGTCCTTTCTCTTGTTGACTGGTGTATCACATTGATTGACTTGCGTATATTGAACCATCTTTGTGACTCAGATGAATCCAACTTGGCCTCGGTATATGACCTTTTTGTTGGATTCAGTTTGCTAATATTTTCTTAATAATTTTTGCATCTATATTCATCTAAGATATTAGTCTATAATTTTTTTTTTAGTAGTGTCTTTATCTGGTTTTGGTATCAGGGTGATGGTGACTTCATAGAATGTCTTTGGGAGTGTTCCTTCCTCTTCAGTTTTTGGAGCATTTTGAGAAGAATCAGTATAAGCTATTGTTTGTATATTTAGTAGAATTCCACAGTGACGTCATCCAATCCTGGACTTTTGTTTGTCAGGAGCTTTTTTAAAATTTATTTTTAATTGAAGAATAATTTCTTTACAATATTGGGTTGGTTTCTTCCATACATCAACATGACTCAGCTATAGGTATACATATGTCTCCTCCCTCTTGAACCTTCCTCTCATCTCCCAACCCACCCCATCTCTCTAGGTTGTCACAGAGCCCAGTTTAAGTTCCCTGAGTCATACGGCAAATTCTTACTGGCTTTCTATTTGACATATAGTAATGTATATATTTCCATGCTTATTACAGTTACTATTTCATTTCTATTGATTGGTTTGTTCAAATTATCCATTTCTTTTTAATTCAGCTCTGGTGGCCTCTGTGTTTTTAGAAAGTTGCCCATTTCTTCTGGGTTGTCAAATCTTTTGGCATACAATTGTTCATAGTATTCTCTTAAGGTGTTTTTAGTATTTCTGAGGTATCAGTTGTGATTTATCCTCTTTCATTTCTTATTTGGGTCTTCTCCCTTTTCTTCTTGGCGATAATGGCCAGAGGTTTGTCAATGTTATTTACCCTTTCAAAGAACTAGTTCTTGGTTTTATCCACTTTCTATTTTTTAAATCTCTACTTTAATTCCTCTCTGATCTTTATTATCTCCGTCTTTCTGCAGATGTTACGTTTTGCTTGTTCTTCTTTTTCTAATTCTTTTAAGTGGTAGATTAGGTTGTTTGAGATTTTTCTTCTTTCCTAAAGAAGACCTGTATCCTTATGAGCTTCCCTCTAGAACTGCTTTTACTTCATCCCAGAGAATTTGTATGGTTGTGTTTTCAATGTCATTTGCCTCAAGGTATTTTTTAATTTCTTCTCTGATCTTTATCATTGACTCATTGGTATTTTAATACCGTGTGGTTTAATCTACATGTAATTGGGGGTTTTTTTGTTCCTTTATTTTTCCGTGATTGATTTCCAGTTTCATATAATTGTGGTCAGAAAAGATACTTGAAATAATTTCTATACTCTTAAATCTCTTCAGGCTTGTTTGCGCCCTAGTATGTGGTCAATCCTAGAGAATCTTTCATGTGCACTTGAAAAGAATGTGTATTCTGAATTTTTTTAGATGTAATATATTTTGTCTATATGAGTATTGTGACCCCTATTTCTTGTTATTCCTATTTGCATGAAATATCTTTTTCCCTCCCCTCACTTTTAATCTATGTGTGTCCTTTTCCATAAAGTGTGTCTCTTGTAGGCAGCATGTTGTATGCTCTTTCTTTTTTTTTTAATTCAATTTGCCACTCCATGTCTTTTGAATGGAGCATTTAGTCCATTGACATTTAAGGTAATTATTGATAGATGTGGCTCAGCAATAAAGAACTGCCTGCAAGGCAAGAAATGCAAGTTTGATCCCTGGATCAGGAAATTCTCCTGGGGAAGGAAATGGCAACCCACTCTAGCATTCTTGCCTGAGAGGATCCCGTGGACAGAGGTGCTTGGTGGACTACAATCCATGGGGTCACAAAAGAGTCAGACATGACTTGTGACTAAACAACAACAGTGTATTTGTTGCCATTTTAAACCTTGTTTTCCCATTGACTTTACATTTCTTTTCTCTTTTTCCTTTGTGACTTGATGATTTTCCTTTTGTATTATGCTTTGTTTTCTTCTTTTTGTCTTTTGTGAATCTACTGTATTTTTTTTATTTGTGGCTATCCTGTTTTTCAAGGATGTTAACCCCTTCTTATATCTGCTTGCTTTTAGATTGGTAGTCATATAGGCCCAAACATGTTCTAGAAAAAATGTCTACTTTTTCTTACTCTCCTCAAACACATTTTATGATTTTGAAGTCCTCTTTTGCATCCTCATGTTCATCTTTTTACTGTTCACTCTTGGTATCATCACTTTCCCAGAATTTTTTTGGTTTTTGTTTGTTGTTTTTTAAATCTGTATACTGCCTTAAGTGATTTAGTTCATAGTTGCAATTTTCTCTTCCCTATGTATTCTTACTTCTTTTCTACTTATAGAAGACTTTTTTCAATATTTTCTTTAGGGTAGATTTAGTATTGCTGTATTCTTTTAGTTTTTGTTTGTCTGAGAAATTCTTTTTTTCTCCTTCTATTATAAATGTTAATCTTGCTTGGTAGAGTATCCTAGATGGCACATTTTTTCCTTTCAGGACTTTGACTATATCTTGTCACTTCCTTCTGGTCTGCAGCATTTCTGTAGAGAAATCAGCTGACAGCCTTATTGGGGCAGGGGGGGGTCCCTTATAATTGACTGTTGGTTTTTCCTCTTGCTAACTTTGGAATCCTCTCTTTAACTTTTGACATTTTTATTGTAATACGTCTTGATGTAGGTCTGTTTGGATTTATGTTGTTCAAGACCTACTGTGCTTCTTGTTTCTGGATATCTGTTTCCTTCTTTAGGTCTGGGAAATTTTCAACCACAATTCTTTCAAATACATTTTCAAGTTCCTTTTTTCTTTACTCTCTTTCTGGGATCTTTATTTCATGTAGATTGCAATGTTCTGTATTATCCCATAAGTCTCTGATATTGCTTTCAATTTTTTTTTGTTTGGTTTTCTGTCCGCTGTTCTAATTGGCTGATTTCCATTGTTATGTCTTCTTGATCTAGAAGATTATTCTAGATCACTTTTCATCCTTCTGCATTATTTGCTATATTATTCATAGTCTTTAGTTCAGTTTTTGTCTCTTCAAATTAATTCTCTTTTTTTTCTGGGCTTCTCCTTATACTTTCTATTTCCTTTTTACAGTCATCTGCAGTTCTATTGATAACCTTTCTTAATTCTTTCAGCATTTTCATTATCTCCGTTTTGAACTCAGTGATTATTAGACTGAAGACGTCTGTTTCATTGTTCTTGATCTTTTAACTGGGAGTGGTTCCTCTGCTTCTGCATTTAACTTATATTTCTCTTATCTATTAACTTAGGAGAAAAAATTATCTACTGTAATCTTGGAGGGATTAATCTTGTAATTTTTTTTACATGGGAACACCCCTGTGTAGCCTGCCTGAGTTTAATATTTTTCGATGTGAGAGCTGTTTTTAGTATAGATGCCTGACACCTCTTTCCTCAGTGTATGCTGACCATTATGTCCTTATGTGACTGATATTATGGTGAGCAGAGTCTGCCCTGGATATTGAGCAGGACCTCCTTTTTGCTCTGCGGTTATCACTGCCCCGTCAGGAGCAGGGTCTGCTCCTTGGTTGTTGGACTAGAAGCTCCTAGATCCATTTCTGAGCTGCATTTCTGCTCTGCAGTACTGGGTATGCATGACTGGAGTGCTCCCACAATGAGAGGAGCCACTGAGTATACCTCTGCTAGAGTGGTGAGTGTGCTCTTCTGTGTCAGCTTTCAACCTTTTTGTGGGCTAACTTATTTTATGTACAGTAGTTTGTACCTCTTAACCCCCCCACCCCAGAGTTGCTCTTCCCCCTCCCCTCTTCCACAGGTAACCGCTAGTTTGTTCTCTATATCAGTGAGTCTGCTTCTTTTTTGTTTTATTCACTAGTTTGTTGTATTACTTAGATTCAATGCATAAGTGATATCACGCAGTATCTGTCTTTCTCCGACTTATTTAATTTAGCAGAATACCCTCCAAGACCATCCATTTTGTTGCAAATAGCATTATTTCATTCTTTTTATGTCTAAGTAGTATTCCATTTTATATATACACAACATATTCTTTACCCATTCATCTATTGATGGACACCTAGGTTGCTTCCATACCTTAATAACTGTAAATAATGTTACTGTGAACACTGGGGTGCATATATCTTTTTGAATTAGTGGCTTGGTTTCTTTGGCTATATACCCAGGAGTAGAATTGCTGGATCATAGTGTTTTGAGAAGCCTCCAGACTGTTTTCCACAAGGGCTGTACCAATTTACATTTCCACCAACAGTGTATAGGAGTTCACTTTTTTTCATGTCCTTGCCAACATTTTTCATCTGTGGGTTTTTTTGTTTTTGTTTTTTTGAGGTTGGCCATTCTGACAGGTGTGAGGTGACATCTCATCATTATCAAAACACCTTTCCTTGTCTCTTTAATATTTTCTCCTTGAATTCATTTTGTCTGATATTAGTGCTATGAACTGTATTATGTCTCCTCTAAATCACAGTGTTGAAGCCCTAACCCTTGATGAAACTGAATTTGGAGATGGGGCCTCGGGGAAGTAATTAGGTTCATAGAGATCATGTACTAATGATGGGATTACTGCCCTCATAAGAAGAACCTAGAGAGCTCTTCCTCAGCCTCTCTCTCTCTCTCTTTCTGTGCCATGTGAAGACGCAGACAGAAGGTAGCTATCAAGTGAGTCTTTACCAGAACCCAACCATCTAGTACCCTACTCTTGGATTTCTGGCCTCCAGAACTGTGAAAACTATATTTCTATTGTTTAAATTACCTAGTCCATAGTATTTTGTTATGGCAACCCAAGTGGACAAAAACAAATAGCGTAGCCACTCAAAGATCTTTCAGTTTCTGCTTTCATGATATATGTTTTTTTTTTCCATTTACTTTTAATGAATCCTTTTTAGTTTCACTTTGAATCTAATGTGTATCTTTTTTTGATAGTGCATAGTTAAATTATGTTTTCTATTTTAATCCATCCTGCAAATCTTTGCCTTTGTGTTTAATATTTACATTTAATATAATTGCTGCTAAACTAGGATTTGTGTTTGTTATTTTCCTATTTGTTTTCTACATCTTTAATGCCTTTTTTTTTTAGTTTCTTTGTTCCTCTCCTATTGCCTTCTTTTGTGTAGATATTTTCCAGTGTGCCATTTTTATCCCTTTGTATTATCTATGGTATTTTCTTTTTCTTAGTTATTTCTCCAGTGGTTGCCCTGAGAATTACAACTGACATTTTAAATTTACAGCCATCTAGTTCAGATGAAAACTAACTTAATTCAATAGTATACAGAAATGTTGCTCCTAAAAAGTGGTTTCCTCTTCCTCCTTTTGTGCTATTGTCATACAAACTGTATCTTTAGACTTTATATGCCCATCAACTTAGATTTATAATTACTGTTTTATTTATTTTTTGTTTTTTAGACAACTATATTTTAAATCTGCTGGGAATGAAAAAGTTAACAAATAAAATACATTTTGTTTTGTATACAAAATGCATACTGTTTTTTAAGTCTATCTATGCAATTGACTTTATTTCTTTGTGTGAATTTCAGTTCCCATCTAATTTCCCTTCATTCAGTCTGAAGTAATTCCTTTAATATTTCTTGTATGGCAGATTTTCAGGTGGTGAATTCTTTCAGGTTTTAGCCTAGAAATATCTTAGCTTCATCTTCATTTATGAAGATTTAGTTTTCATCCATTACCATACAGTTGCCCTCCTTCACTCACTTGCTTCACTCACCCCCCTGCCCCTTCCCCTTTAGTAACCACTACTCTGTTTTCTGTATTTACATGTTTTTGTTTGTTTGTTTGTTTGGTATGTTCATTTTATTTTTGTTTGTTTTTTATAGTACTAGTACACATATGAAGGAAATCATACAGTATTTGTCTTTATCTTACTTATTTCTCTTAGCATAATATCCTCTAGATCCATCCATGTTGTGGCAGATGGCAAGATCTCATCTTTCTGTGGCTGAGCAGCATTCCATTGTATATATAAATATGGGCCACATCTTCTCTATCCATTGATGAGCACTTAGGTTGCTTCCATATCTTGGCTACCATAAATAATGCTCCAAAATAAACACAGGCGTGCATATAGCTTTGCAAATTACTGTTCTTTTTTCTTTGGATAAATACTCAAAAGTGGAATAGCTGGATCATATGATAAATCAACTCTTTCGGCAATCTCTTTACTGTTTTCCACAGTGGCTGTGCTAAGTTACATCCCTACCAACAGTGTGTAAGCATTCCCTTTTCTCCACATCCTCACCAATACTCATTATTTTTTACCTTTTTGATAATAGCCATTCTAACAGGCATAACGTGATATCTTACTGTGGTTTTGATTCGCACTTTCCAAATAATTAGTGATGTTGAACATCTTTTCATGTGCCTGTGGGCCATCTGTATGCCATTGGAAATGTGTCTATTCATCTTCTCTGACAATTTTTTAATCAAATTCTGTTTTTTGTTCTTGCTGTTGAATTATATGAATTCTTTATACATTTTGAATATCAACCCCTGATTGGATATATGATTTGCAAATACTTTCTTCAATTTTTAGGTTGTCTTTTTTTGTTTGTTTTGTTGATAGTCTGCTTTGCCGTGTATAAAACTTTTTGTTTGATGCCATCCTACTTGTTTATTTTTGTTTTTGTGCCCCTTGCCTGAGGAAACGCATCCAGAAACTTATTGCTACTACTGATGCCAAAGAGCACACTGTTTTCTTCCAGGAATTTTATGGTTTCAGGTCTTATATTTAAGTCTTTAATTCACTTTGAATTGATTTTTGTGTGTCTTTTGCATGTGGCTGTCCAGTTTCCTCAGCATTAATTATTGAAGAGAGTATCCTTTCTCCATTGTATATCCTTTGCTCCTTTTGATGAGACTCCATATTTATAATTTCCTTTAGTTCACTAGACAATTTCCTTTTGTTATTTGAACATGTTTAAATAGCTGATTTAAAGTCTTTACTAAATAAGTCTAATAACTAGGTTTCCTTAGGAACAGTTTCTAGTAACTGCTCTTTTCTCTGTGTGTAGACCATATTTTTTTATTTGCATATTTTTTATTGAAAAGTAGAAATATTAAATAATATAGTGTGGCAACTCTGGGAATCAGATTATTCTCCATCCATCGGTATCATGCTATTGTTGGTATTTGTTAATTTTATCATAGTGGTGGTTGTGGTTGTTTGTTTGCTTAGCCACTTTCCTGAACTAATTTTGTAAATTGTGCATTCTTTGTGATGTGTGACCACTGGAGTCTGCTCAGTTAGTTTAGTGGCGCTAATGATCAAATAATTAAGTGACTTTGATCTATAAGCATTCCAGCCTCTGTTGAGGTGCCGTGTGTGCATGTTGAAGAATCCCTTCAACGCTCAGGCAGGCAGCTTACCCATTCATCTATTGATGGACACCTAGGTTGCTTCCATACCTTAATATGGAAGCCTCTTCAGCCTTCTTTATTTGCGTGTGCAGAGTTTCAGAATCGGTCAGGGCAATGAGCATAGGGCCTTTTCAGATGTTTCCTGGGTTTCCACAAATCCCTATGCACGTACATAGGTATAGATTTGAAAAAATACACTGAAGCTTTCTAATGCTTTCTATGGATATCTCTTCCCCCAACTTTTCCTTTTAAATGTTTTGGTCATCTTCTCATTTGCCCCAGTTGTAATTGCTGTCTTCGGAAGCTGCAATGTTAAACAATTGCTATTGATTATTTTCAACAAATGTCAGGGGGAAACGGCTGTTCTTACTGTGTAAGCTGAGTAAGGTCAAGTAAAGACAAACACTGTGAGTAGAGGTTTCCAAGAAACAACTAAAATAGGTAAAATAATGTCAATAATGTCAGGTAAAATAATGACAACTCTCTAGAAATAGGGTTTTATTGACCTCTAAACTCATTCTCCTCCCTTCAATAACTGCTAGGTTGCACTCGTGATTATAGAGCTGTTGGTTTTCAAGCCTACTATTGTGTTGGAGAGGCATGTGAACAGGAAAAGTTTAAAATGCCACAAAGCTATTCTATTAACAGTCAGTGTCTTTCTTAAATAAAACCTATTCATTGTTGCAAGTCCTTGGTTAATTTCCAGAGTTCTGAAATATTGATTTTGAATGTTTATACTATGTTCTCATTGTTTTTATGAATAAGTACATTTTCTGAGCTTTTTTTACTTTACCATTCCTGCTGACATCATCAGTAATCTTCTTGCACCTTCCAGTTCAGACCAATAGCAAGCTTAATGCTGCTCAGTGACCTGAGTGAACAGCTCAGGAAGCAGAACCATGTAGATAAATGCTGGGCCTTTTCTAACTTACAAAATCATGAGAAATAATAAATTGCTTGTTTAAGCCACTTGGTTTTGCAGTGGCTTGTTACAAAGAAAAAATAATGAAAACACCTTTTCCCTCACTTTCTACTCAGGATTATAGTCACAGAGGTACCTGTCACATTTCATCATGAGATTACAATTCTTTGAAGGCCAACACAGCATTTAATCTATCTTTATATCACCCACAAAGCTTAAGTACAATACCAACAGGGAACTCTATAACCGTTTGTTAAATAAGTGGTGTGAGCAATCCAGCAAATGAAGCAGCTATTTTGACATGATTCTTTAATACTTCATAAATAAAACTAAATATAATTATTTCAAAAAATTAAAATATAACTCAAAAATTAAAAATGTTTTATATTTAATGAAAGATTTCTCCTGACAAAAATAATAAAACAAAATAATATTAATAGAATCAATAATGTTTATAGTAAATATAGTTTTAAAATAATACATTGAAATAAATTTAGTTATATTTAGAGAAAATTTATTTTTTCTTAGCCTAAGTTTATAATGGATGGATGAAAATCTTTATAATTACTATATTTACCTTTCCGGCTTTCAAGGCCAAGTGTGATTTGCTTGCCAAGACTTTAATTTTTGAAGAAAAATATTTGCATTTAAAAAATAATAAGTTACAAAATGTATCAACTCTTAAAGACTACAAGAAATGCTTTTTGTTTATATCACACATGTACAGACACTTAATGTGAACAGAATAATTTTGCTGCATCCTGCCAAAGTTTCTGTTATGAATGAGGATTGGGTTACTGGGCTGTTACCAGAGAGATATAATGACAGTTTGCAATGTCTAAGATATCCATGCTTGAATATTTTTGAATGGAGTGTAATTTCCTATAAGAAATTCTATCCATTGCTTATTCAGTGATATGCCCATTAAGAAAAAGATTGTTGAGCCTTGCTTGCCAAAGTCATTCATAAGGATATTAGGCTAGAAATTCTCAATGGAATATTTTCTACCTTCTCTCCATTTTATAAACATTGGATCTAGTTTAAAGTTGTAAATGAAAAATTCATCCACAGAAATTAATATTGATCTATTTTTAAAGAGCTCAAAATTTAGTGAAATTTAAGTATAGTTCATCTTTTGTTTTTACTTTTCTACTTTTTTTCCTACTGTTATTCACATAAATGAAAGTCACTTAAATATTCATAGACAGGTGCAGAAGTATACCAAATTAACAAAATGTTCAATCTGAAATCAATTTTTTAAAAATATGAGTAAGTAAAAGTCATAGAGAGGCAAAATAAAGTCATTTCAAATTACCCAAAGATGCTCAAGAAACTTACTGCCTCTGAAGTCCTCTTTACACCAGCTCCTGAGAGTTCTAGATATAATCTGGAGTGTCTCTGAAACCCTTTGTATTTTACATATTTTAGGCTCTTTTGAACTTGCAATTTATTAGATTGTTTAAAAAAAACCTCTAAAATTTAGTTTTCATCTGCTTTCTGATATTCTCTATGCATAGCAGCCTTCAGGTCAATCATAATCTTGGAGGAAATGCTATAAAACTGTAGGGGAAGTGGTGGAAGATCAGAAGTGGGACTCCTTATAATGACCAGCTATGGCAGAAGGCAATGTCCAGATCTGAGACTTTGACCTCAAAATTGATTTCATGAAGATATTTACATTACAGTGCTTCCCTCTTGGTATTAAAATTAAGAGATTTTTATTCTTCTTTGTATCTTCTCTACTTTCTCAATTTTTGCAATGAGCATAAATTATATGAGTGACCATTGTTTTTCAAAGTACTATTTTCAGTTTAGGAAAAAATAATCCTAACCTTAAATGACCTATAAATTCACCTCATATTCTTCAAGGATAGAGATGAGGAAGAATTAACACTAACCTTATTTTTGCTACTATGGGAGGTATTTTTGCTACTATGGGAGGTAAAATATGAGTCATAAAATCTACAAATCCAATCCCAATTCATAGCTTTCATGATAAGTAAGTCACTGAGATATTAATAGAAGGTGAGAAACCTCAAATAAAAATTCACTTTTTCCAATACTTTCTCCATATGCTTTATATATATTTAATTACAAAGTACTAATAACCATATTTGTGGAGTTAGATAAAAAAATATCATCTTATTAATCATAAGGGACTTATAGGACTTTAAAAATGGATAATATTTGTCTAAATAGCATGATAGCTACATTTTCTAGGGAGCTTCCCAGGAAGTTCAGTTGTAAAAAATCTGCCTGCCAAAGCAGGAGACATAGGAAATGGGGCTTCAGTCCCTGAGTCGGGAAGATCCCTTGGAGGAAGAAATGCTTTCTTCCCACTCCAGTGTTCTTGCCTGGAACATCTCATGGACAGAGGAGCCTGGCAGGCTACAGTCCATAGGGTCACAATGAATTGGACATGACTGAGCAACTGAGCACACATACACTACATTCCCTGGATCTTCCTTCCTGCTTGACTAGTGAAAAATCCTCTCTTGTTCAGAATTTATTTAAAATCATTTAGTTCAGTCAGTCATGTCCAACTCTTTGTGACCCCATGGACTGCAGCACGCCAGCCTTCCTTGTCCATCACCAACTCCCAGAGCTTACTTAAACTCATGTCCATTATGCTGGCGATGCCATCCAGCCTTTTCATCCTCTGTCATCCCCTTCTCCTCCTGCCTTCAATCTTTCCCAGCATCAGGGTCTTTTCCAGTGAGTCAGCTCTTCACATCAGGTGGTCAAAGAATTGGAGCTTCAGCTTCAGCATCAGTCCCCTTCCAATGAATATTCAGGAATGATTTCCTTTGGGATTGACTAGTTTGATTTCCTTGAAGTCCAAGGGACTCTCAAGAATCTTCTCCAACACCACAGTTCAAAAGTATCAATTCTTCAGTGCTCAGTTTTCTTTATATAAGGTCCAACTCTGACATCCATACATGACTACTGGAAGACCCTTAGCTTTGACTAGACAGACCTTTGTCGGCAAAGTAATGTCTCTGCTTTTTAATATGCTGTTTATGTTTGTCATTCAAAATCATTAGAAAAAAGAAATTAAATTATGATGTATAAGGCATTTGTATTACAGGGAAAATATTGGCACAGGATGAAGCATTTAATCACCCTATGTGTATACAGTTGTTTAGTAACTAAGCTGTGTCCAACTAATTGTGATCCCTGCACTGTAGCTCACCAAGCTCCTCTGTCCATGACGTTCTCCAAGCAAGAAAGGTGGAGTGGGTTGCCATTTCCTTCTTCACGGGATCTCCCCGGACAAGAATCCAACCCACATCTCCTGCACTGGCAGGCAAATTCTTTACCACTGAGTCATCTGGGAAGTCCCTGTGTGTGTGTATTTGTTATTATATATTCAATGGAATTCTTCACTCACTGTCTTTTGTATGTGCTGTGCTAAGTAGCTTTAGTCATGCCAAATTCTTTGCAATCCTATGGACTGTAGCCTGCTAGGCTCCTCTGTCCATGGGCATTCTCCAGGTAAGAATACTGGAGTGGATTGCCATGCCCTCCTCCAGGGGATCTTCCCAACCCAGGGATCAGACGCTCATTTCTTTCGTCTCTTGCATTGACAGGTAGGTTCTTTACCACTAGCACCACCTGGGAAACCCTGTCTTTTGTATATATTGTATGAACTCAGAGATACTGACATTCTCCCTAACTGTGAAGTTCTTTCACTGAGAAGCCAAAACACTTAATACTCTACTATGAGGGAGCTTTCTTTCTCTCTGGAAAATGCATTTTATAAACAGAAGCTCTGTTATCATTAAAACAGTCCCCCAGAAACCAGACACATTACTATTAATAACAAACCATCTAATAATTAATTCTCTCTTTGGAAAGCATGGATCCAGGATCCACAGGAATTGTTATAAAGCACAGAAGTTTAAATAATGCAGGGAAAAGGCAGGAGGAATAAATCCAGAGCAGGAAATGCCCTAAGTTAGCCAGACCCAGATGAGATGCCCTGGGCAGCAAAAGTGTCTTGTGAAAGGAGTTTAGGAGGAAAGTTCCAAAGAGAAGGAGTGAAACCAAAGAGTAGATGCGACCAAGATAAACCTTGACTATTTCCCTTACCTGTACTGTGAACTCACACACCTAAACTCCTACATGTCATCTCTACTTGGATATTAAAAGAATCTCTGATTAAATAACTGAAATGAACTCTTTGTTTTCTACCAAACACATCCCTTTATAAGGACTGCCCATCTCAGTAAAACACATGACCATGCACCCAGGGGCTCTAGGCAAACACCTAAAAATACCTGATTGTTGCCTTTCCCTTATACCCCCCACCCCATGCCCGTCACTGGCAAGTGCTTCCACCGTGTAGTGGATCCTGACTCTGTCCACTTCTCTTCATCTCCACCTTCACTCCCCACTGCAAGCTGCCACCTCTCACCCTGGATTCCTGCTGCACATCTTGATTGTTCTCTCTCTTTTTCCTCCTGTGACGTATAGCCAGCACACAGTAGCTAGAATGAGCTTTTTAAGTGAAATCAGACCAGGTCCCTTCCTTCCTTATCACCTCCCTGCTGGGCCCCATGGTTCCTAGAATAAAATGCACATCACTGATCATAGCTCACAAAGCCTAATGCTCTGATCCTAGCCTTCCTCTGACACATTGCCTCCTATTCCAGTGTCTGGATGGCAGCTACACTCCAGTGATAGTGATCTGAATTTTGTTCCTGAACACACCATTTTCATCGAGGTCTTGGGCCTTTGTACTTCCTGATTCTTTCCTAGGATGGTTGTTCCCAGGAGTCATCCCAAAGATGCTTCTCCTCACTATTCAGATCTCAGCTCTAATGTCCCTATTCTGAAAGGTCTATATAATATAAGACTTAACCTTTGTTTTATTTTCTTCATAGGCTTATAACAATCCAACTTTTTTTTTTAAGAAGTATTAGTTTACATATGTATTGCCTGTCTCCACCCAATGTTATTTTCATGACAACTGGGGCTCTGCCAGACTTGTTGCTCTAAATCAAGAAACTAGACCAGCCCCTAGCATATAGGAAGCATTCATAAAAATATGTCCATTTCTCCCAAATCATCCCACCCTCTTCCTCTCCCACAGAGTCCAATTAAAATAAGTAAATTTATATTTTAATAAATGTGTTTATTTCCATTCATGGAAAATCCATGACGATGCCTATTTTATTCAGTATGCAGTCTGTGTTACTCTGCACAATGCCTTGAAAGCCAAGGCCTTCTAAGACTGGGCCGTGTCACATTCATCATGAAAAAAAGTGCAAGAAGAAACAAACCTTATGCAATCCTAAAGCAGGTTAATAAACACATTTGACACAAAACAATTCCCGGAAAAAACACAATCAGCATTCTTACTTTCGAAAAGACGTTTAACATCTCTATAGACTATAACAAAATAAAATATCTGCTTCAAGAAGATTTCTCAGAAAGTGTCCATGAGCAGAAGTCTCCTTGTCCTCGGAAATATTTCAATTATAAGAAACCACACATGAGGGCTTCCCTGGCGGCTCAATGGTGAAGAATCGCCTGCCAATGCAGGAGACATGGGTTCAATCCCTAATCCAGCAAGATCCCACAGGCCACAGAGAAACTAAGCCTACACACCGCAACTATTGTGCCTGCACTTTAGAGCCTGGAAACTGCAATTACTGAGCCCATTTGCCATGCTGCAATTACTGAAGCCTGCGCGCCCCAGAGCCCAAGCCCCACAAGCGAAGCCTCCACGATAAGAAGCCTGTGCACCAACCAGAGAGTGGCCCTCACTCACTCGCTGCAGCTAGGGAAAGCCCAGGCAGCAACAAAGACCCAGCACAGCCAAAAATAAGTAAACACAATTATTTTAAATTGTTTTTTTTTAAAGAAATCACAATGACAATTTCCTGTAGCCCTCCACTTGTAAAGCTGAAAGGGACCTGAACAGTGATTTAGAGCAACCATCTCACTCGACAAATGAGAAATTAAAGCCACAGAAGTGAAATAACGACCTCTATTAAATAACAGAAGTCAGGATGGGACTTGAACTCGGGACTCCTAATTCCAAGGTCAGATTTTTCCAGTATATCAAGTTGCTTGCATCCTCTAGGCTAAAGTTTCCCTTATCGTTACTGACCTGACTTAAAAGTAATGTTTGAGGACTATAAGGGAGAAAAAATTATTTTTTTGAGTATTGGGTGGGGGCAGGGTCAGTGTAAATAAACGTAAAATATTAATGTCAAGAGATGAGTAATTAATTAATATGTTTACCATCATACTATAATATTAATAACAACAATAAATCATATTTTGGGCTCTGAGTAAGGATTCATCATGACAGTTGCACATCCTAGGTGACCAGTAGTCCTGAGGGGTAGATTATTACAGCTCCTTCTTCTAATGATATTTTGAGCACATATCAGGAAGTATCACAAACCACACAGTAATATCTTTAAAATAGTGTCTGTTGGGTTTTAGCAAGACATGCATGCTACAGAAGATGATAACCAACCAGGAATATTCTCTCTGTGTTCCTTAGAGACCGTTTA
Organism: Ovis aries; assembly: GCF_016772045.2. Taxonomy (NCBI): domain Eukaryota; kingdom Metazoa; phylum Chordata; class Mammalia; order Artiodactyla; family Bovidae; genus Ovis; species Ovis aries. The sequence continues at coordinate 4,323,331 of NC_056062.1, forward strand.
TTAGAAAAATATAAGATTTCTCACCAAGCATTTCCTTTAAAATGAGTACAATTTGGGGGAAATACTGAAAAATGTGAGAACAGTGTATATACTAAAAACCATGTAATGTGAAGAAAAGCATGAAATATTCTGATATCCTCCATTGTTTATCCTACTGGTGAGAAGTAATATGTTGGGATTTTAATACCTTAGGAAAAAGATTACTAAAATGGTTACCAAACTAAAAAGACATGGAATTCCCTGAGGTGTAAATTAAGGATCCTTAATGTGACTATTTCAAGAGATTATGGGAAAAAAGAGAATCCTGAGCACTGACCCTCCATTAATGCTTCCCTGGCCCAAGAGTCAATGGAAGCTTCCATTCCATTCATCCCCTGAGCTGCGGAATCCATGACTAACAGAGCTGTACATAAAGTTACTTTAGGGAAGGAGAGGCATCTGGTCTCTCAGGGACAGGAGGATGTCAACTGAACAAGTAATGGGTGGTCCTGGAAGTCCAGTTCATGAGACACCAATAAGCACTGTTTTATGAGGATAAAGTGCTTTTCCTTACTCCCTTCCAGATGGAGAGCACTGCAAGCATGCAAAAGTCAGGTAAAATCATTAAATTTAAAAAATAACTCATTCTAGGGAGTTCCCTAATGGTCCAGTGGGTAAGATGTCACCTTCCAGTGCAGGGGGTATGGGTTTGATCCCTGGTTAGGGAGCTAAGATCCACATGCCTCATGGCCAAAGAACCAAAAAAAAAAAAAAAAAGAGGAAGCACTATTGTAACAGATTCAATAAAGACTTTAAAAATGGTCCACATCAAAAAAAATCTTCAAAAATGCTAAATAATGCACTATTGTAAAATACATGGAAGTATTTATTGACAAAGTCGTTTTATGGACAGATGGAACTAGGGAGTAGATCTTAATTTTTCTCACTATACCCTGGTGGTTTCTGTCAAGAAAAATAAAGACCGTAATGAAACTTACAAATTTCTTTACATATTAGAAAAGTAAGTAACTGGCAATTTCATTGTACAAGTTTGATTTGATATATTTGGTCAGTATTCCTCAAAGAATCTCAGTTTTTCATGTGGCAAGTAATATCTCTATTTCATGTATAGGAAAATAAAGGACAAAAGCAAACTACAGAATAAGAGAAGATGAGAAAGAAAAACCCATGACTACCAGTTTCTTTTTTACTCTTTCACCTAACTAAATAACAAGGAGTGTAAGGCAATGATTCCAGGGGCAATTCTACTAGCTCATAGCACACGCCTCGAAGCAAAGCCTGTTTTTAAAAAGTCTATTTTGGTAGAGCTGAAGTTAGTTTTCCAGATCATATTTAGTAAGACCAACTTTTATTATTACTTTTTTTTTGCTTTAAAAATGAAATGGCTAAATGGAAAAAAGTCTATTTTTAAATATCAAGAACTGGCTTCCAAATTAATTCTTCCATTCTAAATAGGCGTGAGGCAGGGTTTATGAAGAACTTCCGTATTTACAAGTATCAGTGGAGCCTTTGACTTGCTGAATATCTTCCAGGAAGAGAAATCTGATACACGTTACATTTCCTGAGAGTGAAGTGAGAGATGCTTGGAGTTTATAGTAAGTCATTTCTTGTCCAGCTGACATCCACCATCACCTGTCACGTTACAAGCAATTTGGCTCATGGGGCTGAGGGTTTGTCTGAAATGCCTTCTCCCCAAGCTGGGGGATGATGCTTGAGTTCCAGAGCCACAGAGACTCTGAAATCTTAGCCTTTTTGTGTTTGCCGAGGGGATTCAGGCAGATAGGTTGTTAATGGGAAAACAAAGCTTGGGTGGCTCTCTAATATTACGGCTGTTACAGTTAGCACTTGTTCTTTGTGACATTGTAAATGACTTCCCCTTGAAAACAAGCCCTCCTTTTAGAGGATAACAGAAACAGGATGGACCAGGGAACCTACCTTTCAGAAAGTGTTTTTTAAGGGTCTCCCACCCCCCAAAATAAAGAACAAATCCCGCGTCAAACCCAACAACCCCCTCAAAAGATCCTCTGAATTGTGAAGCGTCCTGAGTCTGGAGGTTTGGGTTCTGCTTTCGAATCAGCCTGGGAGCCCCAGGTCATTACCAAAGCTCTCATTCTCCCAGTGGTGTATACTTAGCTTTTTCTAGAATAGAACACTATTGTTTCCCTTTCACTGTTTTGGAAACATGTCTTTGTTGAGGTATAATTGATTTCTCTTCAGAGTCCAGACATCTTTCACCTTTCCTTTCCTTTTTTTATATGAGTGAAGTTCAAATCCCTTAGCCTGACCCAGAAGGCCTTTCAGAACAGCACCTCAGGCACCCTTCAGCCTCCTTCACCCCCAGTCTCCCTGCAATGTTTACTAACCATGTGGGATTTCTCACCAGTATGCAAATTACATTGACCTCTAAATCCACCACAACACCTCCTCCAACTATCACCTGGTAAATTTGTGCTTATCCTCAAGCGTCTACTTTTCATATCCCCTGTGAAGCTTTTCCTGGTTCCCGAAGGCTTCTCTGACTCTTCCAACATCTGCTATACTTAATATCTAAAGACTGTTACAATTCTATAATTCCCAGACAGAAATAACCAGGACTTTTATTCTCAAATCCTTGGTGCTTGGCATATAGTGAGTATTCAGTATTATTTGGGAATTGGGTGAAATACTTCATTAGAATTTCTTCTTTCATTGACATCAAATGTGAACTTGAAAATAATGGGGACCATATCATGGAATACTTTTGCTTACATAGCTCTCTTAAGCAAAAGGAATTTCATATTCTTATCATGGATAAATGGGAAGAGAGCTATTGTCTGTGAAACTACTAGAGAGGATTGCCTAGTATCCATATCAATGGGCTTTTGAGCTCCACAGAGTTGGTTGCCAAGAGTTAGTTGAATTATCTTTGTTAAATACACTGTGAGAGGGAATTCCTTGGGAGTCCAGTGGTTATAAATCAGCGCTTTCACTGCTGTGGCCTGAGTTCAGTCCCTGGTCCAGGAACTAAGATCCCACAAGCCTCGCCACACAGCCGAACAAAATTTCACTATGAAGCTCTGTATGCAAGCAGCACTGCCTTGGGATCCACAGGACAGCTAAGGGTCACAGAGCCCATGCCACTGTCCTCCAAAGCACACACAAGCCCCATTTAGCCACAGACTGCTGAGCAACTTTGGCTTTGAAGGCTGATAATAAGCAGTCATGAGTGGAGGTTGACTAGGTCCTAGGGAGAAGCCTTTTCATGGAGGGGACCAGAGCAAAGGCAGAGGTGACAATCACTTAGAAGGAGATTAGGATACAGGAACAGAAGCACACTAAGTGATATAAGCCAGACCCACAAGGACAAGTGCTGTAGGATTCCACAACCCTAGAGGAGTCAAGAGACAGAAAGCAGAATGATGGCTGTCAGGGGCTAGGGGGAGAATGATGAGGAGTTAGTTATTGTTTTATGGGGATGGTGTCAGTTTGGGAAGGTGAAAAAATTCTGGGAGTGGCGGCGGTGATGACGGCACAACAACATGAAGTTACTTAACGCCACTGAACTGTACACTGAAGAGTGGTTAAAATTGTAACTGTGATGTTATAAGAAAGCAGCAAATCACACACACACAAAGAACAGAGACACGCTTCCTTCTGACCATGAGTGCGTGTGCAACACTCATGGAGATCCCAGAAATAACAAGCACAGCCTTTCAGAGGGAGCTGAGGTTCTGCAGTTGTGCGGGTAGAAAGTAGGACTCCTAACAATGTAGGCACTCATGTTACTATGACATGATTTGAACCCACACAGTAATGAGTCCCGGGAATATTTAGATTATCTGAGCCAGAGTGAGAGCTCAGCATTATATAAAAAGTATTTTAGAAGTATACTGGATCACAAAAAAAGGAGACTTGCTTGTGAACATCAGTGAGGGCAGTGTAGAAGGTCAACTTTCTAGAATGTGTAGGATTTCATTGTGCAGAAATGGTGGACCACTGTGACAGCGAGAAATGAATCCGCAAAGGCAGGTCTGAGCCACACTTAGGTCACTGGCATTGGATGCAGGACAGTGGTCGCCAGTGACTTGGAAAGAAACATTTCCACAGTATTCAGGAGTCCTAGTCATATCTGAATGGGTTACGGGGTGTGTGAGGAAGTGAAAGTGGTCAGCTGCATTCTTCCTTTGGGCAGTTTGGGAGGAATAGGGACTGTCAAGGGAACATGTTTCTAGAACAAGGAAGAATTAAATATGTATTTGCAGATTAAAGGGACAGGATCCTTGTGAAGAGGGTATCAAAAACAAGAGCAAAGGGGAGCATGTATGGATCAAGGTTCTTAAAGGAGGTTGACAAGGAGAAGATTAGGAGCACAAGTGAAGGGGGTTAACCTTGGAAACTGGAGGTTCCCCTTGGAAGAGGACAGCTGAAGCAGAAAAATTCCAAGGTGGAAAGCCCAAATTGAGATGGTTCAATTAGGAGAAATAATTGTTAACACAACATCTGGTCAATTCAGTCTCATAGTCAACCAACCAGATGTTAATTCTACATGGCATGATCACGTGTGTCCACATAAGTTAAAAGTTTAACTGAACCTGTGATTGCTTCCAAATTACACAGCCGGTGTGAGAGAAGTTATTAAAGTCAATTATTTGAATATAATGCTTTTTCATTTAAAATGATAAAACCTTTAACCTAATCTGGAAAATGTATTTTAGGAAATGTTAAGTGCTAATTAAACCAAGGCATGGACAAGGTATTACCATACTGGTGTGAGTCACATAAAACAACACAAGAAGCTTTATGACTTCCATGCTTATTTTCTGATTAGCCTTTATGGTTAAGTTGAAAGAATGGAAGTGATAATAAATTAATGACTTATTAGTTGACACAATGATTTTTCTTGAATTGACATAGATTTCAAAGTTTATCACTGAAATCATAATTGTATCTTCCTATCTGATTCTGTGTCTGAGAATGAGGATTAGACTGTCCAGTGCTATTTCATGAAAGAGGAAGTCCTGTCAATCAAAAAAAAATCTAAAGCTATTCTCAAGCACTAGTATAGCAAAACATCATATATTACTACAATCAGTGCTCTGGTTAACTCATAAATCTAAGGTCATGCTTAAATTTGGGTTTATAGCCATCGTAAAATCAGTACATTTGCCACCACTAAAGATTAATAGTGAATTAATCTTCATAGCACTTTTATGGGGCAAATAAGATTAAAGATGACCCAAGGATGTGCCTCGATGCTTTCTTTCCTTTATATTCTGGAAACCTGCAGTGCGCATTCCACAGATACATATATATAACCCACACCCAGGCAAAGTCTCTTTGCTGTTGTCCCTTATAAGATTTAATTCATAGGATAAAAAGACAGGTGAAGTAAAAAATGTAATATATAATCCAACCATACAAGTACATTTAATTAATGACTGTCAAAGTGGCCCAAGTAATTACCAAAATAGGACACCTTAATTTTATTACTGTGTGCTAAAATCTGCATTATTATGACTCCTAAGTAGTAGATTTAACTGGTACTTCACTATTCTCAAGATAAGTGGCATAAGGATATTTAAGATAATTTACATGTAATTATCTATAATTGAAAAGAAGATAAACTCTAGAGATCTGCTGTACAACATTATACCTCTAGTCAGCAATGACATATTGTTCACTAAACATTCATTAATATAGTAGATGGGTCCCTGGTGGCTCAGATGGTAAAGAATCCACCTGCAATGCAGGAAACCTGGGTTCAATCCCTGGGTGGAGAAGATACCCTGGAGAAGGGAATGGCTACCCACTCCAGCATTCTTGCCTGGAGAATTACACAGAGGAGCCTGGTGGGCTACAGTCCAAGGGGTTATAAAGAGTTGGACATGACTGAGTCACTAACACTTTCTTTCACTTCTTTCAAGATGGTAGATATGATAAATGATGTGTCCAAAATAAAATAAAACAAAATAAATTAGATATGAATGTTGTAGAATCTATATGTGCTCGCCAGACTCCTCTGTCCTTGGGATTCTCCAGGCAAGAATACTGGAGTAGGTTGCCACACTCTCCTCCATGGAAAGGTTGTCTTTCCCAACCCAGGTAGAATCTATATAGATATGATCAATTTTTACCCCCAAATATTGAATTATATAAAATTATATAAAAGTCAATTATATAATTACATAAAATCTGAAGGAGGAAAATCCTTACTTAAATTGATGATAATAATAAATGTTTCTGTTAAGTGGACATACAAAACTGATATTTCACATTATATTATATTTTAGAAGTGTTGGAAGAGGTCATTGACAGGATTTGCCCACCAGATGACCTGTGAGCTGGTCCCGGGCAACCAGAGGGACCACCAGAGGCAACCCTCTCCCCTGTCCTTGGAATGTACTTTTCTGCCTGCCGTTTCCATGGTAGAAGTTCTTTCAAGGGTGCAGCCTTGAGAGAGTAATGTGTGACTGAGACCATCTGGAGAGTGTACATGACTGACCCCCATGAAGCCTCTACATAAACTGTGATTCTGGCCAGTGGCTGTAGAGATCTACCGCTGTTGTGGCATGCAAGAAAAGCCTCACATGTAAGTTGCCTTGCTCAGTAAACCTGCAGACTACCCATCTGGGTTGCTCTGCCCTTTTTTGCAGTCTCTGTTTGCCCACTGTGTACAGGAGCCAATTTCAGATTTCATCTGGGGAATATCTGTGGTTGTGAACCAATAAATAACCATCTCAACATAAGCTGTTAATGGAATGTACTAATACCCCTTAGCAGATGACACCACACTTATGGCAGAAAGTGAAGAGGAACTAAAAAGCCTCTTGATGAAAGTGAAAGAGGAGAGTGAAAAAGTTGCCTTAAAGCTCAACATTCAGAAAAATAAGATCATGGCATCTGGTCCCATCACTTCATGGGAAATAGATGGAGATACAGTGGAAACAGTGTCAGACTTTATTTTGGGGGGCTCCAAAATCACTGCAGATGGTGATTGCAGCCATGAAATTAAAAGATGTTTACTCCTTGGAAGGAAAGTTATGACCAACCTAGACAGCATATTAAAAAGCAGAGATATTACTTTGCCAAAAAAGGTCCGTCTAGTCAAGGCTATGGTTTTTCCAGTTGTCATGTATGGATGTGAAAGTTGGACTGTGAAGAAAGCTGAGTGCCAAAGAATTGATGCTTTGGAACTGTGGTGTTGGAGAAGACTCTTGGGAGTCCCTTGGACTGCAAGGAGATCCAACCAGTCCATTCTAAAGGAGATCAGTCCTGGGTGTTCTTTGGAAGGACTGATGCTAAAGCTGAAACTCCAAAACTTTGGCCACCTCATGCAAAGAGTTGACTCATTGGAAAAGACTCTAATACTGGGAGGGACTCGGGGCAGGAGGAGAAGGAGATGACAGAGAATGAGATGGCTGGATGGCATCACCGACTCGATGGACATGAGTTTGGGTGAACTCTGGGTTTGGTGATGGACAGGGAGGCCTGGCGTGCTGCGATTCATGGGGTCACAAAGAGTTGGACACAACTGAGCGACTGAACTGAACTTAACTGAATATCCCTTAATTTTCTAGAAAAAGATAAGAAGCTCTTGTGATAGAGAAGCAAATATTTCCATGCATTCTTAAAATCTGTATAATACTCTTAAAATTATTTTCTATCTAATATATAAGATTTGACTAAATTGCATTTAAAAGAATGAAATAATGCCATTTACAGTAACATGAATGGACCTAGTGATTATCATACTAAATGAAGCAAGTCAGAAAAAGAAAGACAAATACCACAGAATATCACTTATATGTAGAATCTAAAATATGACACAAATCAATTTACCTATGAATCAGAAAAAATAGGCTCACAGACATAGAGAACAGACTTGTGGTTGCAGAGGGGGAGAGGAAGGAGAGGAGGGATGTATTGGGCATTTGGGATTAACATATATAAACTATAATATATAGAATGGATAAGCAGCAAAGTCCTGCTAGATAGCACAGGAAACTGCATTTAATATCCCATGATGACTCATAAAGGAAAACAATGTGAAAAAGAATTTAGTAATATATATGTATTACTGAATCATTTTGTTTTATAGCAGAAACTAACCCAATATTGTAAATCAACTATACTTCAATAAAAGAAATTATAAAAAATAAAATAAAATTTGGATAAGTTGTATGATTTTTAAAAATTTATTAACTGTAAACCTATCAGCTTTTTCCTTTGTCTTAAGAATGTATGATTTAATGACTCACTGCACATTTCTGGTATGCCAATCTATAGTTTAGGAAATACAGTGACAGAAAAATTATAATAGAGCAGAACAAATCTGACTCTACATTGGATCTGTTTCTTTTACTTTAACCTTTGTTAAAGGTCCTAATGCTTTTGCTGTAAGTTAATATATTTTTTTTTAAAATGTTACCTATAGCCTGAAATATACACAATAGCCCATTTTCATGAGTCTAACCTTTAAAGGTATAGTGCTTTTCCATTCATACAGAGATAAAGAAGTTGCAGAACAGAGAATAACATTTGCCTTGCTGAGGGTTTATAGGAACACTATGAAACCAGACCTATGGACAAGAACAAAGGATTCCAACACCAAGAAGTCTGCAACAACCAGCACCACTCTCTCCCTTTTCAGTAGAAAAGAAGCTTGAACTCCACCTCAGGTAAGACGGTTCTTTGGGACACTAGTCCACCGTCTTCTCTCACCTCATTGGCTTGCTGTGCAGCGAGCAGTACGAGTTTGGACTGGTTAACAGACTTATGTGCAGCTGTCAGTCAATCTCATGTAAACAGCTGGACAGCTTGTTGCTAAGTCACATTTCATTACATGGGAAACTTCCTATGTAGAATGCCCCAAATGAAATCCAAGGAATGCATAAATATTCATTTTCTATAGTTTAGTGAAATGATGCAGTAATCCTCCCAAAATTTTCAGCAATGAGAAGCTTCAGTATCTGAACATAATTTTGAGATTTAGAATTTAACTGGTTTTGAGAACTTGGAGAGGTCCCAAAGAGTAATAAAAATTAAACATGGTTGGAAAACTGGCTCTTATGAGGGAAGGAATGAAGATACTGAAAGTCAGCCTGGGTGTGATGCTTAAGGAAGCATAGCTTTTACGAGAGGAGTTGTGGGCTTTGAGTCCAGCAGCCTATGCTCAAATGAGAGAACACAGCTCAGTTTCTTCTCAGGTCAAGGCAAGAACAAAGTGTAGCTTTTCTTTGCATTGTGTATCTTTCCTTTGCATTGTGTATCTTTCCAGCAGGCTCTGGGAAGGCAAGATTACACCTGCATCCTTCTCCAGGGCAATCCCAGAGCCTGAGGAAGTGCTCAGGCCACTGTAAGCTAGTAAATGTTAAATGAAAGGATGAGCTTTGGACTAGACTGGATTCATTTCAGTGACTTATTAAATGCTCCCTCTTATTCAACCCTTAGCAAAAAAGAAAATTTCAGGAACTCCTAAAATACTTTTTATAGTAAGCTACAACTTTTATTTATAATTGTTACAAGTTTTGAGTTAAAACACAGAACTTAATAACAAAAAATCTAATGTCACTGAAGAAATTGGGTGATATCTGCATATCAAATGCAAACAGATGGGTAAAAATGATGGAAAATAATTATAAGTATAGAGAAAGATCTCTAAAAACAAGCTTGGATTTCTACTAGAAAAATAAATCTTATGGATTTTTTTGGCTCAATAAACATTTACTGAATGAATGAACACGTGAAAAATAAACAAGGAGGCAATGAATGAGTAAGTGGTGGGTCTTAACTGGCCTCTTTAGTTAGAAAAACAGAGGAAACAACCTTCCGCTACGTTGTAGTGTTATTTAATATAATACAATAATAAAAGTCTGAGCATAATGTGAAGGTTTGTGTAGAAAAGATATACCCATAGTGTAAATCACTCAATACTAGCAAAGACTGGGGGCTGATGATGCTCTGCAATACACATAACAGTTTTCCCATATTTAGGAATATTTCCAAGGGAACTGTTAAGGCTTAAGATGCCAGAACAACTTAAAAAAAAAAAAACAACTGAAAATCTTCTTTAAAACTCTGTACATTTTCTATGTATATAGTGTGGGGTTTCCTAGTTGCTGAAGATTATTATGTATTACAAAACGCAAATGAGAAGACCTTCCTCCAGCTCATTTTTTCCATGTAAAGCTGTGAAATTAAATAGACCTTTACTTCCAGAATGCAACCACCAGTTTAATGAAAGGGACAGAGAGACAACTCCTCTTCACTGGAGATGTATTTGTTTGTAACAAAAGCAAAGAGGACCATATCAATTATTCCAACTGTTTCTAGCTACACTATCCAAGTTCATAAAATCTTACTAATCCGTGCTGATTATTTTTTTCACACATAGCCTCATTCCCGCCCCCCCCCCCTCCTCTTGGGCACTGTTTCAGTAGCAAAAGCCACCAACTCACATGAATCATCCTAAGTTAGAGAAGCTACAGACTTGAGACATATGTGAACCCTCCCTTCCCCCCTCTTTTTGCTAATGGGCCATAACACTCCAACATACTGAACTCAACAGGGCCTCAGAATCCTTTTCAACACATTATTCTGGACAGACACAAAACCTGAGAGATAAGGCTGTTAACCATCCTTGAGTTCAATAATAAATCAGGAAATTCACTTTTTCTGTTACATTTTAAATTTATGTATTCAACTACTAAGACATTTTTATTTAAAAACATGCTTATATATAAGCAACTAATGAAAGAATCGTATTAAACCAAATAAATAAGGTGCTTCATACCATATGCATGTTTTATGAAATTTCCTCTCAAAACTTCACCACTTTCCCTGATAATTGCCAAAACACAATTTAAAGATAATCAGAGCATGATCATCTGGAATATTGCTCTCAATGTGTATAGAAATCATTATTTCTTCTACATAACCAGAGATATGTAACTTGTAGATAAAAAAAAAAGTGGGAATTTCCTCCAGAAAGATGATTCTAGAGAACTAGGTAGCAAGCCCCAAATACTTATCATTTCCTATCTGAAGGAACACTGAAGATGGACATGAATTGAAAAGAAAACCAAACAGTTCATCAGATGTTCTTGCACCTGTGCGACCTTTCTGGGGACAACAATGTTTACCTGAAGGACCCTTGCAAGAGCTGCCTTTGGGTCCCCAGGTTAAGCCTGGCTAAAAGCACAAAGTGTCCATTGGGTAGTGACCAACAGTTCACAAGATATCTCCCCTCCTAAACCTGGAAGATGCCAGAACAATAAAAAAAAAAAAAAAAAAAAAACAAGCTCAGGCATAGAAAAAGTCCCAATTTCCATGTGAATTAGCATCTGCCTTTTCACATGCTGATTCTGCAAGACAGCTCATTTACAAATATATAAATAGCTGCAACTTTACTCCAGTCTCATTGAAAAATCAAGATGGCATCATGTGAGGGAAGCATCCTAACATCTTTGGCTCACAGAGCAAAATGTAAGTGGAGATGAGCCAAGCTACTTGACACTCACTAGTCAGCTTAACCAGATCCCCTCCAGTTTCCTGCAGTGGAGGGACCAGAGTTCTCCTGTGCGGAGCTGGAGAATTAACTTACATTGATTGCCCAGCAGTTGCACAGTGCTTTAGAGCCCAAAATCAAAAAATAAATTTCAAGTCATACATAGTATTTATTACCACACATACTCAAAAGAGAATGGCACTGTCTAAATGTGGCAACAATTTTCCAATGTAGCTACTTCAAATTGTCACTCCTATACTTTGGCCACCTGGCCAGAATTAGAGGGGTTTAAATTATCAGGAGAAGGTGAGAGAGAACATGTATTTTAATTTTTGGAAAAGGATTTATTGCCTTTCTTAAATTCATTAATTAAATTTATGTTTAAGAAACATCTAAAGCAATATATATGAAATACAAGAGACACAAATGGACTCTTCTTTACTGCATATGAATACCCAAACAGGGAGCTGTCACGCCCTGAGGGTTTAATGCGTGCGTGTGAAGCCACTTTCAGGCTTGAGACACCCACAAGAGCACCGGTCTGTACAGTGACATCTGCTGAAGTTCTCCAGCAGACAATCACCATTACATCCCCTGATATCAAATTACCCTCTTCCTTAGCCCTCTGATTTCTTACCAATTAATGAGCAGTTTACTTTTAAGGAACCATATCATTAAACTAAAAGTATCTAAAGGATCACAAAATAGAAAATTTAAAATAAAATTTTCTCAAGGAGTTAGGAACCTGGTTAACATGATACTTCTGAGGATGGGCAATGAGATAATTAATGCTATTTCTCTTTGAGAATTTCAAAGCTGAGATTCTCAACAACTCTACCTCGTAACTCAAATATTAGAATATTCATCAGGAAGTGGATGAGTCCATGTGTGTTTTCACACAAAAACATCTGTGTTGCATATTAAACCAAGCAGAATTTTATGCTTTACTCATTGCAGTGTAGTCATACACTGGAATGTTCATCTTGGACTCAAAGGCTGAATATCAGAACCATATATGTTCTATCTGCCTTCTTGATGACTCAGGCTTTCTGATTTACTGTTGATCCATCCTCCAGTTACCTATAGTCAACCATATGATGAATTATTGCCTTGTATAATTGCTGACCAATTGGCAATATTTAAATGGAAAGTGATTCTTTTTAGTCTCATTTATCAGAAGTATAATAAAGATAACTAACAATAAAAAAGCCTTAGGTAAATCCATTTTGAAATAAGTATCAAGATAAAAAAGAAGAAAAAGTTTTTTTATCCTACTGTTTATACAACATATACAATGAATAAGGGGTAAATTCTTTTAATTTATCATAGAGGTTATCTCTATGCATGAAGCATGTGGAAACAAATATAATATCAGTCTTTTGTCTCTAAGTCTACGTTGGTCTTATGTTTCAAATTCACATTTTAAAATCTATTTTTGGTTAGTCTACTTAAACATAAATAATATTTCTTCAAAAATAGATTTAATTACTATTTTATAATAATCATGCCTCTATCTATACATGTAAATTAACACCACAGAACAAGATCAGTTTGCAAAGATTATTAAAAACCACAGTATAAAAATATCACATTTACTACAGCATTCAAATGATTGTGATACTGTCAAGATAAATTTTTATTTTTAAACAAGCTATTTGGAATCTCTTTAGAGAGTAATTTATATGGTATTAAAAAACATAAAGAAAAATTATTATTTTACTTACATGGTGTCTCTAATAAGAAGTGAACTTCCCAATTTGAAACAGGTTTTATCACCTTCACAAAACACATGTCTCAGAGAAAATCGCTCTGCTAGGTCAAAACCTGTGAAGTGTGACAAATGATTTAATCCAGCAGTTTTATTAAACATAGTCAACTGACAGAGATACTAATTTTTAAATAGGATTCTTTTGTAGTCATTATCTGCAGATTGATTATTTCAGGTTAAATCATAAATTTCTTGATTTCCATTTCCTCTCTTTAGGATATAGGAAGACAAAATATATTTCAAAAGATTCAAGCATTAATTTTCTTTGATCTAGGAATGATTCTAAATAATCAGAGTAGGTTATTGTACCAGCTCTGATAGCTAAAGATAGAAAACTAGTTAAATAAAAATACTATACCCATACAATTGAAATCTAAGCAGTCTTTTTAAAAATATTATGCTTTAGAAAAAAATATGTTGGTGTGGGAAATGTGTGGATTTCATATGCAGTATATAGATTGTGACTACGTGTGCATGAGTCAGAGTGGAGGGAGGGTGGAGAGAGAAAACGGAGGATTAAAGGGAAAAAGAAAGAGAAAGAAGGGTAGGAATGTTCCAAAATGAGAGCCATCGGCATCTTCTTTCCCATACATTTTCTTTATTTCACATTTTCTACAATAGATACGACTTTTATAATTTCAAATAACTTTTGTTCTCCAAGAGGTTGAGTTGTTGGTCATCAGGTTAAACAATGCAGAATTCTGCTCTCAGAAATTTTTGTATATCATCTGCCTGCTTTGCTCTTAATTTTATTGATATTGGTCTTATCATCTTAAATTACAATGTCAAGGAGTCACCTACAATACACAACATGTTTGGTTATAATTTTACACAAAAATGCTTCCTTGTGAAAGATTATCATGCTTACCTGAAACTTCAGGTTTATCTCTGTTGTCTTGTGTAAACTGGCGTCCCTCTGTTCTCAGTATAGGACATTGCTTTTCTATTTAAAAAAAAAGATTGAGAATTTTCAGTACATCGCCTATTGTTTTTCTTTGAATAAATGTGAATCATTTAATACAATCAGAAATCTAAGATAAAATGGAAAGAAATTAAATCCTTTTATTAAATTTCTTTTAAACGAGGATAAGAGTATTACCCACTTAATTGCATGTTTATGAGAATTACACGTGGTTATATATATGAAGAGGAGAAGGCAATGGCACCCCACTCTAGTACTCTTGCCTGGAAAATCCCATGGACAGAGGAGCCTGGTGGGCTGCAGTCTATGGGGTCGCTAAGAGTCGGACACGACTGAGCGACTTCACTTTCACTTTTACTTTCATGCGTTGGAGAAGGAAATGGCAACCCGCTCCAGTGTTCTTGCCTGGAGAATCCCAGGGATGGCGGGCTGGTGGGCTGCCGTCTATGGCGTCGCACAGAGTTGGACACGACTGAAGCGACTTAGCAGCAGCCGCAGCAGCATATACATCAAGTGTCTGGAATACAGACAATGCTTGTTAGTCTTAGCTATTGTTAGAATTTTATTGCTCTAATATTATAATTGCTACAATGTATTTGACAGTAGGAAATTAGCTAGTTTTAATATTGTTAAATTTTCATATTCAAAGTATATTCTAATATTAGAACAAGTGAACTACTACTATTTTAACACAACTTCTATTCAGGTTTTGGTATTAGTGATATTAAACTTTAGAGCAGAAGGAGACTGTAATGAACTAAATGTGTCCCTTTCCAAATTCCTACACTGAGGTCTTAATCCCCAGTCTGATGGTATTTGGAGGTGGAGCCTTTAGGACGTGATTAAGTTTGGATGAGGTAATAGGGGTGCAGCCCTCATGACAGGATTCATATACTTTACAAAAACTGGAGAAATAGGAGTTCTTTCTCTCCACCTTGTGAGGAATTCAGGAAGAGGGTTCTCACAAGAACTTAGCCAGGTTGGCACACTGATCTCAGACTTAGTCTCCAGAACCGTGTTAAATAAATGTCTGTAGGTTAAGCTCCAAACACTATGGTATTTTTGTTAAAGCAGCCTGAAATAAATTATTAAAATAAAACTAAATAGCAAAAGCAGACTCTGCTATACTAAAGTGGTCTATAATGAAAAATAAATGAGATAAAAATCATTGCTGCTGCTGCTGCTGCTAAGTAGCTTCAGTCATGTACAACTCTGTGCAACCCCATAGACGGCAGCCCACCAGGCTCCTCCATCCCTGGGATTCTCCAGGCAAGAATACTGGAGTGGGTTGCCATTTCCTTCTCCAGTGCATGAAGGTGAAAAGTGAAAGTTAAGTTGCTCAGTTGTGTCTGACTCTTCGTGACCCCATGGATTGCAGCCTACCAGGCTCCTCCCTCCATCCATGGGATTTTCCAGGCAGGAGAACTGGAGCGGGTTGCCATTGCCTTCTCCAAAAAATCATTGAGAAAATACTAATTATGTGTTGAGGCAATTAATGATGTTCAAAGAAATGATCAAGTTTGCTTTCACTCACAGTGGATTCATTGCATCCCTATATACTAATATAATACTATACATGTATACACTAATTTCTTATTATCTGGGGTATATTTAAATTTAATTCAGACTACGGTGACTGCAAAAGTGAGTTAAAGTGACTGTAAAGAAAGCTGATCGCCGAAGAATTGATGCTTTTGAACTATGGTATTGGAGAAAACTCTTGGACTGCAAGTTGATCAAACCAGTCAATCCTAAAGGAAGTCATTTCTGAATATTCATTGGAAGGACTGATGTTGAAGCTGAAGATCCAATACTTTTCACCATCTGATACAAAGAACTGACTCACTGAAAAAGACCCCAATGCTGGGAAAGATTGAGGGCAGGAGGAGACGGGGACGACAGAGGATGAAAATGGTTGGATGGCGTCACTGACTCAATGGACATGAGTTTGAGTAAGCTCCAGGAGTTGGTAATGGACAGGGAGGCCTGGTCTGCTGCAGTCCATGGTCCATGAGATCGTAAAGAACTGGACATGACTGAGTGACTGAACTGACTGACAGCAACTGCAGTCACAATGTTAAAAGATGCTTGCTCCTTGGAAGAAAAGCTATGAGAAACCTAGGCAGTTTAGTAAAAAGCAGAGACATCACTTTGTCGACAGAGGTCTATATAGTCAAAGCTATGGTTTTTCCAGTAGTCATGTATGGATGTGAGATTTGGACTGTAAAGAAGGATGAACACCAAAGAACTGATGCTTTCGAACTGTGGTGCTAGAGAAGACTCTTGAGAGTCCCTTGGGCAGCAAGATCAAACCAGTCAGTTCTAAAGGAAATCAACCCTGAATATTCATTAGGACTGATACTGAAACTGAAGCTCCAGTACTTTGACCATATGATGCAAAGAGTAGACTCATTGGAAAAGACCCTGATGCTGGGAAAGATTGAAGGCAGGAGGAGAAGGGGACGACGGAGGATGAGGCGGTTGGATGGCAACATCAAGACAATGAACATGAGTCTGAGCAAACTGTGGGGGACAGTGAAGGACAGGAATGCTTGGTGTGCTGCAGTTCGAATCAGACATGACTTAGTAACTGAACAACAAGATTCTAGGAAATTAATAGCTATTTCAGGCATAATTCCAGCCAGTTTTTATAATAAGCCAACTGTATAACTAGAAAATTCTTAACCTAAATTGATGAAATATTTTGTCATCTTACAATCACAACCTTATTTTTCCAAAAATTCATGTTTTCTGAAATTCATGTTTGGGTTTAATGACCTCAAAGTTTTTATGACACTGAGATGAACTGCAGAAAATCAAACTTTCCATGGAAAGTGGAAACTACTCATTCTCCTGGTCAACTGCTCAGCCTCTCAATCCTTCACTTAACAAATGCGTCGTAGACTTCAAGGGTGGTGACATGGCCTCAGCTTAATATACCTAACCAGAAGGATAAATCAAGTTATAAATAGTGGAGAAATATCAATAACCTCAGATATGCAGATGACACCACCCTATGGCAGAAAGTGAAGAGGAACTCAAAAGCCTCTTGATGAAGGTGAAAGTGGAGAGTGAAAAAGTTGGCTTAAAGCTCAACATTCAGAAAACGAAGATCATGGCATCTGGTCCCATCACTTCATGGGAAATAGATGGGGAACAGTGGAGACAGTGTCAGACTTTATTTGTTTGGGCTCCAAAATCACTGCAGATGGTGACTGCAGCCATGAAATTAAAAGACGCTTGCTCCTGGAAGAAAAGTTATGACCAACCTAGATAGCATATTCAAAAGCAGAGACATTACTTTGCCGACAAAGTTCCGTCTAGTCAAGGCTATGGTTTTTCCTGTGGTCATGTATGAATGTGAGAGTTGGAAGAAAGCTGAGCACCGAAGAATTGATGCTTTTGAACTGTGGTGTTGGAGAAGACTCTTGAGAGTCCCTTGGACTGCAAGGAGGTCCAACCAGTCCATTCTGAAGGAGATCAACCCTGGGATTTCTTTGGAGGGAATGATGCTGAAGCTGAAACTCCAGTACTTCGGCCATCTCATGGGAAGAGTTGATTCATTGGAAAAGACTCTGATGCTGGGAGGGATTGGGGGCAGGAGGAGAAGGGGACAACCGAGGATGAGATGGCTGGATGGCATCACTGACTCGATGGACGTGAGTCTGAGTGAACTCTGGGAGTTGGTGATGGACAGGGAGGCCTGGTGTGCTGCGATTCATTGGGTCACAAAGAGTTGGACACGACTGAGCAACTGAACTGAACTGAACTGAACTGAACTGAACCACTTAATCAGAAGTATAAGATGTGACACACACAATTAAGACATATAGCACTGAGTACTTTTAAAGAATATTTAGCTACTTTGGAAACTCCTATCTCAGAGATCTTAACATGATTACAAGCCCTACATAATAACAAAACTGGATATTTTGTAAATGCTGCCCATTTTTTTAAGAAAATTGAAGTCATATCCATTTTTATCTGAGTTCATCATCATTTTTATAAAAACTAAATATCCCATCAAGATCTCTGCACTGAAAACTAGACGGTGTTGTAGAGAGAAATTAAAATCCTAAATAACCTAATGGACTAACCAAGTATTTAGACTGAAAGACTCAGTATTGTTAAGATGCCAATTCTCAATTTTATCTCTAGGTGTAGTTCAGGACCAATTAAAATCCCAGCAGGTTGTGTGTGTATTCCAATGTGAATGTGTATGTGAAAACTGACAAGCTGATTCTCAAATTTAAGTGGAACTGCAGAAAAACTAGAACAGCTAAGACAAAACTGAGGAAGAAGAAGCCAGAGGATCTACAGCATTGTACACCAGGGACTTTTATAACATAGTGCTGGTGCACATATAAACAAATCAGTAGAACAGAGAGTCCAGACGCAGACCTGTACACACATGGTCTCCTGATTTACCACAAAAGGGCTAGTGCAGTTCCAATGGGAAAGGGATGGTCTTTTCAATCAATGATTCTGGATCAATGGAATGTCAGTGTGGAACAAAACTGAACCCTTACCTCACACCATGCACAGAAATTAACCAGAGATTCTCTTAGACATAAATGTGAAAGGTAAAACAATAAAAGAGTACAGAAACATGTAAAATCTTAAGGAACTGAGGGTAGAAAATGTTCATTGATAGGGACACAGAAAGCACAAAAGGTTGACAAACTGGCCTTCATTGAAATCTTAATGATCAAAAGACAATGTTAAAAGAGTGAAAAGGCTATCCAGTGACTATTACAATATGCATATCCAACAAAGGATCATATCCAGAACATACAAAGAATTTTCACAACCTGATTAGGAAAAGTTTGAAAACCCTATCATGATAATGTGAAAAAAAAAAATAAATAAATAAGCAGTTCACAAAAGAGAATATTCATATTGCCAACCTGCACAGGAAAAGGTGCTCAACGCCATTAGTAATCAGGGAAATGCAAAGCAAAATCACAGCGAGACCACTAAACGCCTAAAAATTAAAGAACAGCACAAGTGCTAATGAGGATGAGGAGCAGGAAAGACTCCCTGTGTTGCCGCTGATGGGAGTGGAAATCAGTACAACCACTTAAGAAAACTGGTAGCATTTCTTAAAGCTAAATAATCATGAACTCAAAGACCTGGAACGTCAATAACCCAGGAAAAAGGAGTACAGAAATGGTGTAAAAGGCTCTTTTAGAAGGGAATATTCCTCGCAGCATTAGTCATAAGCATCTAAAACTGGAGACAACCAAATGCTCATTGACAAGAATAAATAAATTGTGGTATATACAATGAAAAAGTGTAGCAATAAAAAAGAATGAACTACTGCTGTATGCAATGACCTGGATGAATTTCATAGATATAATAAGTGGAAAAAAACACCATTCTCCAAAGAATACAAACTTTAGAGTTCCATTTATATGAAGTTCAAGAGATTGTATGACTTATCTATATCAGAGTACTGGTTATCTTGGTAGGGTGTCAGCTGGGATGGGATCCAGGAAAGTCTTCTGCGGTTCTGGAAAGTTCTATAATTGGATCTGAGCGGCAGTTTCACAGATGTATAAATACATTATGCAAAAATTCACTGCACTGTGCACCTAAGATTTGTGGACCTTTGTGTGAGTAATACCTCAACAGAGTGAGGAAAACAGCTTGTCTTTGAGAAAGCACTGTAAGCTAAAAGTAATTTTTATAAAACAAAACACCAAAATTGTGATCAAATTTTTTACAGTGACCTTGAATGACTATATGACTATCGTAAATGAGGTTAACTTTAAATTCTTCACAATGTATATAGGGAGACTCCAACAGATGATTGGCAAGCACATATCCAGACCATGGAAGGAACTTCCTACTATGATGCATTGGTAATGAGTGGAAGGTATGTTAGCTTATTGCCAAGTTGGAAACAGTATATATCTTATTTAAATTCTTCTGCAGACTTAATGAATATATGATGATGCCAAGATAATACACCTGTCACTTTGAAGTAAATAAAATTGAACATTTCCAGTAATATTTATGAAAATGCTTTTCACTAAAGTCTTCAGTTTATAAAAATCAAATACAGCTTTATATCTCTAGTATGTGTTCTGTTATGAAAAGCTGAACAAAAAAAAATGAAAACTAAATGTTAATTTAAGTGAAGTAAGTCAGACAAAGACAAATATCATGATATCACTTTATATGTGGAATCTAAAAATATGATACAAATGAGCATATTTACAAAACAGAACTGACCCACAAACACAGAAAACAAACTTCTACAGTTACCAAGAGAGAAAGGTGGGGAGAGATAAATTAGAAGTTTGGGATTCATATATACACACTACTATATATAAATGGATAAACAACAAGCACCTACTATATAGCACAGGGAACTATACTCGATATCTTATAATAACCTATAACGGAAAAGAATCTGAAAAAGAATATGTATATATATGTTTATATATATATGACTTTTCTGTACACCTGAAACTAACACAATATTGTAAGTCACCTATATTTCTGTTGAAAATAAAACAACTAAATGTTAATTCCTTGGGTGTAAGACTCAAGGTACAATAAGTTGTATGCATGGGTCTCATGGTTCATTGCATAAAAAAGGCAATCCAATAGAAGCAGATATTAAAAAAATTGGATATGTTAATTTCTTTAAGCAATGACACACTTTAATAGAAAGTAAATCATACTTTTGGGGTAAATGTATCTTGAAGGACTACTGATAAGACCCAAATATCCAAGCATTCTATCAGATAGACAGAATTTAGGCAGGTTGTAGCGTTTCAGGGCTCGTGGTAACCTTTCAAAAGTAATTACTTAAAATTCACCCACAAAAGATGCACGACTTGGGGGCCCTTAATCAACAGATCTTTTCAAATGTTAATGCAGAAGTCTTTGGCAGATTTATCTTAAGATGCTGTCGGTGACTGTCAGACCCCCTTTCTGTCTGACTTAGCTTGAAGGACCCGGGCAGTTCCTAGGGTTGGAAGGATACTGCAAGGGGGCAAAGCATCAGACAGGAAGGTTAGGTCAGATTTGGGAAAGATTATCTGATTTCATTGAGATTATCTACAAAAATTACATATATTTTAAAAAGATCTTTATCCTTCTCTTCCTCTAAAAATTAGAAACCTGAGGGCCTGAGAACTAGTCATTTAAGAGAAGTTATGTGACTTCCCCCCAGATTACACAGTGACTTGATGGCAGTGATTAAAAATTCATTCCCCATAGTCCTGTTTTCCCCCTGTGTTGTACATGCCTCTCAAAATCACATTCCAGACAAGCTGAGTACCTATGATATTCTCTTTATTTAGTAGAAATGTATTTTGTCCTCGCTCTCAGTTTGAAACATGTGCTTGAAAAAAATCACTTGTTCCCTTAATCTCTAAATCCTTTTCCTTGTTCTCACCTGCTGACTTGGCCTCCTATGCAACTGGTAAGCGTTCTAGTCCAGAAACTAGATCACATGCCTTTCAAAACATATTTTTCCTATCATTGCTCTGGTCTTTCCATGCCCACTTATATGTAAAAGTCGTCAGTTTGGTATTCATGAAAGGCAGTTTGTATTCCTTCTTTCTCCTCTCAAATAGCACAGGGATGGAAGGGATTACATGGGAGCAACTTGTGCAACACAAGAAGGGAAGGAGGGCATCAGCTGCCTCCTGAGAAACTGCAACATCTCTCTCTCTTGTCTGTTTTGACTGCTTTATTTTTTCTATTTCTTCGCATCTTCAGGAGTACACATACTGTGTTATGGAATTGTGTGTGTGAGTTGCTTAGTCACGTCCGACACTTTGCAGCCCCATAGACTGCAGCCCACCAGGCCCCTCTGTCCATGGGATTCTCCAGGCGAGAACACTGGAGTGGGTTGCCACCTCCTTCTCCAAAAGGAATTATAGAAAGAAAGAAAGTGAAGTTGCTCAGTCGTGTTCAACTTTCTGTGACCCCATGGACTGTAGCCTACCAGGCTCCTCCATCCGTGGAATTTTCCAGGCAAGAGAACTGGAGTGGGTTGCCATTTCCTTCTCCAGTATTATGGAATTATTACCTCTATAATCACAGTTGAGTCTGTCCAGTTTCACAGGCGTTCTGTTTATCACTCTTCTTTTTTATTGAGGTATAGTTGATGTACAATGTTATATGTTTCAAGTGTACAACATAGTTGTATAATTTTTAAAGCTTATATTCCATTTATAGTTATTATAAAATATTGGCTATATTCCAAGCACCAATGCTTATACTTGTAGCATATTTTATACATAATAGTTTGTACCTTTTAATCTCCTACCCCTGTATTACCCCCTCTCTCTTCCACTGGGAACCACTAGTTTGTTCTCTACATCTGTGGGTCCGTTTCTTTTTTGTTACATTCGGTAGTTCATTTTGCTTTCCTGATTCTGTCTTTCTCTGTCTGACTTATGGGCTTCCCAGGTGGCGCAGTGGTAAAGAATCTGCCTGCCAGTGAAGAAGATGCAGGCTTGATCCCTGGGTCAGGAAGGTTCCCCAGAGAAGGAACCGAAAACTGGCTCCAGTATTACTGCCTGGAGAATCCCATGGACAGAGGAGCCTGGCAGGCTACAGTCCACGGGGCATATCATTTAGCATAATACCCTCCAAGGCCACCCATCTTGCTGCAAATGGCAAGTTTTCATTCCTTTTTATGGCTGAGTGTTCCATTGTGTGTGTGTGCACGTGCTTGTGTGTGCGTAACTGCTTTATCCTTTATTCTTTACCCATTGATGGACACTTAGGTTACTTCCAAATCTTGGCTACTGTAAACAATGCTGCTATGAATATTGAGGTGCATGTATCTTTTCAAATTAGTGGGGTTTTTTCACATATATACCCAGGTGTGGAACTGTTGGGGCATGCGGTAGCTCTGTTTTTAGTTATTTGAGAAACCTCCACACAGTTTTCCACGACAAAGTTACATTCCCACCAACAGCGTACAAAGGGTCCCTTTTCCCCACACCCTCGCCAACATTCGTCACTTGTGATCTCTTTGAGGGTAGCCATTCGGACAGGCGTCACTCTTGTTTTCTAACAGGTATTAAGGAAAGTTGTTCTCTTTACCTTTACTGACAAAACTCATGACACAACATTTGTCTCAGGATTACAGTTGAGGAGAAGAACAGCAGTTTACCACAGATGCAGAACTAGCTTGTATTTTTTTCATAAATGGATCAAAGTAAGAACTTTCAGGTGCTTTGCATTTTTTTAAGGCTGACAGAGGCCTTTCTTTTGATTGTTACTAGTTGTCCTTAGGACCCCTGTACACTATACTTGGCTAATACCTCTGATAAAGGATTATGGAGTATCCTAGGTTGGGAGAGAAACAATGGTTAACAAAAAGAGGTAAAGAACATCAGACCAGAATATAACCAAAGAAATATGGAAGAGTGACCACACAAGAAAAAAACCACAACACAACTATTTTAGCAAAGAGGTAACAAAGGGGTCACAGAACCTTCGCTGTTTATTTTTCGTCCAGAGCTGTTCCTCCAAAGAAGAATACTTGGTTAGAAGCTATAATCTTTATTTAAAAATTCTGAAGCTTTATTTAATAATTGTGGTTAGGAGCCATAATCTTTATTTGATAACTGTGAAGCTTTCCAGCACTTTAAAAATTGAGGCGTTACAAGGTACATTTATCAGCAGTAGGACTTGTGTGTGTGTGCGTGTGTGCGTATGAAAGTCATTCAATCGTGTCTGACTCTGCAAACCCACGGACTGTAGCCCGCCAGGATCCTCTGTCCACGGAATTCTCCAGACAAGAATACTGGAGTGGGTAACCATTCTCTTCTCCAGGGGATCTTCCTGACCCAGGGATCGAACCCATGTCTCCTGCACTGCAGGCAGACTCTTTACCCTGTCTGAACCACCAGGGAAAGACTCTTAACCTCGTACCATATGGAGTATGAGAAATTCTTCAAAACATAAAATAGAATTCTCTATATAATAGCATACCTCCTCACCTTGTTTTCTGTTTTTATTACTTTTGATGGTAATTAGTACACTTGCCTGAGATTAAGGAGCGTGCCTGCGTGAAGTCCCTTCAGTCGTGTCGGACTCTTTGCGACCCCATGGACTGTAGTCCACCAAACTCTTCTGCCCATGGGATTCTCCAGGCAAGAATACTGGAGTGGGTTGCTATTTCCTCCTCCAGGGGATCTTCCTGACCCAGGGACAGAACCGGTGTCTGCTACTTCTCCTACATTGGTGGGCGGGTTCTTCACTACTAGCCCTGGTCACTCAGAGGGTAAAGAATCCGCCTGCAATACGGGAGACCTAGGTTTGATCCCAGGGCTGGGAAGATCCCCTGAAGAAGGGAAAGGCTACCCATTCCAGTATTCTTGCCTGGAGAATTCCATGGGCAGAGGAGCCTGGCAGGCTATAGTCCATAAGGTTGCAAGGAGTTGGACACAGCTGAAGCCACTTAGCACAGCACATCACTGAGAAGCTCCTAGATTAAGGAGAGTGGAGGAGAAAGAGGAACCATATGACACATAAGCTTCTATCATAGAGGAAATTTTTAAGAAAGTGATTAAAGCCAGTCTGGAGCTAATGCATGCAATATATATTTGTTAACACAAGTCTCTTCCCCACCATTTTTTGACAACTGAGCTGAAACGGCCACCTTCAAATTGTTTATCTGCTGTGTGAAAACACTCAAGTATGCCTTATAATCTCAACATAATGGTAACACTGTCCAAAGACTATGAAACCACTAATTCTGAATAGCTTCAGGATTTTAATTTTCAAGGTGTTATTGAATCTTTCTGTATTATTCTTGATTCCACCCCAACTGGGCCAATATTGCAGGTAACCTTTAAGTACTCCATTGAGTTCAGTAAAGCAATTAAAAGACTCGAATTATCCTTCGTATATTTAAGTTTAACAGCAGACTGTTGACAACTTCACAGGCTCCAGAGTTGAAATCCTAGCCTCTCCCTCAGATTTGCTATATTTTATTTTTAGCTGTAATCACTTCCCTCCGGTAAATGGTTAGTGACCACACGCACAGGTCTGCACATGAGGAAACTAAAAAGGGAATCTTGTGTGTGAATCAGACACACGAGACACGAGAAGAGCCCCTGTCAGGCCAGGCTCAGAGTGTCATCCTCTCCAGTAATCCTCATGACAGGCTGTGCTGACGTTTTCAATTAATGCAAATTATACTTTCAATCAAGTAACTTCCACGGCACTTTTAGGGTGAGTTGTTTCACGAGCACCTCCTACCAGACAGTCTAATAAAATCAGCTCTTCATCTTTAGTCATTTCCCTCCATGCTTCAAGTTACATAAAGCTTACTAGACTTTCGATCAACTTGTAATTCACACCTAGGAAAATCTTTCAGAAAGATTAATTTCGTAGAGTAAATTGAGCCAGAACATATGCATTCCAATTTCCCCATATACAGTAAACCTGATTAAAGAATTGGGATAGCAAAGTACAGGAGCATCACATTCAAGGAAATCCCAAGGTTGGGGAGCTTCAGTTCTGCAAGATGATTACGTTCTAGAGATCCATAGCGAACAATGCTGTATTATACACGTAGAAGTGTGGGGCTCCCTGGTGGTTCAGTGGTAAAGAATCTGCCTGCCAATGCAGGAGACACGAGTTTGACCCCTGATCCAGGAAGATCCCACACGCCGTGGAGCAAAGCTCCTTGCAGTACAACTACTGAGTTTGTGCCCTGGAACCCATAAGCTGCAGCTGCTGAGCCCACGTGCCACAAGTACCGAAGCCCATGCGCCCTGGAACCTGAGTTCCGCAGCCAGAGAAACCTCTGCAATGAGGGGCTCGTGCACCGCAACTGGGGCACGGCCCCCACTAGCCACGACTAGGAACAACCCTTTGCAACAACGAAAACCCAGCAGAGTCAAAAATCGATAAGTAATAATACATTTTAAAAATAAATAAATGGAAGGTCACATCAGCTATAAAAATAAAGAAATGTTTTACCGGGGTAGAGCTCATGGTAAATGTTCTTACCCCTCCAAAAAGAGTTATTAAAGTGTAAATTAATAAGTAAACAAATAAAAAATGAAAGGAACCTGGCAGCATAAGGTACAAGAGACAATTATCAAAAAGGTGAGTGTTTCTTTATTTTCCTAAAATATAGGGCATTAGATTCACCTGGGAAGCTGGTTAAAAATGTCAATTACTGAATTCCACCCCTGGCTGCCCTGCATCATAAGTGTCTCTGGAGTGGGACCAGAGAATAAATACTCCAGATGATCCTTATTCACACTAAACCTGGAAAATCATTTGTGTAGATCCTTCAGATCATCATCAGGAACACTTGTTACACACTAGCATGTGCCTGGAAACTGATTCACTCACCTTTCTAGCCAAAAAAGTCCTATCCCCTCTGCTTAAGTAATTACTTGCATTACCTGCTATGTCTCTTAAAATGAAGAGACATTATTAAAAAATTCAGGAGAGTAGCAACATTATCAGGATAAACTCCCTGCTCTATGTACTACTTTTTGCCATGAGTCATTCCTGATTTTTCTGACAATAGAAAGTGCTCCCCCACCCCAAAAACGTAGGAGAGCCACAGGATGCCCTTGGTATGGTGTTAGCATATTCAAACTCCCATGCAGATTATTTTATGAAATGTACCCCCTGCCAAATTAGTGACAAATCATAAAGACTTACAAAATATTCAAGAGACATAGATGTGTTATATCTTTATAATAGATTGTTATAAAAGTCTCAAAAGTCTCTACTGGGGTGCGTCATAAACCTGTATATACCTTGTTAGCCAAAATTCTGAAAGAAATATTCAAACGAATAAGCACAAGACAACTCATACTCTCGGGACATATCATCATATGTGACTATTGTCAGAATTCATCATGTGTGGTCATTTGCACAAAAGTCAAGTCAAAGCTTCTTTTTGCTTAACAAATGGCCTTTCAGCGTATCTAGTTAAACTTTATAATATAGAATGCATCTAGTTCAGTAACTTACACATACTCAATGTTCAAGAAAAGGTTTCCAAATTAGCCACTTGATCATTTCTAAAAATCAGAAATGGAAATAAATATTTCAAATTGCCTTCAAATCCTTTGGAAATATTATGAGGTTGATAATTTAACAATTGCAAGTAAATATTAGGGCTTCCCTGATGGCTCAGTGGTAAAGAATTAACCTGTCAATGCAGGAGTCATCCCCTGGAGAAGGAAATGGCAACCCATTCCAGTATTCTTGCCTGGGAAATCCCATGGAAGTGGAGCCTGGCGGACTACAGTCCATGCGGTTACAAAAGATCGGACACAACACAGCCACTAAATAACAACAATTATTTATTTAGGTCAAAAAGTGCTCTAAGACTGTTATTTTCCTGTTCACTTCATCTGAGACACTACAAAACTGACATATAATTAAGCTACGTTTCTTTTTCTATTTTAGTCTTTTTTCACTTTTCCCTAATTAACATTAGATACATCCCTTAATACTAACTGGGAATGAGTTTCCATATTATCATCTGAATAATTTAAGTAACATCATTTAAAGGCGAAAGGGAGAAACAGACACATGGATGCCAAATGCATACTTATATTTATAAACATCAATGAGATAAACAAAAGCTATTTAGACTACGACATATTGAAAAATGTAAATCTAGGCATTCTCAATGTGTGACTTGAAGGTCAACGGGGAAAACAATAAATTCTTATCTGTTTTTTACTTGTAGATTTAATCTGTCCTCTTCAACCATAAGATTTTAATATTTTTTTAAAAAAATAAAGACTACAAATAACATTTGGAGACTGGACACAAAGGTGACCTGGATACCTGGCTTGTCCCTGCTCATCACGGAAGCGGAAACAGGAAGCAGGAACGTTGCGGCCCAGAGCCAAAGCCTCCAAGAATCAGCAAGCCTCATGGCGCCTCTGAACCATGGGAACCAGTGGCCACAGATCTGCAACAGAACAGAACGTCTGAATTGAGCTCGTGTATACAGTTCCTTTCATTATCATTCCCAGAAAATCCTCCGCACCAAGGAGAACACAAGAGATTTTTACATTACACATAATTATATAATTGGATATCTGATTATATATAATTTGCTGTTGCTGTTCAGTCACTCAATCGTGTCTGATTCTTCGAGATCCCATGGACTGCAGCATGCCAGGCTTCCCTGTCCACCACCATCTCCTGGAACTTGTTCAAACTCATGTCCATTGAGTCAGTGATGCCATCCAGCCATCTCACCCTCTGTCGTCCCCTTCTCCTCCTGCCTTCAATCTTTCTCAGAATCAGGGTCTTTTCCAACGGGTCAGTTCTTCGCATCAGGTGGCCAAAGTATTGAACCTTCAGCTTCAGTATCAGTCCTTCCAATGAATATTCAGGGTTAATTTCATTTAAGATTGACTGGTTTGATCTCCCTGCAGTCCAAGGGACTTTCAAGAGTGTTCTCTGACACCACAGTTCAAAAGCATCTATTCTTTGGTGTTCAGCCTTCTTTAAGGTCCAGCTCTCACATCCATACATGATACTGAAAAAGCCATAGCTTTGACTAGATAGACCTTTGTTGGCAAAGTAATGTCTCTGCTTTTTAATATGCTGTCTATGTTTGTCATAGTTTTTCTTATAATTAGACACTATATATTAATGTAGACTTTATTATGCATGAGAAAGCTCTGAAAATATTTTCAGATTAGTTCCTATTTATTAATGCCATACACCCCCTCATTTCTCATCTTTGAAATCTTTTTTAAAACCACACCACTTATACAATGATTTGTATATATATATATATATATCTTTATTGGGGGTGGCAGCAGGGGAGCTTCCCTGGCAGCTCAGATGATAAAGAATCTGACTGCAGTGCAGGAGACCTGGGTTTGATCCCTGGGTCAGGAAGATCCCCTGGAGAAGGAAACAGCTACCCACGCCAATATTATTGCCTGGAGAATTCCAGGACAGAGGAGCCTTTAATCCTAGTAAAATACAAATATTAAAATTTACCATTGTAACCATTTTTAAGAGTATAGTTCAATGGCATTAAGTACTTCACATTGTATATTCACCACCACCATCTATAACTTTTCATCTTGCAAAACTGAAACTCTGTATCTATGAAACAATAGCTCATCATTTCTCCCACCCCCAGCCCCTGGCAAACACCATTCTGTTTTCTGTCCCTATTAATCTGACTGTCCTAAATCACATATATGGGGAATCATGCTATACTTATCTTTTTGTGACTTTATTTCACTTGGTGTAATGCCGACTAAGGTCTGTCTAGTCAAGGCTATGGTTTTTCCTGTGGTTATGTATGGATGTGAGAGTTGGACTGTGAAGAAGGCTGAGCGCCGAAGAATTGATGCTTTCGAACTGAGGTGTTGGAGAAGACTCCTGAGAGTCCCTTGGACTACAGGGAGATCCAACCAGTCCATTCTGAAGGAGATCAACCCTGGGATTTCTTTGGAAGGAATGATGCTAAAGCTGAAACTCCAGTACTTTGGCCACCTCATGCGAAGAGTTGACTCAATGGAAAAGACTCTGATGCTGGGAGGGATTAGGGACAGGAGGAGAGGGGGACGACTTGATGGACGTTAATCTGAGTGAACTCCAGGAGTTGGTGATGGACAGGGAGGCCTGGCGTGCTGTGATTCATGGGGTCACAAAGAGTCGGACATGACTGAGTAACTGAACTGAACTGAACTGAATGTCCTCAAATTTCGATCATGTTGTAGCATGTGTCAATATTTTCTTTCTTTTTAAGACTGAATAACATTCCACTGTATGTACATACCACATTTTGTTTATCCATTCCTCCACTGAGAGACACTGGCTGCTCCCAGCTTTTAGCTATTGTGAATAATGCTGCTATGAACATGAAGGTGCAAAAATCTGTTCAAGTCCCTGCTTTCAATTCTTTTGGGTACATACTCAGAAGGGGTCATATGAAAATTCTACTTCTAATTTTCTGAAGAATTCCCATACTGTTTTCCTTAGCAGCTGCAACATTTTACATTTCCACCAACAGTGAATCATGGTCTAATTTCTCCAATCCTTGTTAACATTATTAATTTCTGGTTTTTTGCTTTGTTTCTTGGTTTTTTTTGCTTTTTTTTTTTTAAACAGCAGTCATCCTAATGGGTGTAAGATGATATCTCATTGTGGTTTTCAGTTTCATTTACCTAAGGATTCATGATTTGAACATCTTTTATCTGATATTTGTAAATCTTCTTTGGATAAATGTCTACCTAAATCCTTTGCCCACTTTTTAATCTGTTTTTTTGTTTTTTGTTTTTGTTGCATTGTAGAAATTCTTCGTTTATTTTGGAAATTAATCCCTTATCAGACATGCGTGTTTGCTCAGTTGCTTCAGTCATGTTCGACTCTGCGAACCCATGGACTGTAGCCAGCCAGGCTCCTCTGCTCATGGGATTTTCCCAGCAAGAATACTGCAGTGGGCTCCTATGCCCTCTTCCAGGGGATCTTCCCGATCTAGAGATAGAACCCACATTTCCTGCATTGCCACCAGAGAAGCCCCCTTATCAGTCATAATGATTTGCAAACATTTTATTCCATGTTGTAGATTATCTTTTCACTTGGTTAATTGTGTCCTTTGCTACAGAGAAGGTTTTTTGTTTTTTTCATGCAGTTTAATTTATCTGTTGTGGTTGTTTTTTGTTTTTTGTTTTTTTTTTTGCCTGTCCTTTAGGGCTTCCCTTGTGGCTCAACTGGTAAAGAATCCGCCTGCAATGCAGGAGACCTAGGTTCAATCCCTGGGATGGGAAGATCCCCCAGAGAAGGAAAGGCTACTCACTCCAGTAGTATTCTGGCCTGGAGAATTCCACAGACTCTACAGTCCATGGGGTCGCAAAGAGTCAGACACAACTGAGTGATTTTCACTTGGCCGGTCCTTTTGGTCATATGATTTATGTTTTAAAAATAGAATTATATTTTTCACAATTTTTTCCCTTCTGAATAGTAATCTTTCCTTCTATTTAAAGAAAAAAAAAAGGATATATGTAATGTCTGCCTTATCTGAGCCTGACTTGGCATCATTTTTAACTTTAGTGGTTACCTCTCATAATTGTTTATCTTTCTGATGTAGGTTACTACTTTGTACATATTACAATAAAGATTTTAATAAAACAAATCCCTGTAATGGAAAACATAAACATTAATTAAGTTTTTTTATATTAAAGTAACTACCATGGAAACATGTTAGAATTGGACATGGAACAACAGACTGGCTCAAAATTGGGAAAGGGGTACATCAAGGCCTCTTATTGTCACTCTTATTTAACTTCTATGCAGAGTACATCATGTGAAATGCCGGGTTGGATGAAGCACAGGCTGGAATCAAGATTGCAGAGAGAAATATCAACAACCTCAGATATGCAGATGACACCACTCTTATGGCAGAAAACGAAGAGGAATTAAAGAGCCTCTTGATGAAGGTGAAAGAGGAGAGTGAAAAAGCTGACCTAAAACTCATCATTCAAAAAATGAAGATCATAGCATCCCATCCCATCACTTCATGCATAGGGGAAACAATGGAAACAGTGACAGATGTTATTTTCTTGCACTCCCAAATCACTGCAGACAGTGACTGCAGCCATGAAGTTAAAATATGCTTGCTCCTTGGAAGGAAAGCAATGACAAACCTAGACAGCGTATCGAAAAGCAGAGATATCACTTTGCTTTGTCATCATCATCTAGTCGCTCAGTCGTGTCCGACTCTTGTGACCCCATAGACGGCAGCCCACCAGGCTCCTCTGTCCATGGAATTCTCCAGGCAAGAACACTGGAGTGGGTTGCCATTGCCTTCTCCTTACTTTGCTTACAAAGGTCCATATAGGCAAAGCTATGGTTTTTCTAGTAGTCATGTATGTATGTGAGAGCTGGACAATAAAAAAGACTGAGTGCTGAAGAACTGATGCCTTTGAACTGTGGTGCTGGAGAAGACTCTTGACAGCAAGATCAAACCAGTCAGTCCTAAAGGAAATCAACCCTGAATATCATTGGAAGGACTGATGCTGAAGCTGAAGCTGAAGCTGAAGCTCCTGCTTTGGCCACTTGATGGGAAGAGCAAACTCATTGGAAAAGACCCTGATGCTGGGAAAGACTGAAGGTAGGAGAAGGGGATGACAGAGGATGAGATGGTTGGATGGCATCACCGACTCAATGGATTTGAGTTTAAGCAAACTCTGGGAGATAGTGAAGGACAGGAAAGCCTGGCGTGCTTCAGTCCAAGGGGTCTCAAAGAGTCAGACTCGACAGAGTGACTGAAAAACAACAAAAACATGGAAACAGAATGCAAGTTAAAATATAAGGGCCCTCTCAGTATATTTAATTGCAGTATTATTAGAATAGCTATGGTAAGAGTTTTAAATATACAAATCATATTATACCACTTTTGTCATAATTCAAAGTTTATTCAAGTCAGATAGAAAAGAATGCATGACACCAAAGGCTAGATGTTGTCAATAGACACTCTTTAGGAAAAAAAAAAAAAAAACCTAAAGCCACCATCTTTGATATTCTGCCTGTGCCAAATACCTAGATCAGCATTTTAAAATTAATTCAAGATTTAGATATTTCTGCATGAATAGCTAGAAGCAGTAATTTCAATATGAAAACCACATGTGTGGTTCTAAAAATCAAACAGCTGGTTTTATGCTTATTTCTTTTGAACTCTTTCATCCATCTATAGTCATAATCCTCATATGACTTTACAAACTTATCCCAGCTATTATTTCAAGTCAGTTGGTAGCTGTTAAAACAGTTTTATTTCAAATAAATTAGCTCACAAATATTGATCTCAACTTCAGAGGAATGCTTGACTATTTGCATTTTAACCAAAGTGATTTTTATGAGTTGAAAATTAGCAGTGTAATACAGTGTTTAAAACTTCATGCCCAGACTCTGCCTGCTTATGGACATTATGTAATTTCATCAAGACTTCATTTATTCATCTGAAAACTGAGAATAATTCTACAACTATATCACTTAATACATGGAGAAAGTATATCACAGGGCACTGAACCCAGTAAGTGTTCAAAAAAGTTTCTGCTATTACAATTATTTACTCCACATACTCATAAATAGCAAGTGAAAATTTACAATCATATTTATCTATTCAGCCTGAGATTGATAGCGATAACTGAAGAATGGAGAAGTATCAAAGCATCCTAAAAATCTGTGTTCATTGACGCTTTGGTCCCTGTTTTAGCAACAAAAAAATCAGAGAGCTATAGGCATAAGCATATGAGTTCAATCTTGAGGTCTATCAAAATATTCCAGTCACTTGGAGGATAATAGTACTTAATTTCAATCTCACTTATTCAAAATGTTTGAAGAATAGACGTTATATTTAGTTGGCTAAATGTTCTAGTTACTAAAGAATTGCTGTTCCACCACTCTATTGAAATGTTTCTGGCCAAGTTCAGCAAAAACTTGAAAGAAGACTCCTTTTCTCCTGGTGTCTTAACTCCACCCTCCATGACATTTTCAACAGCTTACCCCTCCCTCCTTCTTGAAACCCTCCCTTCTCATCAGCCTCCCTCCCTCCCCTTTGCTGATACTCCGTCTAAATCCCCTTCTCAGATCTTTTTTCTACCTGATTTATTAATGGTGGTTATCTGCGGGCATCTGAGAGTATCTGAAAGGCGGTATCTTCCTCTCCTCTCTCTTTATAATGTCTCCTTAGGTCATCTTACCAATTCTCTCTGCTTTAAGTAGTATCTGTCAGATAATGAGTCTAAAATTCACGGCTCCAGGCTAGCCCTCTTCTCTGAACTTCGGATTGTGCATCTAACCACCCACTCAGTAATCCCTCTCAGACACAAGCATCTCTATATATCTCAACACCAAACTAAATGCTTGCTTTTTGACCATGCTCTTCCTCGCCTCCATAATTCACCCTCATCAAGACGCTCCAACGAGAATCCTAAGCTTTCTTCTGCCTTCACTACTGCCCTCTCATGCATTGCCGTCCAACAAGTGGCATCAGTGCTACTCCAAACACCTCTGAGAGCCACACACTGCTCTCTACACCTCTGCCACTTGCCTGGTGAAGACTCCTCCCCAGCCTCCTCACTATTCCCCTCCACTACAGGCTCCTGACCAGGTTTGCGCTCTACATACACCGGACAGTGTTCCTTAAAATCGGAGTTAGATCACGTCACTGCCCATCTCAAGCCCTTTCACGGTTTCTCATCAAATTTGGAGGGCTTCCCTGGTGGCTCAGGAGTAAAGAATCCACTTGCAATGCAGGAGATGTAGCAGGAGCCGTGGGATTGATCCATGGATAGGGAAGATACCCTAGAGAAGGAAATGGCAACCCACTCTAGTATTCTTGCCTGGAGAATTCCATGGACAGTTCAAGGGGTCTCAAAAGAGTCAGACATGACTTAGCAAGTAAATAATAGTGGTCAAACTTGGAATGTAATCCAGAAGTCTTTCTATGGCCTAGAAAAAAGCCCCGAGTAACCACCTCTCCAGCTGATGTCCAGTACCTCAAATTCCTTGACTTTTTTTAACTTCAGGGCCTTTGCACATGCTATTTCCTCATGCAGGAATGTGTTGGGTCCTGTTCATCCTGCATCTTTCAGTTTAAATATTACTATGCGGAAGAGCCCTTTCCTGACCAACAGATGCTCTGGCCCTGCTATTCTTTAGCTCAGACTCTTCTGTCTGTACCCAAGTTTATTGCCCTCACTCTACTCTAAACTCCTTCAGGGCAGGGACTCTGTGTCTTGTCCATCACTGTATCTTGGTGCTGAGCATAATACCTGGAAAAGTGGGGCCTCAATAGATATTGAGTTCAAAAGTACTGGAAACTGCCAACTTGCAAATCTTGAGACACAGTGAATTACACTTAACATTTGAATCTCTAGTAACAATGACTGAATATTTTATAATTATTAAGGCATTTCAGAATCTTACACAATTTCAAGGGCTATTATACTAAGCATCATTCCTTTTTGCATGCTTTTAATGTGTTTGTTGCTGGGGGTTTCTGTTATTCCAGTCCTGATTAGAGATGTACTCCACTCAGCCAGGAAGATTTGAAGAAACTTTTTATCAAGGTCTCAAAATGAATCCTTGTACACTGAGACACGCACACATACACCTTTCCTAGATCTTAACCCTCTGCTGCAGGCAGTTCCAAGGTCGACTCCAATACAGTTCTCAAGAGTGCAACCCCCACTGAGGTTTTCCTGGCCCTCTCCCCCAGCTCCTCCCCACTGTCCCCAGACACATCGGGGGTGCTCCTTGCTGTCTTCCACCTGCCTGTGGGGCCTTTCCTGGATCTCTCAATTCATCCAAAGGTTTCCTTCCTCACTGAAACTTGCCTGTTTTCTCTGCTGTTCCCTCAACCCCAGTCTGCTAACTATCAAGATAGTTTCACAAATGCATCCAGGCCAATGTTATCATAGTTGAATGTGTTACTCTTCCCAGCTAAGATTTAACCTTTCATCTTCAATATAATGCTTTACTGATCGAGTGACTTCCCCAAATCACTTTTTTTCAAACTTGTACAAAGATGGCTTTTGACGCATTTTAAGAAAGATATCGAAATTACTGGTCAGACACATGGTCTCGTTTTCTGAAGCAGAATTTCTTTTATATATGATATTTTATTTAATACTCATAATTAGTTGAGAGCCAGGCACACTGGCTCTTAACATTAGCAGGGTGTAAGGCAAGAAATTTATATTCCATATGTCTAAATGTTTAAAAGTCAAAACTAAAGCTAATAAAACTGATAAGAAATGTGTGTTTCCTCCTTTCCTCTTAGCACATGTTTCATGAAGACTAAAAGTCAAGGCCGCATTTAGAACTGAACAGAGCAGGCTGCAAGGATGTGCTGGCCTCTGGCCTGGGCCAAAGCCCCCTCTGCATTGTTCCCTGTTCCTGCCTCCACGTCATTCACTTCATGACAAATAGTTGGGGAAAATGTGGAAACAGGGTCAGATTTCCTTTCCTTGGGCTCCAAAATCACTGCAGATGGTGACTGCAGCCACAAAAGTAAAAGACACTTGCTCCTTGGAAGAAAAGCTATGACAAAACTACCCAATGTATTAAAAAGCAGAGACATCACTTTGCTGACAAAGGTCTGTATAGTCAAAGCTATGGTTTTTCCAGTAGTCATGTACGGATATTGAGGGTTGGACTATAAAAAAGGCTGAGCTCTGGTACTGGAGAAGACTCTTGAGAGCCCCTTGGACTGCAAGGAGATCAAACCAGTCCATCCTACAGGAAATCAATACTGAATATTCATTGCAAGGACTGGTGCTGAAGTTGAATCTCCAATACCTTGCCCACCTGATGAGGAGAGCTGACTCACTGGAAGAGACCCTAATGGTGGGAAAGATTGAGGGCAGGAGGGGAAGGGGACGACAGAGGATGAGATGGTTCAACGGCATCATTGACTCAATGGACATGAGTTTGAGCAAGCTCTGGGAGAGAGTGAAGGACAGGAAAGCCGGACGTGCTGACGTCCATGGGGTCACAAAGAGTTAGCAACTAATGATAACCTGGCTCCATCTGCACCATGAGGGGCTTCACTCACACGTGTGAGAGCTTGCCAGAAAGCTGAGTTTTATCTGCAGCACCTGCAGACACCTTTCCTTGACTGCCTCTTTGGCCTAGAAGTATTCACCCTGTGCTTAGTCTGTCTCTGAGAAGGGGGACCTGAGGAGGAGGTTGCCAGATTCTGCAAGAGGACTGAAGGCCAGTTGGTCAGGGGATGCCAGGATCTTAGGTGCCTAAAGCCTGGTCTAAAAGCTCTGGCTTTGGGTAAGGGCGGGGTCCCTGATCTCTGCGGACTCTTGCCCCTGAAAGCAGATGCACAGACAGAGCCTTCTAAAATGTAGGGCCCAGAGAAGGAATTTTCTTGCCTGGCACAGACATGAAACTTTAAATGTCATAGTGAGGCTCCTTGAGTTCAAGCCTAGGTCTGCTTAGTGGGAAACCCTCTGCTGATACACCATGATGTTTACTATCAGGATGTAAGGCAGACCTATCACATCCCTATATGCATCCTTCTCAGATTTTAGCTCATCTCCATCAAGATTCTAGCCAGACCCTTCACAGTTTCTTCCCAGCACTGCAGAGTACCAATGTCACCACTGTACGTGTGCCCAGCACAGGGCATCTTGGGCAGACAACACTCCTGGAGACCAGGAGCCCTCTCACATCATCCAGACAGCCCTGCCTGCAGCGGATTTCTCACTGCCTTAACAGCAGAGAGATGACAGCTGCCTGAAGGCTGGCCTGTGACCTCCACCCACATCCCTTGTTCTCACTCTTCTTTGCCAACCAGAATTATTTGCAGAGACTGGTTGGGTTTAGGGAACTTCAAAAAGCCACTGTCCTTTAAACTTCCATAATCCAGGTCTTGAAATCCTAGAAAGCAGCTATCGAAACCAAGAATATTTGAACTAGGACATAGATTTTTTTTTAATTCCTTATTAATCCATACTGGTGTACAAAGAGCACAAAGACAGTAGGAACACTGGGAAATCTTAATCTTTCATCCCATCAACAGGATGAGGCCCTACTATGTGCCTGTGTGGATACAGCAGTGAGCCAAACAGTCCCTGGGTCACTCTGGTCAGGGGGATTGCAAGTAAATAAACTCTTAAGTCCTCTTTGAGAAACAGACAGTAGGAAGCAAAGGAACACAGAATATGTAGACAAAATGACAGAATGGAACCTTGCTGGACTGCTTCAAAGGAAACCAAAGCCAATCTTCCTACAATGGAACATGAATATTTTACTGATGTTGTCAGTGTTCAGTCGCTGAGGCGTGTCTGACTCTTTGTGACCCCATGGACTGCAGCACAGCAGGCTCTCCTGTCCTTCACCATCTCCCAGGGTTTGCTCAGACTCATGTCCACTGAGTTGGTGATGCTGTCTTAACCATCTCATCCTCTGCTGCCCCCTTCTCCTTTTGCCTTTAGTCTTTCCCAGCATCAGGGTCTTTTCCAATGAGTCAGCCCTTCACACACGGCGGTACTGGAGCTTCAGCATTGGTCCTTCCAGTGAATATTCAGGGTTGATTTCCTTCAGGATTGATGGGTTTTTTCTCCTTGCAGCTCAAGGGACTCTAAAGAGTCTTCCACAGCACCACAATTCCAATTTTAAACGTTTTGCCATCTAACAGTTAACGATGCTTGTTTTACATCTCTGAAATTTGGCTTTAGCTAAAGGTTTAAAGAGTAGATCTAACACCAAAATAGAAAATAATACAGCAAAGACAAGTGAAAGAAAAAAAAAACAAAGGAGAAAATAGAAAGGAACACGGATTCATTTTACATAAGCTGCTAAATGAGCAACACAATATTTTGACATAAAAAAGCAGGTTTTGGACTTGCCTGGCAGTCCGCTGGTTAAGGGAACCTCCTGCAGGAGGCTTGGGTTCAATTTCTGCCTTCTGCCCATACTTGTAGAGCAGCCAAAAAAAAAAAAAAAAGAAATCATGGCTGGATTTGTGAAATGACTGAGAGAACCCCTGTTTTCAGAACATTCATTACAAAAAGAAATGCCATGTGAGTGGGGAGCGGGTTGATTTTTAAATCAAACCTTCTTGACTATGCTCCAATATGCCTATACATAGCTCCAACCAAGGAAATCTGGCCATACTGTTATGAAGAGACACATCTTGTAAATAAGCAAAAGCAACAGGTGTTACACATTTGTTCTTTTACCAATCTTTAGACTCTATCTTTACTGAAGCTATAGCAGAGCCTATAACCTATTGTAGAAAATTGGCTGGAAAGTCATGCCTATACGGTTAAAATTCCAAGTCCACAATAACACACACACATACACACACAAAATCCTCAAGAGCTTAGGACTCATTCTAGCTTATTTCATAATTTTGCCATCGACTGTAGTCATGAAATTGAAGTGAGTTTGCAGAGTGTAGTCATGAAGTTGAAATGAGTTTGCAGAGGTCTTTTGGGGCTCTGGCAACATCTCTGCCCTTCTTACATTCGACGGAAACCTCTTGACATTTTTAATTACAAGCATCATCTTTTAAAAAATATATATATATATATTTATTTTAATTGGAGGTTAATTACTTTACAATATTGTATTGGTTTTGCCATACATCAACATGTATCTGCCACAGGTATACACGTGTTCCCCATCCTGAACCCCCCTCCCTCCTCCCTCCCCGCACCATCCCTCTGGGTCGTCCCAGTGCACCAGCCCCAAGTATCCAGTATCATGCATTGAAACAAGCATCATCTTTAACCTAGGAATTCAAGTAAGAAATTTCAAAATCATCTTGAATTAATTCTCCATCCCTCATATCAGATCTCTATCACAGTCTATAAAGGCTACTTTCTAGACATTTTTTGAATGCATAACAACTTCCCCATCTTCCCAACAGCTGCTTTAGTTCACATCCTCACCATTTTGATTCTGGAAAAGTATGATAGGCTTCAGTAATCTCCTCTCTTCCAGGCCTTTTCCCCGGAACTCCATTGCCCTACTGCCCAAAACTTCTATGTCTAAAGCAAAGACCTGGCTTTTGTGCTCTGCCATCTGAAAGTCTCCTAGTGCTTTCCACGCCTACTCCTCAGGGAGGCAGGCGCTCAGGGTGGTGTTACAGCTGGGCCTCAGCTCATCCGACCAGGCTCATGTCCTGCTACTTCCTTCCAACACACTCTATTCCATCAAACTATTCCCAGTTCCCAAAATGTTCCAGGCTTCTGAACATGGTGGCATGTTATTCCAAGTTTTTCTCCACCTACTCTGCCCTCCACATGTATTTCAGGCTCTACGTCCTCTCTGAAGTCTGCAAGTCCCATCCTGGAGCTCATCACCCTGCGACCCACTGGCACTCAGGACCCAGCCCTGATTCAGCTCGGGCTACACTCCTTTGTGGTAACTTGTGGGCTTTCTATCTCCTCTCTGTACTGAATACCTTGAAGAAAACAGATTGCATCTGATATCAGCATTTTGTTTCAACTTGGCATTTGATGGATCCTTATT
Source organism: Ovis aries (assembly GCF_016772045.2). NCBI lineage: Eukaryota > Metazoa > Chordata > Mammalia > Artiodactyla > Bovidae > Ovis > Ovis aries. The sequence continues at coordinate 4,363,498 of NC_056062.1, forward strand.
TGATCAGTTTGTAGGATGAATACAGTCTAAGGCAATACATGTGGGCTAAAACTAAACAAATGAAAGGTTGATGCCAAGTAATAAATATATCCGTGTAGAGATTTAACAATTACAGCAATATATGGATAAAGTGAAGAGTTACAGAGAAGAAAAAACTACTAAAAAGAAGGCTCAGTGAACATAATTTCAGTTATAAACCAGTGAGATTTTATAATTTCAGTGAGACAAAAAAAAAAAAAACAAAAAACCTTTAAACTTGTCTTCCTTTACTGAAAACATACTCCCTGGTTCTTAATGTTTATATTTCTTAAAGCTGATCAACTCTATCACATTTTTTCAAAGTTCTGTGATTTCTCCTGTCACTTCAAAACTAGTGCCAACTTTCCAGGGGATCTCCAGGCCTAGGTTACCCTTCAGCAGGTTTAAGCAACTCTCTCCACCCTCAATAACTGTTTCTTTTATTGACTCACTTCTCTGAATGACAGTTGTCGCCATCAACTCTCTAGATACTATTCTCAATTTGACCGTCATGACCAATCTGGATTTTGTCAAATTTTAATTCTCTAGCTCTGCCTGAAACAGGTATTTATATATCAGTGACCCAATGCCACTTCAAATTTTAAATAAATATATTAATGTTGGGGGGGGGGTGGGACTTTCCAGGTGGTACAGTGGTGAAGAATCCACCTGTCAGTGCAGGAGATGCAAGAAATGCGGGTTGGATCCCTAATTGGGGAAGATCTCCTGGAGTAGAAAACAGGAACCCACTCCAGTATTCTCGTCTGGAGAGTTCCGCGGAAACAAGAGCCTGGGGGACTAAAATCCATAGGTCGCAAAGAGTCAGACATGACTAGCAATTGAGCACATGATGGTTTTGCCTAATCTATCAACTTTTCTTGATGTTTCCATTTGGAAGCCTCAACCAACATTCTGATCAACTACTCTCGCATCTCAAGATTATCTTTGATTTCTCCCAGAGAGAGATCAGAGGAGCTTTGGGCCTCCCGAGGCTTGCATGACAGGCCTGATGTTCCACTCTGTTCTTTTTTTTAGTATCACTGTTGCATCTGCCTTCTTTGTATCATTTCTAAATGCAGTGTGCAGCTTCCTTACCTGGTTATCTCACTCACTGCCTGCAGAGTCACACCCTGTGCGCCTCTGGCCTCTCAGGCCTCCCTTTAGTCTCTCCTGGGCAGGGGCTCTCTGCTCTCCTCATCTCAGGTTTCACCCTAGCTTGGATTCTCCATCTTACCAGGCAGATGACGGCTGGCTGGCCCCCACCTCTAAGCCTCCACGCATGCCTTTCTCTCTGACTGGAATGTCCTCTGCTCTATTCTGCTAAGCCTCCTTATTCTCTGCTGCTTTAACATATACTCCACAAGGTGACCCACCACAAATATTTTTTTTCCAGCATCCTCTTCAGGTTCTATATTAGCATCTTACTAGCTTTATTTAGTTTCTACTCCTGCTAATTTTTCATTCTTCACTTGAATTTGTACTTATGATCCCAACTGGCCATACAACCATGGTTTCTATCTCCTTATCTTCTCCTGCCTTTAAGACATCCATTCTGTGTACCCCTCAGGCCTTTCTGTCTGCTGGGGAAATAAATGAACTAAAATTGCAGCAGGAAAAAAATTAAACTGAAGAGCCTGAAAGTAGATGGGAATTTTCCATTTCTGGAGACTAGCAGGGGCTTCCATCCATCTTAGGTGGTTTCCTTCCATGATGATGATTCAGGCACAAAGATAATGTCCCAACTGAGAGAATAATCACACTGGGTTTTCTGTCACCTTTTTGCTCTTTCTCTGACCTTTTCTTACCAGGTTCAGGCTCTCCCCCCTGCTCCATGGTCCACCTTCCCTCTCCTTTCTCAGAAGACCCCACTTAGATTCCTGGCCACTTTTCACAGAAGCACCTACCTGTTAACTTTCTGCATTTTCTATCCCCCTAGGGAGAGAATGAACTTTCCACCCCTGAGGATCACTGTCCTCCTTCCCACTCAGAAGAGAGATATTCCTGAGGAAGGGACTTTTAGGGGTATTTCGCAGCATCTGAGGACCTAAACATCTCCAGCTCTGCTTGCCGGGATCAAAGATCTCTACTTAGGGAGGGTCCCACCGTTTTCTCTCTATGGACCAGAAGATGCTGAAAGGCTCACTTAGTTAAGAGGTTATTTAAATCCCTTAAAGAAAAAGAGCGGCGCTCGTTTTGGGCAGAAGCAGCAACTTTGGTCGGTCCCTGTTCGTGTGTGTGTGTGTGTGTGTGTGTGTGTGTGTGTGTCTGTGTGTGTGTGTGTCTGTGTGTGTGTGTGTGTTTGGTTTTTTTGTAAGGATGGGTGGGAAGGGGGCTGATGAAGAGGGTCTATCTCTATTATTGGGTAGATTTAAAATCCTTTTCCGCGTACAAACCATCCTCCCATCTGGTTGCTCCGCAGCCTTCTCCTTCAGGCCAAAGAGGGAACAAGGTACTCTTGGGATGGGGGTGGCGGGGGAAGGCGTGGGGCGGGGGTGTGTGTTGTGAGCGGGAATGGAGGCACCGCAGTGTTTTCCTTTAAGCTCCCAGTTCCCAGCCTCAGAGGACTCGCCGGTGCAATCCCGGGATGGCGCCCTTCACACTCCAGGCATCTGCAGGATGCGGGGTCCCCCGCAGCCCGCTGTTCCCTGCGCCTGGGTTCCGGAACCCGGCTCCTCGCATCCTCCCGCAGTCCGCGTCTCGGCGCCGCCGGGGCTGCCGCATGCCGGGCCCGACCCCCCGCCGGTCGGCCCACCGACTCGCCTTCGCCGTAACCCTCTCGGGGCAGCTTTCGCTTCCAAGCCGCGCGCTCCGGATGAGCTGGGCTGCCCGCGGCCGCGGCCGGCTGGGTTCCGAGCCAACAAACTTCTCTCCGACTCCGCAGCGCGCGGGCGGCCGGCCGGGGCCGCGGGACCATCGGGGCGCCGAGCCGGCGCTCCGGGACGAGCGGGCCCGGGGAGCCCAGCCCCGGGACCCCTCCCCCGGCCGCGCCGCAGCCCTAAGAGCCGCGCTCGGAGCAGCAGCCGCAGGGCAGGACCGGTAACCGCGCGGGGAGCCGGCGCCGCAGCCCCGCGCCCCCCAGTGTACGCCCCTTCGCTGTCTCCTCGCTTTCTAGGCGGGGGACGTCTCTAGACAGAGGTTTTAAAAAAAGAAAAAAAGAGCTCTAACGGCACGGGTTTCTTTTGAGTGGATTTGTTTTCTGCGTTTCTCCCCGGAGATTTTTTTTTTTTTTTCCCTTCTGTATTCTGTGTCCTGACCGCATCAGCAGGGCTCTCAGTTCTGCTCCACAGACACACAGATCCCGGCAGAAGCACCTAGAACTAAAGTATAAAGCCCGCAGCCTGCAGGGTGGGCACACACGAACACGACCCACCAGCATCTACGCAGCGCGCTCGGGCGGCCCAGCCGTGCCCACAGGGCGGCCTCCCGGGCTACGGCTACCTACGGGAATGCGAAATGGCAGGTGTGCGTTCCGTACGCACCCCGACCCACCGACGAGCGGAGCCCCGCGTTCCGATTTTCTGGGGAAACCGGTGCGGCGGAGACGCAGTCCCGCGAGGGAGCGTGCGCGCTGGGGAGCGGGCGGGCGCGGGGTCGCGGCGCCGCGCACTTACCTTGGCCGCGTGCGGGGCTCGCCGGCCGGCGGGCGGGCGGGCGCGAGGCTGAGCACCGCGGCACGGAGCGCCCTGCGAGTGGGGCCGGGGCGCGCGCCGCTGCCCTTATTAGTCTCTCCCCGGGTGACCCTCCCACTCGTCGAGGACGAGGACTCCGCAAGACGGGACTCCGCCAACTCGGGCCCGGGTTTTCCTTAATTACGGCTACGTCGCCCCAGAGCCTTGCAGGTTTCCGCTTTATCCGCTGTTTCCCATCACATAGAGAAGGCTGGTTGCAAAGGCTTCGAGTTTCTCACTTTGTGAAGTGTCATCCAAGTATGGTATGCGGCGGACATTCGAAGGTAGACAACTGGCTTTTTAACAGATGGACTCTGAAGGGACATAATTTCTGTTTCATTTTGTGCTGCTATATCAGTTTAGATAAAGTTAATCAAAAGAGGCTGTTCCGATCATGCTTGGATGTACAGAGTTGTGTGGTTTTGTCTCAGACTCCACAGAAGTGTTTTGTGATTTTAAATATTCTATCTTTCTATAGATCGGCGCTACAAATCCTGAACTCTTTGGGGCCCCTTATAACATGTGAAGGTGGCATTTTTTAGCATATTCAGTGTAGGGGCATGTATGTAGAGTATATATATGTGTGTGTATATATATATATATATAGAGAGAGAGAGAGAGAGAGAGAGAGAGTAGGTATACATATGTATTGTAGGTACATATATGTGTATTTGAAAGAAAAGTTAAACCGCTATCGAATTCAGAAAAGTCAGGCATTAGAAAACAGATAAATTGGTTTAATGTTCAGCATTGCTACAGTTGACGAAATAGAATAAATTGTAGTATTGATCCACAATGGTGAAAATCATTAAAGTTAAAAGTTATTTTAAAACCATAGCAATAGGTTTTGTAAATGTCTGGGTTCACAGGTCAGGAAATTAAATCAGGCTGGGGGAAAAAAAAATTAAATGTTAAAAAAAAAATTAGAAGATAGCTCCTTTCCATTTCATTGAAGTGCAACTATGAAGAGTCAACCAGGAGTTTTTAAGCCTGTCTCTCATCCTGATCAAAACCCCTGCTGCAAGTTTTAGTCTGGCATCCCTAATGATGCAAACCGTGTTTCCATGTCAGAGCTTGAAAGCTCCTGATGTTTTGCTTTCCTGTGATTTTCATCGCTGGCTTCTGGTTCACTGTGGAAAGAGGCCAAGGAGGGAAGCTGCTGCATGAGTCACACTGCTCAGATGGCCACCCAAAACGCAGGGTTCCCAGACCTGCCTTAGACTTGCGGTGACCTGTCTCTAAGTTTTTAAACAGTATTACCCCTTTTTGACTATTTTGTTCTCCCAAAGCAATTGTACTTTACTTTTAAATTGAAATAAAAGCATCCAGGTTTTATTTCTCCCATAGACCATTAACTTTACATTTACATTTAATTAGTACCATTTCTTTAATAAGGCTTTAAGACTCCTTAACAGGAAGCTTGAAAATTTGCCTCTAATTTGTTCTTTAGTACAAGTAAATCATCCTCATGTTAACATTATTTTCATAAATATTTTAATAATTTCATAACCTTTAAGAGGTTTTAAAACTAGCCAGACAAACTTATATTTTTGTTTCTATCTCACATTTCTCATTTTCCTACTCAAGTATTAAACTAAGAGTTTGGAAAAAAATGAAAAATAAATACAATTAAAAATGGTTATCTGTCGCTTTCTTTGTCCCTAGATATGCCAGCATCCCCAGGTCAATAAATCCTCCTGGGTTTGTTTGTTTGTTTGTTTGTTTGTTTTCAGGCAAGTGTTTGACTCTGGGCTGCATTTTGTGATCACAAACTATCATACCCCTAGGTTTAGGTCCTTTATCCAATATTTTCACTGAATTTTAAAGTGACTTCAAGTCAAATAAGATCCCTTAACCAGGCACCTTTTATTTATCTAACCCCAGTACTGTTATAAACAATCAGTTTTCCCATTTGGTTCTGAAGCTACCGCTGGTGAAAGAACATCTGAAAATAATAGGAGAATCTGACAGTACTTTGAATTTTGGCAAACAGCTTATGGGGTTTCTAATACCCAGTTTAGCTGTATGCATGTGTGACAAAAATTGTTTTAAAGATTTCAAAAACAAACTGTTTTCGACATTTATGGCCCATGGGAGACATGTTTAACCAGTATTTTTATGCCGTAAGAGAGCTAAATTCACTTGAAATGCATTTTTTACAGAAAGCTCCATATTTTTAACTCCCCACCTATGTAAATGAAACAATTTAACACTGAACTATATTTTGATGATTGCCCCATAATAAATGTAGAGATTATGTGTTTTCTAAGCCTAGCTTATCAATCACTTCTGTTTTCTCATGGCTATTTCTTTTTCCGTTTCTTCGTTTCTGTGTACTTCTATACTCCCAGCCACGTTGCTTTGCTTTTTCCCTTTTGTAATTTATTTCACTTTTCTCCCCTTTTATGGTTTCCATTTTCTAAGAAGAATTTCAGTATTGCCCCCAGCTAACTTCTTAGTTACCACACCATAAGTGTGTTCATTTTCTATTGAATGGAGTGCCCCAGCCATACATGACTCCCCTACCTACCCCATGGAATTCTTCAATGCATCCGTAGAGGAGGGACAGACGTCACTGTCAGCTGTAATTACCAACTCTAACTTGTCACCAAGAGTCTGTACTTCCCTTTCTATTCCTTTTCAAGCCAGTACTATGTATGATATTCATATCATACAAATAAGGGTGAAAAGAAAGTAGTCAGATTAGTTCAAAATTTTTAGTAATCAGCAAAAGATAGGGCATTTAAAATTTTTTCAATGCTATTTTTATCATTGTTTCAGAAAATGTCCTCATAGAGAAAATAATATTCCGCTGGTGGTTGCTATGTTTGCTTCCGTTTCTGGAAGATGTTTAGCTCCTGACATTGACTCAACTTAGAAATGAGAGGAAGAGGTGATCACGGGTCTGACTTTTCACTTAGTTTATTAGACCCTCTTCCTAGGGATCGGTGACGCTGAAAGGAAATATGTTAAAAGACAAACGCCTGACTGGAGAAAATGTTTATTAATACACACCTGGCTCTCAAAATTAATTTTTTTTAAGAGAGAGAGAGAAAGAATCCCAATAAAAAATAGGCAAAAAAAATTAGAAAGAGACAATTCACAAAGGAAATACAAATGGTCGGTGAACACATGAAAAATTATTCAACTAAATTACTATGCAAAAGAAATGTACATCAATAAAGGAGTGATTTTTGCTCCCCTCATTTTGACAGGATTAGTATTCTCAACACCAAAGGCAGGGACACAATATAGTTGCCCTTTCAAAAGGGCAAATTAGCCACGTGTATTAAATGCTTTAAAAAATGCGCATCAATTCTGCCTCACAAACTCCTCTGAAACAGTAGCTGTGGTTACTTCTCGGTTAGGATTATGGGAGATTCTGATTTCTTCCTTTTGCTTATCTGTAATTTTCTACAGTGAACCTGTATTACTGTTGTAATAAAAAATACAACATGAACAAACTGGTGTTTTATATATCGCCGACAAATTAACAAAGCAATGGGGTTAAGAGAACTGAGAAATTTTCTTACACTTAGCCTAGTGATTTGACTAGGAAGCAAATATTAATTAAACCATGTATCCATTCAGCATGTATTTTTGAACTCCTCTTAAGCTAAGCACTGTAGGATATACAAGGATAGGTTGGACATGAGCCCCACCTCCTGGGGTTGAACATTGGGTAAGAAAGGGAAGATGTGTATATGTACTTACTGACAATATGAAATAAAAATATAGCATGTAATGAGCAAAGTAGATCTAAAATATGGGGGAATTTAAAGGAAGGGGAAACTATGTTCACATGTGGAAGCATCAGAGTCAAAAGATTTCAGTGAACAAAATACAGTTGACCCTTGAACAATGGGGTTTTTAACTGCATGGATCTACTTACACATGGATTTTTTTCACCAAATACATACCACAGTACTACAGAATCCCATAGTTGGTTCAATTTGTGGTCGCAGAACCAGACATTTGGAGGACTGACTGTAGAGTTACATGCAGATTTTCTGCAGAAAGGAGGTTCAGCACCCTTAACTCCCCCCCCCCAACGCTCCACCCCAACACACGTGGTTCAAGGGTCAACTGTACATCCATTTTTTGTCCTTCACAGTAAATATACTGGCGAGTCATCCCAGCATCCGTAAATAATTATATGTGAAAGGATGTAATAAATAATTATATGTGAAAGGATGTAACTATTTCTGTAATAAAGATCTGTAGAAAGAACCAACAGGGAACAAGCCCATTTCTCTCCTTTTCAGATGAAGGATGTGAATTGTTTTGTTTCCTACTGAACTTTCCTGAAATTCAAGGCCGTCGACAGTGTAACCTCCATCTTCTTACCTCATTTCCCTTAAATGCACATGATGCCCAACCTGATCAATGACCTGTGACCACAGAATGAATGGCCAGTGCTTTCTCACTGTCTCTAGTTGCTGCAGCCTACCAAAACGCCAGGTCACTGTTGGAATCCTGCTTATTTGAGGTTGTTCTATAATACAGTTCCTTCCCTAACCTCCCTAACCTTCCCCTTCCCTAACCTCCTGCCCACCAAACAGACCCTCCCCTGCCCCTATACAGCAGAGTATAATTTGCACTTTTTAAGACACCCTGGCTTCCTAGGTGGCGCAGTGGTGAAGAATCTGCCTGCCAACACAGGAGACTCAAGAGCTGTGGGATCAATCCCTGGGTCGGAAAGATCTCCTGGAGAAGGAAATGGCAACCCACTCTGGTATTCTTGCCTGAGAAATCCCATGAACAGAGGAACCTGGTGGGCTACTGGTTCACAAAGAGTCAGACACAACTGAACAACTGAACACACACACACACAATTACACTCTACTTGACACTTCGTTTCACACACTTTTCTGTATTTGGTCCCGACTTAATTGTAAGTTCCTTGAGGGCTTGGACTGTGTCTTCTTTTTACTAATACCCACAGCATTTAATACAATAAATTATTTTTCCTTTGTATAATCTTCAATTATTTCTGGAAATGGTGCCTGTGGTGGTTAAGTAACTGAGAGCATCAGTTCAGTTCAGTTGCTCAGTCATATCCGATTCTTTGCAACCCCATGAATCGCAGCACGCCAGGCCTCCCTGACTATCACCAACTCGCGGAGTTTACCCAAACTCATGTCCATCGAGTCGGTGATGCCATCCAGCCATCTCATCCTCTGTTGTCCCCTTCTCCTCCTGCCCCCAATTCCTCACAGCATCAGAGTCTTTTCCAATGAGTCGTCTCTTCACATGAGGTGGCCAGTGTATTGGAGTTTCAGCTTCAACATCAGTCCTTCCAATGAACACCTAGGACTGATCTCCTTTAGGATGGACTGGCTGGATCTCCTTGTAGTCTAAGGGACTCTCAAGAGTCTTTTCCAACACCACAGTTCAAAAGCATCAATTCTTCAGCACTCAACTCTCACATCCATACATGACCACTGGAAAAACCATAGCCTTGACTAGATGGACTTTTGTTGGCAAAGTAATGTCTCTGCTTTTTAATATGCTGTCTAGGTTGGTCATAACTTTCCTTTCAAGGAGTAAGCGTCTTTTAATTTCATGGCTGCAATCACCATCTGCAGTGATTTTGGAGCCCCCCAAAATAAAGTCTGACACTGTTTCCTCTGTTTCCCCATCTATTTCCCATGAAATGATGGGACCAGATGCCATGATCTTAGTTTTCCTGAATGTTGAGCTTTAAGGCGACTTTTTCACTCTCCACTTTCCCTTTCATCAAGAGGCTTTTTAGTTCCTCTTCACTTTCTGCCATAAGGGTGATGTCATCTGCATACAATTTTTTACTGAGAATTGATATAGGCTGACTCTCCAAGTTGGTATGGGAAAATGATGGGTTCATTTGGTACTTATTTCTAAGAGAATTAAATTACCACATTGACAAAATAATTGTAGGAGGGACTTCCCAGATGGTACAGTGGTTGGGAGGCTGCCTGCCAATGAAGGGGACATGGGTTTGATCCCTGGACTGGGAAGATTTCATGTGCCTCGAAGCAACTGCTGAGCCTGTGCTCTTGAAGCCCACGCTTTGCACAAGAGAAGCCACTGTAATAAGAAGCCCATGAACTGCAATAAAGAGTATCCTCCACTTGCTGCAACTAGCGAGAGCCCGTGTACAGCAAAAGAAAACCCAACACAACTAAAAAATGAATATTTTTTTAAATGGATGTCTTAAAAAATAGCAATAATTACAGAATAACTTGTTTTCATGTGTAAAGACTCCAAGCACAGAGACTCTGAGTGCAGCAAGATATCAACCCAATAGGTTCTTATTAGTTGAAAATGTCTTCATCCTGTCTTCTTCGCTCCTTTTCTATACCTCAGGGAAATTTTCATTATTGAAAATGAGAACACTCATTATTATTCTTAAAACATGAAAATGACCTCTAATTAAACTTTGTTCTAACTCCTGAATGTTTTAAAATAGCCAAGCCTATAAACAACATCTGAAAAAAAAATCAAAGTTGGTACATCATAAAATGATTAGTTAGCTAGAACATTATGTCAAGTTAATATCTGTAAAATTGTGATTATTTTCACTGTAACCTCTTTCTCAAACGTTTATTTTCAACTCAATTTATTTAGCTCATTTTATGATTCACATGGAATCACTTTAAAAAATCACCACATACTAGGAAGTGATTCACATATTTTATTTTTTTTAAATCCTTTGAAAATCCTGTTGCCCAGTTTTTACAGCTTAGGACTAAGACTCTGAACCAAGCCCTGACAGAGCCAGGATTTGTAGCTAAGTCTGTCTCAATCCACAGCCCAAGCTCTCAGTCTCTGTGCTCTGGCAACTTTTTTTCTGAAAATGCCTGTTTAGTTCAGCCAGTTCAGTCACTCAGTCATGTCTGACTCTTTGTGACCCCATCAACTGCACCACACCAGGTTTCCCTGTCCATCACCAACTCCCAGAGCTTGCTCAAACTCATGTCCATTGAGTCAGTGATGTCATCCAACCATCTCATCCTCTGTCATCCCCTTCTCCTCCTGCCTTCAATTTTTCCCAGCATCAGGGTCCTTTCCAATGAGTCAGTTCTTCACATCAGGTGGCCAAAGTATTGGAGTTTCAGCTTCAGCATCAGTCCTTCCAATGAATATTCAGGACTGATTTCCTTCAGGATGGATTGGTTGGATCTCCTTGCAGTCCAAGGGACTCTCAAGAGCCTTCTCCAACACCATAGTTCAAAAGCATCAATTCTTCGGCACTCAGCTTTCTTCACAGTTCAACTTTCATATCCATACATGACCACTGGAAAAACCATAGCCCTGACCAAACGGACCTTTGTCAGCAAAGCAATGTCTCCGCTTTTTAATATGCTGCCTAGGTTGGTTATAACTTTTCTTCCAAGGAGCAAGTGTCTTTGAATTTCATGGCTGCAGTCACCATCTGCAGTGATTTTGCAGCCTAAAAAACTTAAGTGTCTCACTGTTTCCATTGTTTCACGTCTACCTGCCATGAAGTGATGGGACTGGATGCCATGATTTTAGTTTTCCAAACTGTTTATAAAACTGTTTAAAGAGCTACCTAACAGATGGCTAACAGGGAATGCAAGACCAAGCAGAGGCCTCAAAGGTGCATGGCGACAACATAATCCCCTTACAAGATAACTTGAAGTAAACCTACGTCTCTGTTTTAAGACTGGAATCAATTACAATTAAGATAAAACCATGAGCAAAACAGTTGGTCCTAAAATTATTTTATGCATTCAGATGCTGTGTTGCAACATGCTTTAGTCCTTGTTGACTTGGAAAAGAAATTCCAAGACAGTGAACTAGGCAAAGTACTAGTGAACTAAGGCAATGTAAGATAAATTTGAATAGACTCTGTTCTCTATCAAAGGTGACAGATTTACCTACTTTTCTGATATTCAAGAACATTCTTGCTGTTAAATTATTTTACCATAAACCCACTTTTATCCATCTTAAATATAAACTTCTATGTTTATAAAGTCCCTTTCAAGTAATTATGAGAAGTCATAAAACATAGCTAGTGAAGGAAATAATGATAGTTCATAAATCTATACTTATTTTTAAGCACTTCAGGTGTTAAACTCTACAAAATATTTTTTTCTTTTCCTGTGCAGAACTATTCTTTATTTTTATAAAGTCCTCACAATAAATTTCAGTGTTTTGATAGCCGTATTAAAACCTACTCTCTTTTATCTAAAGACTTGCTTGCATGGGCTGCCAGACAGATGTGCTTGTTCTAATCTTGTCCCTAGCTGAGGTCATGGCTCAGCTGGTTCTGCATTTTGACCGCAACCCTGGAGATGTTGGTTCACCAGGAGGCAGGTGCCATCTGAAGTAGAGGAATGGTCTGTTTTCTCCATCAACGTCAGTTTCATGTCAATGGTTGTCAGGGGACGTTCAACTTTAAGGGACCCAATACGTTTTCTTCCTTTGTGTGCCATTTCTCAAGGACTCGCTGTTCCTTATCAGGTCCTGGGAAACAGGAATGAGCAGAGCTGCATGCAGTTCTCAGGACTGAGATCATGGGAAAGGGCACCTGTTTGGACTCCCTTCAGTGACTCTCTTCAGGTACCTTGTACTTAAAGGACTATCCATTTTGTTGCAACTGGTGAAATTTCATTCTTTTTAATGGCTGAGTCATCATTTTATTGAAGATATATAAGCATGCATTCATGCAAATAAAGTACCCTTGTTTCACTCGAGACTTGGGTCTCCTGTATCCCTCTTCCCGTTGACTCTAAGGTCGCGGTCTACGAAGACCATGACAAGTGGTTTCTGTTAAAATGACAGTCACATGGTAGCTGGCACAAATGGTATCATCAGGCAGATCTGAAGAAGATTCGCTGGTAGTTGGTGATTCAGCTGGCACAAGTCATCTCTCCTCTACATGTCTTCTCATCCTCCAACGAGCTAGCTGATCCAGGAGGTCACAGGAATTCAGGACCAAGTGGAAACCACAGGGTCTCTTGAGCTTAAGCCCAGAATTGGCCTTTGTCACTTCAACCACATTCTATTGGACAAAATGAGTCAGGGTCAAGCTTTCATCCCTTGATGGGAAAAGCTTCGGAGTCACATTGCCAGGAGCACCAATATAAAAAGCCCTGGAGCCACTGGTGATCTTTCATAGCTAGGAGGACGCACAAAGAGCGTCTTCACTCAGTGCACAGTGATACATCCCTCATCCTCCCGTGGGTCCCTGTTCCCCTAGAAGTGCCCCTATCCAGCTGTCCATGAAGCTCTGCAGGAGGCCCTGTTCAACCCAGGGGCCAACCCAGCCCCTCTCCCTTGGGATCATCTCCAGAAAGTCTGACTACACCTCCAGGAAGACAGACCAAGCCTCGCAACAGAGTGAGGAGGACAGTTTGTCAGCCCTTTTTTCCCTCTCTTCCAGAAGAAATCCTCTTTCTTCTGTAGCTCCCATGACTTTGCTGGTGACAAGCTGTCAAGTCAAGTGAGCCTTCTTCAAATTGAGAAGGACTCAGGAAGCTAAGGGACCACAGCCTTTCTCCCTTCGTACCTGGCCTTGGGAATTTGGCATATTTTTAAAACTTCTGCTCTCTCTATAATAATATGGAGGTAATGTGATTTAAAAAAAAAAAAGTTACTGTGGGAGAATACAAAGGACAACTCTAGGTATAATAATCTTTGGAAGCATCCCTAAAGGGTGATATTAGAGCTGAGACCTGAATGTCAACTCTGCAAAGATCAGCAGCAGGAGCAGCTGGTACAGAGGCTCTGAGCAGGTTCAGATGGTTCATGAACTTTAAAAGGCCTCCTTGGCTAGAAAGTGAAAAGTCACCCAGTTGTGTCTGACACTTTGTGACCCCATGGACTATACAGTCCATGGAATTCTCCAGGCCAGAATACTGGAGTAGATAGCCTTTCCCTTCTCTAGGGGATCTTCCCAAACCAGGGATGGAACCTACGTCTCCTGCATTGCAGGCAGATTCTTTACCAGCTGAGCCACAAGGGAAGCCCAAGAATACTGGAGTGGGCAGCCTATCCCTTCTGCAGCGGATCTTGCCTGGAAGGGGTGAGCTAAGGAGGGAGTGGTTAGAAATGTCGGGGTCTAGGGTCAAGTCCTGTAGGACCTTTTATGCCCTGGTGACCGATGACAAGTGCTCAGTCATGACTGACTCTCTGAGACCTCAGGAACTGTAACTGGCCAGGCTCCTCTGTTCATGGAATTTTTCTATGCCAGAATACTGGAGTAGATTGCCTTTTCCTTCTCCAGGGGGTCTTCCTGACTCAGGGATTGAACTTGAGTCTCTTGCATCTCCTGCACTGGCAGGCAGATTCTTTACGACTAGCATCACCTGATCGTTGGTCTCTGGCTTACCCATGGAGAATGGGAGTGCAGCAAGGTGAGAGTAAAAATGAGGAGACCAGTTCTCAAGTTGTTGTATCTAGGCAAAGGAGGATGGTGGCTGTAATGATGGGGCTAGTTTTAAAAGGAAAGAATTCAGCAAATTCAAGACACATTTTAGACGTGAACACAAGAGACTTTTAACATAGCTTGGGCCAACCATGTGTTGATATTCATTTTAGTCAAGACAAATCATATACAAAGTTGCTTTGTTTTCAAAAGCTCATTCTTTAAGGAAAAGGGGAGAAGGGAGAACTTCCTAGTAAATGACAGATAAGCCTCATGTATCACAGTTTGTATTTGAGTGCTGGAGACACGAGTCCTCCTAAGTGAGTCCCCGTCACGTCACAGGGGAGAGGGGGTCAAGAGAGGGAAGGGATGACCCAGAATCATGTGGTCGTATCTAAGATTCAACAGATGGGAGCCGCAGATTCTGCCCTTGAAACCAGATTTCCCCCACAGAAGGTACAATGTTCATAGCCATTTTGTTCTTTGAACCTGGATGGAAGTTGCTATCGATCTGGATGATTCCTGTCCAACCTCTTTGGAGAAACTGAGGGAATAAGGGGAGAAGGAGGCAGTGGGAAGGAGGAGGGTGTGCTGGAGAGAGAGAGAGTCCCAGAAACAGACTGCTTTCATTTCATGGACCCTAATTATCTTCACGCAGCAGAGATGCTTGTAGATATAAAGAGTGAAAGGGAAAACTAAACACTGTATTTTATGCGTTTTATGGGCTTGGCGAAATAAATCAAACTTAAAAATTCTGTGTTGAGCTAGTGTTTAGGTTTCCTAACGCAAAACTTGGCAAAACATTGTTTTAATAATCCAGTGATTTAAGCCTTGGGCTTCGCTCTTTAAGCTATGTAAACGCCCACATGCAGTCACACAGCAACCTGATAAAGCAGAGAAGTTGGGTGTGTGACTGGCTGAGCCCAGGCCACGGCTCAGCGCAGCAGCCTTAGTGATCTTAGAAAGATGTGGTCCATTCCATGGCACGCTGAGGTCAGTGGGAAAAAAAACCATAGGACTGACTCGAATTCCTGATATTTCCTCCTTTGTTTAATAATCCTTCAGTATTTTGGAGGCTGTGGGTTTATTTTGGGGAAAGAGAAGGAAAAAATAACCCTGGTTTAAGAAACTGGCACGCACGTAATTTTTTTTTTTTAATATTGAAGTCACATTCGGTTCATATAGTTCAGTTCAGTTCACTCGCTTAGTCGTGTCTGACTCTTTGTGACCCCATGAATCAAGCACGCCAGGCCTCCCTGTCCATCACCATCTCCCGGAGTTCACCCAGACTCACGTCCATCGAGTCCGTGATGCCATCCAGCCATCTCATCCTCTGTCGTCCCCTTCTCCTCCTGCCCCCAATCCCTCCCAGCATCAGAGTCTTTTCCAATGAGTCAACTCTTCACATGAGGTGGCCAAAGTACTGGAGTTGCAGCTTTAGCATCAGTCCTTCCAAAGAAATCCCAGGGCTGATCTCCTTCAGAATGGACTGGTTGGATCTCCTTGCAGTCCAAGGGACCCTCAAGAGTCTTCTCCAACACCACAGTTCAAAAGCATCAATTCTTCAGTGCTCAGCCTTCTTCACAGTCCAACTCGCACATCCATACATGACCACAGGAAAAACCATAGCCTTGACTAGACGGACCTTTGTTGGCAAAGTAATGTCTCTGCTTTTGAATATGCTATCTAGGTTGGTCATAACTTATCTTCCAAGGAGTAAGCATCTTTTAATTTCATGGCGGCAATCACCATCTGCAGTGATTTTGGAGCCCCCCAAAATAAAGTCTGACACTATTTCCAAAGTTTATAAGTTTTAAGATGGCAGGCTAAAGCACAATTCTGTTTTATTCCCATTCCCCCCCCATTTTTTTTTTGTTGTTGTTGTTGTTCATTGCTCACAAGAAATGGAATAGTTAACTAACGATCTTACCTACAAGGGGTCAAAATAACTAGGTGATTTGGTCTCTCTTTTAGAAATTAAATATAACATCAGTTAAATTGACCAGTCTGATAGTTTTGTGTGTGTAATTGGCAATTTAACAATGAAGCAAGAGCTACTCAATAGTTTCGTGAGAAGAATTTAGGGGAAAAGAGGAAAATCTGCAGTGGTAAGAAAATTGTTCTCTCTACAATTTGCTGCTCTGAATAAATTACTGATGGAATGAACAGAGTGACTGTGGGTATATCAACATTTAACCCCTGCCTTATTGTCTTCTCTATATCGAAAAGAACCTATTCATGTATTGAACCATTTCTTTGTGTATTCAGGATTACAAAACTATCTAATAATCATTTACAAAAGCATCTATGAGGTTGTGTTACAAATTTTTTCTATTCTTTGCTTATGTTAGGACTTCCCTGGTGGCTCAGACGGTAAAGCGTCTGTCTACAATGCAGGAGACCTGGGTTCGATCCCTGGGTCAGGAAGATCTGCTGGAGAAGGAAATGACAATCCACTCCTGTACTATTGCCTGGAAAATCCCATGGACAGAGGAGCCTGATAGGTTACAGTCCATGGGGTCGCATATAAGCAGGGTCTAATTTGAGGTAAAATTATTCACATTTTTAAATCATTTATATGCACACATGAAACCATAATTTTGAAATTATTTACAAACAGCAAGATATACTCTTGCTGATCAAAAGTAAATCAGTTCTTAGGCCTTTCTCTGCCTTTCGTCTCAGTGAATCTCCTCAAGGGTGTGGTCTACAAAGGGGCTCTGAGCAGATACTGCCAGAGACAAGGAATCTTTTCACTTGATGCAGATGGGTTTGAATAAGAGGACCAGATCATTTCTTTCCAAGCAGGCACACTTTCAAGAGTGATAGGAAGTTCTGTGACTATTATAACAACGGATATAAATGCCTGTGAGACAGCCGCAGATTTGGTGTGTGCTCAATAAACAAAACAAAATATCAACAAAGGGACAGGCCTTTATATATAGATATTTATATTTAGGGTTGATTTCTAAGAATCAGACTGGGACCTAAGTAACTATGGCCCGGTGAAGGCCCCTGATCGCTGCTCCAGCACTGTAAGCTTTCCTAAGAGCCGTGTTAATTGGCCAGCTTATCTCCAGGGCCTGAGCTGTGTATCTTCCCGTTCTAAAATAACTCTTGGGATGCTTGCAGAAGATAATGTGCTTCTCTAAGCGCCTTTCACCAGAGAGTGACCTGTGTTGTGTTCTAAGCAAAGTGCGTCTTTAGAAGAGATAGCTAGTGGGAATCTCCCATATAGCACAGTGAGCTCAGATCTGCTCCTGATGACCTAGATGGGTGGGATGGGGGTAGGTGGGAGGAAGGTCCAAGAGGGAGGGATATAGGTGCCCATATAGTTGATGCACTTCATTGTATAGCAGAGGCTAACACAGCATCATAAAGCAACCATACCCCAAGTAAAAAAAAAAAAATCAGAGTCTCCTATTGTACCATGTTTGTGTTGTCCCATTTCTTCACGGTTTTATATTGACACCCATTTAAATGAATTAATTAGTATCACAGGTACTTTTTATAAATAAAATAAAAACTTCAGTCCTATATTATGTCACCTCATGCTGTGTAAACATAATGGATTTTTAAAATTAATATACGTGTGTGTGTGCGTGTGTGTGTGTGTGTGTGTGTGTGTGTGCAAGCTTCAGAGAATGTTGAAAGCATTACTGAACCTTAGGAGTCCTCGTTAAGTTAGATTGTGAACTATAAAAAATGAATGCATGACCTAGAGAGATCAAGTGCAATGCAATACTTAAGGAGAACACATGCTCCAACTGACTTTTCATAAAAAGCTGCTGCTGCGAAGTTGCTTCAGTCCTGTCCAACTCTGTCCAAAAAGGGGCGTTTGTAAATTGCAGCTGGCTTTGGTTAATACTTTGGTAATTTACAAGGTTGGAGTATTTGGCTTTGTGTTTTAGTTGAAGATGAAAGAGAAAATAGAATCTTTTTTCATGAAGAATCAAGAGATTCTAAAGACCGAAAGCTTTGTATACAGTAGGATGATACATAATATGTATGTGTATGGATTCATGCACATATATATATTCTAATAAATATATGTTTTAATACAATAAATATTTACTAAGTTCCTCCCACTGTTTTTACTCCTTGGGAAACAATCACTAACAGGGCAGATAAGATGAATTGTGATGGAAAGTTAATTGAGATGGAGACAGCTCCAAATGTTTCCATCAATACTCCTGGTTTAACAGTTGCAGATGTGTTTAACAATTCTTCCAGGTGAGAGGAACACATAATAGTTTTTCATGCGCCAATGCTATGTTCCAACAGGAAAACTGAATTTAATTTCTGTGAATTATTATCTCCTAATGGTTAAAAAAAACTGAAAGCCTTCTGAATATGCTTCCTTATTGTGTATTCAACATTCATCGATTCAACAAATATTTACAGAGTGCTACCATGTCCTAGGCACCGTCGAGACACAAAAATGAACAAAATGATTTTTCTTCTTTCATACAGCTTCTATCCCTAAGGAAGTGATAGATAGTTACTTCAGAAATGTATGACTAATGAGTGGAAAGTCAAATGGTGACATATGTGATGGAGGCAAATAAAGCTAGGAAGGAGTTACATTTTAAAAAGAGGGGTCAGAGGGCTCGCTGGAAAGGTAACATTTGAACAGAAACCTGAAAGAAGGCCCAGAGTGAATCGTGGAGACACAGTGGTAAACTGGAGATATTGAGGCAGAAGGGAACGTGTGCAAAAGTCTTGAGTTTGGAACATATTTAATATATTCAAGGAAACCACAAGTGCCAGAGGTCCTGATGATGGGAAGTGGAGTGAGAGAACAGAGCTGAGAGCTGGACCGCCTTTAATTGCTGGGTATGGTCATGTGGGAAAGATGCACTGGCAATAAAAAGTCACTCATCTGAAGAAGAGTGGATAATTTAGAAGAGACTGCCCGACTCTCTTTTAGTTTGTTTATCCTATTAAATTCTTTCTGGGCTTTTCCTTTCTCATCCTTGAGATAAAAATATGTCAGCTTCAGGCTATGGCTGTAAAATGAGATTTCTGAAATAACTTTGCTTTCCTGTGGGTTTTTTTTTTTTTTTGGGGGGGGGGGGCAAATACAACATCCACTCCCTGAACTGTCATTCAAAAAATAATTTATGAAAAATAAAGCAATAACATTTATCCCAATTCTGGAAACCATATGTTAATTTACTAGACAAATAAAAGATGTTCTGGCCTGTCTTCTGTATGTGTAACTATGTATGTGTAATATGTATAATTGTATTTTAAAAACCTGTTCATAGTACATGAAGAACCTAGCCTCATTTCAAATTGCATAAAATCTTTAAACACTCATTACTCATTGGCAAGTGGGTTATGGACTGGTGGGGAAGATACTGAATACTTTCTCACAGTGTTAGCAAAAGTACCAAAGAGGAAAAAAGTAAAACCTCCAGAAGCAAGGAATAATTCTGTTTTATATATGTTAAATGTATATTTTCATCTATCTGTTGCAACCCCATGGACTGTAGCCTACCAGGCTCCTCCGTCCATGGGATTCTACAGGCAAGAATACTGGAGTGGGTTGCCATTTCCTTCTCCAGGAGATCTTCCCAACCCAGGGATTGAACCCAGGTCTCCCGCGTTGTAGGCAGACACTTTACCATCTGAACCACCAGGGAAGTCTGTATATGTATATAATTAGGTTCATAGATTTTTAATTGCCTATAAAAATACATTTTTCTTTCCTCATGCTTTTTATGTCCATATGATGCTTAGGCATCATAGAATAATGGTTAAAATCTTTGGAGTTTATACTTATGAGGAAATACCTTATATGTATCGATCCATGTAAGAAAAATAGAGTCCCTGTTTACTGTCTCTCAAGAAATACTCTCATAATCTTGTGAAAAATAGTTCCTTGCAAATTGTGCATGTATAACTATTACAAACAAAAAGCAAGCAACAACAATTCACCAGAAATTACAAATTAACCTCAGTCTGTCATGTCATTTCAAGTGCCAAAAGTCAATATTTTTGCTACCTCAAATGTAAATGAAAGTCTAGGGATAGAAATTACCACATTAACAGGAATAGTTTACTACAATATTTTAAATATGATGGTAAAATGTAAGTTACATTTAAAATATGACTGATGACTTGAAAGTCTTATTTCACGTAATACTTGCTTGCAAATTATTTTAAATATTATTCTAGAGCATTTTTATATATTCCTAGAAGATTATGAGCCAGCCTATTAACTTTTAACAGAAGCGACAACATTTAACCATTATTTTAAAAATGGCCTTTGTCAGATTAGAGTTTCTATAAATTCTGTAAAAGTCAAGATTTTCATTTTCAATAAGCCATCATAAAGACATGTAGGACATCAAGATCATAGATGTAACTACCAGCAAAATGTTAGGGTTCAGAAATAATTATACCTATCTTAAAAATAGACCATGTTTTCTACCTTTGGGGATTGCTTTTGCAGGGCGGGGGAAGTGGGGTAGGGATATAGTATATCATTATCAATTTTTTCACATTTATTGTGTAATTGTAAGAGATACATAATATATTAAACCATGTCCACTCTGTTTTGAAAATTAGATATGCTTGACCTCACAAAGTCTGCTTTGTACAAAACAGTTCTGAGTAGTCTCATTAGGAACAAAAAGAAAAATTTTCATAGCTCTTTATTGCTATTTATATTTTCAAAAGATAACAAAATAAGTCAAAATGTCAATAGAGACTAGTATGCTATCATCAAAATTTAAACATAAGAAACCTAGTAGCATTATAAAAATAAACCAAGTTTGAAACTCAGCCTTTTATTATTTCAAGAAATATTTGAGGCATGAGGCAGGGTGCTCAGGATTGGTGCACTGGGATGACCCTGACGGATGGGATGGGGAGGGAGGTGGGTGGGAGGGTCAGGATGCGGGACACGTGTACACCCATGGCTGATTCATGTGAATATATGGCAAAAACCACCACAATATTGTAAAGTAGTTATCCTCCAATTAAAATAATAAATAAATAAATTAGATGAAAAAAAATTTGGACTAAACATTGAATGTCAGAATTCATTAAGAAAGAAAGATACTGCTTTCTTTTTATTCCGTGCAATTCAATCAGCAAAGTGTGACCAACAATAAATAGCTTCATATCTTTCTTTAATAAAAATTAACTGTCAAACATGAAATTTTCTTTTCATTAATAATCATGAAAAATGCTGGGCTGGAGGAAGCACAAGCGGGAATCATGATTGCTGGGAGAAATATCAATAACCTCAGATATGCAGACAATACCACCCTTATGGCAGAAAGTGAAGAAGAACTAAAGAGCCTCTTGATGAAAGTGAAAGAGGAGAGTGAAAAAGTCGCCTTGAAGCTCAACATTCAGAAAACTAGAATCATGGCATCCGGTCCCATCACTGTATGGCAAATAGATGGGAAAACATTGGAAACAGTGGCTGACTTTATTTTTCTGGGCTCCAAAATCACTGCAGATGGTGACTGCAGCCATGAAATTAAAATATGCTTACTCCTTGGAAGGAAAGTTATGACCAACCTAGACAGCATATTAAAAAGCAGAGACATTACTTTGCCAACAAAGATCCATCTAGTCAAGGCTATGGTTTTTCCAGTGGTCATGTATGGATGTGAGAGTTGGACTGTGAAGAAAGCTGAGTGCCGAAGAATTGATGCTTTTGAACTGTGGTGTTGGAAAAGACTCTTGAGAGTCCCTTGGACTGCAAGGAGATCCAGCCAGTCCATTCTAAAGGAGATCAGAACTGGGGGTTCACTGGAAGGACTGATGTGGCAGTTGAAACTCCAATACTTTGGCCACCTGATGCAAAGAGCTGACTCATTTGAAAAGACCCTGATGCTGGGAAAGATTGAGGGCAGGAGGAGAAGGGGATGACAGAGGGTGAGATGGTTGGATGGCATCACCGACTGGATGGACATGGGTTTGAGTTGACTCTGGGATTTGGTGATGGACAGGGAGGCCTGGCATGCTGCGGTTCATGGGGTGACAAAGCACTGGACACGACTGAGTGACTGAACTGAACTGAACTGATATAAACCACTTTGTGATTAACAAAGTATAATCTATTGATGCAGCAAAATTACTACTACCTCACATTTTAAGCTTTAAAAGAAAAATTTAGAAAATATAATAAAATGTAGCATTTTGTGTTTTTTGGACTTTTCTGTGTGTTTTAAACACTATCTTGAGACTTCTAATATAAAGAAATCTACCTGATTGGTTTATATCCAAGCCAAAATGTTAAATGAAACTCAACAGTTCAAGCAATGCTTGTTTCCTTGGCTGCACTCAGCAGAAATGTAAAGTTAAAATATCTATTTGTCTAAGATGTTGACAGAAATTTTGTGTACAGAAATTTTCCTGATGTGATGTAATCTTTTAATTACAGGACTCTCTCTGTCAATGTATTCAGAGCAGGGAGCTGGAAATCCTCCCTCACCAGTATCACTATCTGCTTCCACATTCATGTTCTTCATGTGATGTTTAATTTCTTTTGTAATATTACCACATCATTTATTTATTTATTTCAAATTTCATTTTATTTTGTTTCGAGGTATAGTTAATTTACATGGTTGTCCTAGTTTCAGATATGCAACGAAGTGATTCAGGTATACATGTACATAAATTCACTCTTTTTCAAATTCTTGTTCCACATAGATTTGTTGTAATCCACACAGTCATAGGCTTTAGCATAGTCAATGAAGCAGAAGTAGATGCTTTTCTGGACTTTGCATGCTTTTTCTGTGATCCAGCAGATGTTGGCAATTTGAGATCTGGTTCCTCTGCCTTTTCTAAATCCACCTGTGTCTCTGGAAGTTCTTGGTTCACATATGTTGAAGCCTAGCTTGAAGGATTTTGAGTATTACCTTGCTAGCACGTGTGCATGCGTGCTCAGTGTCGACCCTTTGTGACCCTGTGGACCGTAGCCTGACAGGCTCCTCTGTCCATGGGATTTTCCAGGCAAGAATATTGGAAATGAGCAAAATTTATGGTAGTCTGAACAGGCTTTGACCTTGCCTTTCTTTGGGATTGGAATGAAAACTAACCTTTTCCAGTCCTGCAGCCACTGCTGACTTTTTCAAATTCCCTGACATATTGAATGCAACACTTTAATAGCATCACTTTATAGGAATTTAAATAGCTCAGCTGGAATTCCATCACCTTTACTAGCTTTGTTCATAGTAATGCTTCCTAAAGCTCACTCGACTTAACACTCCAGGATATCTGGCTCTAGGTGAGTGGCCACACCTTCGTGGTTATCCAGGTCACTAAGACCTTTTTTGTATAGTTCTGTGTATTCACAACACCACTTCTTAATCTCTTCTGCTTCTGTTAGTTCTTTACCATTTCTGTCCTTTATTATGACCATCTTTCCATGAAATGTTCCCTTGGTATCTCCAATTTTATTGAATAGATCTCTAGTCTTTCCCCTTCTATTGTTTTCCTCTACTTCTCTGCCTTCATTAAAGAAGGCTTTCTTATCTCTCCTTGCTGTTCTCTGGAACTCTGCAATCAGTTGAGTATATCTTTCCCTTTCTCCTTTGTTTCTTTTCTTTTCTCAGCTATTTTTAAAGACTCCTCACACCACCATTTTGCCTTCTTACATTTACTTTTCTTTGGGATGGTTTTGGTCACTATCTCCTGAATAGTTACAAACCTCTGTCCATACTTCTTCAGGCACTCAGTCTACCAGCTCTAATCCCTTGAATCTATTCATCACCTTCACTGTACAATAATAAGAACTTTGATTTAGGTTATCCTAGAGGATCTAGTTGTTTTCTGTACCTCCTCAATTCAAGTCTGAATTTTGCAATGAAGAACTCATGATCTGAGCCACAATCAACCCCATGTCTTGTTTTTGCTGACTGTATAGAGCTTCTCTATCTTCAGCTACAAAGAATATAATCAATTTGATTTTGGTATTGAGCATCTGGTGATGTCCATGTGTAGTCATCTCTGATGTTGTTTGAAGAGGGTGTTTGCTATGACCAGTGTGTTTTCTTGGAAAAACTTGTAACATTTGCCCTGCTTCATTTGGTACTCCAAGAACAAACTTGCCTATTACTCCAGGTATCTCTTGACTTCCTACTTTTGCATTCCAGTCCCTGATGTTGAGAAGGACATCTTTTTTGGTGTTAGTTCTAGAAGGTCTTGTAGGTCTTCATAGAACAGTTTAACTTCAGCTTCTTCAGCATTAGTAGTTGGAGCATAGACTTGGATTACTGTGATATTTGAATGGTTTGCCTTGGAAATGAACAGAGATCATTCTGTTATTTTTGAGATTGCACGCAAGTACTGCATTTCAGACTCTTTTGTTGACTATGAGGGTTACTCCATTTCTTCTAAGGGATTCTTGCCCCTAGTACAATAGTCATTTGAATTAAACTAGCCAATTCCCACTTATTTTAGTTCATTGACTTAAAATGTTGATGTTTACTCTTACCATCTCCTGCTTGACCATGTTCAATTTACCTTGATTCAAGGACCTAACATTTCAGGTTCTTATGCAATATTGTTCTTTATAGCATCAGACTTTACTTTTACCACCAGACACATCCACACCTGAGCATAATTTCCACTTTGGCCCAGCCCCTTCATTTTTTCTGGAGCTACTTCTCTGCTTTTGCCCAGTAGCATATTGAACACCTGTGGGGCTCATCTTCCAGTGTCATATCTTCTTGCCTTTTCATACAGTTCATAGGGTTCTTATGGCAAGAATACTGAAATAATTTGTCATTCCCTTCTCCAGTGGACCATGTTTTGTCAGAATTTTCCACCATGATCCATCCATCTTGGGTGACCCTGCCCCACATGGCTCATAGCTTCACTGAGTTACATAATGCTATGACCCATGTGATCATTTTAGTTAGCTTTCTGTGATTGTGTTTTTCATTCTGGAGGCTATGGGATTTTAGTTATTGCTTATTCTGTCTGCCCTCTGATGGATAAGGATAAGAGGTTTGTGCAAGAGCTTCCCAATGGGAGGGACTGGCTGTGGGGACAACTGGTTCAAAATTGGGGAAAAGAAGTATGTCAGAGCTGTGTATTTTCACCCTGCTTACTTAATTTATGTGAGTGGTACCTCATGTGAAATGCCAGACTGGATAAATCACAAGCTGGAATCAAGTTTGCTGGGTAAAATATCAATAACCTCAGATATGCAGATGACACCACTCTAATGACAGAAAGTGAAGAGGAACTAAAAGCCTCTTGATGAAGGTGAAAGAGGAGAGTGAAAAAGCTGACTTAAAACTCAACATTGAAAACATGAAGATCATGGCACCCATTCCCATCACTTCATGGGAAATAGATGGGGGAAAAGTGGAAATAGTAGCAGCTTTTATATTCTTGGGCTCCAAAATCACTGTGGACAGTGACTGTAGCCATGAAAAGACTCTTACTCCTTAGAAGAAAAACTTTGACAAACGTAGACAGCATATTCAAAAGCAGAGATATCACTTTGTTGACAGAAAGTCCTTTTGTCAAAGTTATGATTTTTCCAGTAGCCATGTATGGATGTGAGAATTGGACCATAGAGAAGGTGAGTCACCAAAGAATTGATGCTTTCAAACTGTGATGCTAGAGAAGACTCTTGAGGGTCCCTTGTACAGCAAGAAGATCATGACAATTTATCCTAAACAAAATCACCCGTCAATACTCACTGGAAGGACTGATGCTGAAGCTCCAATACTTTGGCCACATGGTGCAAAGAGCCAACTCATTGAAAAGACCCTGATTCTGGGGAAAGATTGAGGACAGGAGGGGAAGGACAGAGGATGAGATGGTTGGATGGCATTACTGACTCAATGGACATGAGTTTGAGCAAATTCTGGGAGATACTGAAGGACAGGGAACCCTGGCGAGCTGCAGTCCATGGGGTTGCAAAGAGTTGGACACGACTTAGCGACTGAACAGCAACAACAATGTTTTTTTACAGAATATTGAGTAGAGTTCCCTGTGCTATAGATACGTTCTTGTTGTGTATCTATTTAATGCATAGTAGTGTGTACATTTCAACCCCAAACTACTAACATCCCTCCTTCCCACATTTACCCTTTAGTAACCATCAGTTTGTTTTCAAAGTCTGTGAGTCTTTTCTGCTTTATAAACAAGTCCATTTGTATCATATTTTTAGATTCTACATACAGGTTATATCATCAGATATTTAACTTTCTCTGTCTGACTTACTTCAACAGGTATGATAATCTCTAAGTTCATCCATGTTGCTGAAAATGACACTATTTCATTCTTTTTTTATGGTTGGGTAATATTCAATTGCATATACGTACCACGTCTTCTTTATCCAGTCATCTGTTGATGGACATTTAGGTTGCTTCCATGTCTTAGCTATTTTACACAGTGTTACAATGAATATTGGGCACATGTGTCCTATTGTACCATGTTTTTCTCCAGATATAGGCCCAAGACTGGGATTGCTGGATCAGATGCTAGCCCTATTTTTAGTTTTTAAAGGAACCTCCATACTGTTCTCCATGATGGATGTAGCAATTTATATTCACATCAACAATGTAGGAAGGTTCCCTTTTATACACATCCTCTCCAGCATTTATTATTTGTAGATTTTTAAATTATGGTCTTTCTGGTAATATCTCATATAATTTTGATATGCATTTCACTAATAATTAACAATGTTAAACATATTTTCATGTGTTTCTTGGCCATCTATGTATCTTCTTTGGAGATATGTCAGTTTAGATCTTCTGCCCACTTTTCAAATAGGTTGTTTCTGTTTTTAATATTAAGCTGCATGAGCAGTTTGTGTATTTTGGAGATTAATCCTTTGTCAGTTGCTTGGTTTGCAAATATTTTCTCCCATTCTGTGTGTTGTCTTTTCATTTTATTTGTGGTTTACTTTGCTGTACAAAAGATTCTAAGTTTAATTAGGTCCCATTGGTTTATTTTTGTTTTTATTTCCATTACTCTAGGAGATGGATCCAAAAAGATATTGCTGCAATTTATGTCTGAGAGTGTTCTGCCTATGTTTTCTCTAGAGTGGTAGAGTATCTGGTCTTAAATTTAGATCTTTAATCCATTTTAAATTTATTTTTGTGTATGGTGTTAGAGAATGTTCTAATCTCATTCTTTTCATGTAGCTGTCCAATTTTCTTAGTGCCATGTATTGAAGAGAGTGTCTTTTCTCCATTGTATATTCTTGGCTCCTTTGTCATAGATTATTTGACCATAGGTTGCTGGGTTTATCTTTAGGTTTCAATGCTGTCCTGTTGATCTGTATTTCCATTTTTGTGCCAGTACCATGCTTTTCTATTTATTGTAGCTTTGTAGTTTAGTGTGAAGTCAGGGAGCTTGTTTCCTCAAGATCCATTTTTCTTTCTCAAGATTGCTTTGGCAATTCAGGGTCTTTTGTGTCTCTATACAAATTAAAACAATTTTTTCTGTTCTAGTTCTATGAAGAATACCACTAGCAGTTTGATAGGGATTGCATTTAATCTGTTGATTGCCTTGGAGAGTGTAATCATTTTGACACTATTGATTCTTCTAGTCTAATGACATGGTATATCTTTCCATCTTTTTGTAATATTATTTTTCTTTCATCACCATCTTACAGGTTTCAGAGTACAGGTCTTTTACATCTTTAGGTAAGTAGGTTTAGTCCTAGGTGTTTTATTGTTTTTATTGCAATGGTAAATGGGATTGTTTTCCAATTTTTTTTCTTCTGATCTTTCACAGTTAGTGTATAGAAATGCAGTGGATTTCTGTGTATTTATTTTGTATTCTGAAACCTTACCAAATTCATCAATGAGCTCTAGTAGTTTTCAGGTAGCATCTTCAGGGTTTTCAATGACTAGTATTATATCACCCACGAACAATAACATTTTTACGTATTCTTATCTAATTTACATCCCTTATTTCTTTTTCTTCTCTGATTTCTGTGGATTCCAAAACTGTGCTGAATAAAACTGATAAGAGTGGGCATCCTTGTCTTGTTCCTGATCTTAGAGGAAGTGCATTCAGTTTTTCACAGTTGACTATGGTACTAGTTGTGAGTTTGTCACATATGGCCTTGTGTTGAGGTAGATTCTCTCTATGTTCATTTCCTGGAGAGTTTTTATCATAAATTAGTGTTGAATTTGGTCAAAAGATTTTTATGCATCTATTGAGATGATCATACGGTTTTTAACTTCAATCTGTTAATGTGGTATATCACACTGACTGATTTGCAGATATTGAAAAATTCTTGTATCCCTGGGATAAATCCCATTTGATCATGGTATATGATCAATTTAGTGTATTGTTGGATTTGGTTTTCTAATATTTTCTTGAGGATTTTTACATCTACGTTCATCAATGATATTGGCCTGTAATGTTGTCTTTTTGATGTATCTTTGTCTGGATTAGGTATCAAGGTGATGGTGGCTTCATAGGATGAGTTTGGGAGTGTTCCTCCCTCTGGAATTTTTTGGTACAGGTTCAGAAGGATAGTTGGAGAAGGAAATGGCAATGCACTCCAGTACTGTTGCCTGGACAATCCCATGAATGGAGGAGACTGGTAGGCTACAGTCCCTGGGGTCGCGAAGAGTCGGACATGACTGAGCAACTTCACTTTCACTTTTTATTCTCATGCATTGGAGAAGGAAATGGCAACCCACTCCAGTATTCTTGCCTGGAGAATCTCAGGGACAGAGGAGCCTGGTAGGCTGCTGTCTATGAGGTCACACAGGGTCGGACACGACTGAAGCGACTTAGGAGCAGCAGCAGCAGAAGGATAGGTGTTAACACTTTTCTAAATGTTCAGTAGAATTCACCTGTGAAACCATCTGGTCCTGGACTTTTGTTTGTTGAAAGTTTGTTAATTACAGTTTCATTTTCAGTATGTGTGATTTGCCTGTTCATATTTTCTATTTCTTCCTGGTTCTTAGAAGATAGTAGCTTTCTAAGAATTTGTCCATTTCTTCTAGGCTGTCAATCATATTGGCATATAGTTTCTTCTTTTTCATTTCTAATTTCATTGGTATGTGCTCTTTCCCCTTTACCAGCTATGGGTTTTGTTTGTTATTTCTCTAGTTGCTTTTTGTATAAGGTTAGATTGTTTATTTGATATTTCTCTTACTTTTTGAGGTAATATTGTATTGTTATAAACTTCCCTCTGAGAATAGCTTGCTGCATCCCCAAGGTTTTTGGATCATTGTGTTTTCATTTTCATTTGTCTATAGATTTTTTTCTTTCCTTTTTCTTTCCTCAGTGATCCATTGGTTGGGTGGTAGCATATTTTTTTAGCCTCCACGTTTGTGTTTTTCATAGATTTTTCCCCTATATTTCTAATTTCACTTGATTTCTAATTTCATAGTGTTGTCAAAAGATACTTGATATGATTTTAATTTTCTTAAATGTATCGAGATTTGCTTTGTGGCAAAGCTTGTAATCTATCCTGAAGAATGTTGCATATGCACTTGAGAAGAATGTGTATTCTGCTGCTTTCAGGTGGAATGTTCTATAATAGCGTTAGTTACTCAGTCATGTCTGACTCTTTGTCATCCCATGAACTGTAACCCACCAGACACCTCTGTCCATGGGATTTTCCAGGCAAGAATACTGGAGTGTGTTGCCATTCTCTTCTCCAGAGGACCTTCCTGACCCAAGGATCGAACATTGGCCTCCTGCATTTCAGGCAGATTCTTTACCATATGAGCGACAAGTGTCAATTAAGTGTCACCTGCTACAAGTGTCATCTGCTTTAGTGTGTCATCCAGGGCCTATCTTCCCTTATTGATTTTCTATCTGGATAGTCTGTCCATTAATGTAAGTGTGGTGTTAAATTCTCCCACTATTGTTTTACTGTCTATTTCTTTTTTGTTGCTGTTATTTTGGGTGTATACATATTTATAATTATCATTGTTATATCTTTCCTTGGATCTATCCCTTAATCATTATGTAATATTCTTCTATGTCTCTTGTAACAATCTTTATTTTAAAGTCTATTTTGTCTGATATAACTATTGCTCCTTCAACTTTATTTTTATTTTCATTTTCGTTGGGTACCTTTTCCCATCACCTCTCTTTCAGTCTATATATGTCCCTGGGTCTGACGTGAGACTCATGCAGACAGCATATATATAGGTCTTGTTTTGTATCCATTCAGTCAGTCTGTGTCTTTTGGTTGTAGCATTTAATCCATTTACATTTAAAGTAATTATAAATATGTATGTTCTTATTGATATTTTGTTAATTGTTTAGGATATATTTTTGTAGGTCTTTTTTCTTCCCTTCCTCTTGTTCTCCTGTGATTTGATAACTATCTTTAGAGTAGTATTTGGATTGCTTTTTCATTGCGTGTGTGTATATATCTATTTCATTAATAGATTTTTGACTTGCAGTTACCATAAAGTTTTGGCTTAGCAGTCTATATTTATATATAAGATTGTTTTAAATTGCTAGTCTTTTAATTTCAAATGCATGTCCAGTGTTCTGCATTTGTATCCTCCTTTTCTCACCTTTCCTATATGTGTGCATTTACTACTGAGCTTTCCTATTTTTAATTTTCTTGTTTCTAGTTGTGACCTTCTCTTTTCTGTCTAGAGAAGTTCCTTTATCATTTATTATAAAGCAAGTTTGGCAATGATGAGTCCTTTTAGCATTTGCTTGTCTCTAAAGCTTTTGACTTTTCCACCAAAGCTGAATGAGAGCCATTCTGGGTAGATCATTATTCTTCATTCTGTTCTGCAGCAGTTATTTCCACCAATCTCTCTTCCAGCTCACTCATTCATTCTTCTACTTCATTTGTTCTGCTAATGATTCTAGTAATGATTTTTCACTTAGTTATTGTATTGTTCATCTCTGTTTGTTCTTTGAATCTTCTAGTTCTTCGATAAACAATGTTTGCTTCATCTCGGTCTGTATCTCCATTCTTTTTCCAAGTTCTTGGATCATCTTTACAATCATTACTCTGAATTTTTTCAGGCAGATTGCCTGTCTCCACCTCACTTAGTTGTTCTGGAGTTTTATCTTATTTCTTCATTCAGAACATGTTTCTCTCTCATCTCACTTTGTGTAACTTTCTGTGCGGTCACTGTTTCTCAGGCTGCAGATTTGTAGTTTCTCTTGCTTCTGGTGTCTGCCCTCTGGTAGATGAGGTTGTTCCAGGAGCTTCTGCAGGCTTCCTGCTGGGAGGGACTGGTGCCTACCCACTTGGGTGGGGGAATGGTTCTCATCCTTCTGATAGGCAGGGCCATATCAAGGCTGTGTTTAGAGGCAGCTGCACACTCAAGATGACTTTATGCAGCATATGTGTTAATGAGTGGGGCTGTGTTCCCACCCTGTTCATGGTGGTTTAGCCTGAGGTGTTCCAACACTAGAGCCTGCCAGCTATTAGGTGGGGCAATGTGTGAAACTTAGGTGTGGAAATGAGGACACTCAGGAGAGCTCATGCAGATATTTCCACCACCAGTGTCCTTGCTTCCACAGTAAGCCAAAACTCACCCCCATCTTCTCAGGAGACTTTCCAAGACCTGCAGGTATCTATGGCCCAGACTCCTGTGGAACCACTGCTTTACCCTGTGGCCCAATGCATGTGAAATCCTGTGTGTGCCATCTAAGAGTGGAGTCTTTGTTTCCCAACTATTGTGGAGCTCCTGTGATGAAACACACTAGTCTTCAAAGCCAGATTCTCTGGGGCTCCTCTCCCCATGCCAGCACCCCCAGAGGTGGCCAAAGTACTGGAGTTTCAGCTTTAACATTATTCCTTCCAAAGAAATCCCAGGGTTGATCTCCTTCAGAATGGACTGGTTGGATCTCCTTGCAGTCCAAGGGACTCTCAGGAGTCTTCTCCAACACCACAGTTCAAAAGCATTAATTCTTCGGTGCTCAGCCTTCTTCACAGTCCAACTGTCGCATCTATACATGACCACTGGAAAAAACATAGCCTTGACTAGATGGACCTTTGTTGGCAAAATAATGTCTCTGCTTTTGAATATGCTATCTAGGTTGGTCATAACTTTTCTTCCAAGGAGTAAGCGTCTTTTAATTTCATTGCTGCAATCACCATCTGCAGTGATTTTGGAGCCCAGAAAAATAAAGTCTGACTCTGCTTCCACTGTTTCCCCATCTATTTCCCATGAAGTGATGGGACCGGATGCCATGATCTTCATTTTCTGAATGCTGAGCTTTAAGCCAACTTTTTCACTCTCTACTTTCACTTTCATCAAGAGGCTTTTTAGTTCCTCTTCGCTTTCTGCCATAAGGGTGGTGTCATCTGCATATCTGAGGTTATTGATATTTCTCCCAGCAATCGTGATTCCAGCTTGTGTTTCTTCCAGCCCAGTGTTTCTCATGATGTACTCTGCATAGAAGTTAAATAAGCAGGGGGACAATATACAGCCTTGACGCACTCCTTTTCCTATTTGGAACCAGTCTGTTGTTCCATGTCCAGTTCTAACTGTTGCTTCCTGACCTGCATACAGGTTTCTCAAGAGGCAGGTCAGGTGGTCTGGTATTCCCATCTCTTTCAGAATTTTCCAGTTTATTGTGATCTACACAGTCAAAGGCTTTGGCATAGTTAATAAAGGGGAAATAGATGTTTTTCTGGAACTCTCTTGCTTTTTCCATGATCCAGCAGCTGTTGGCAATTTGATCTCTTGTTCCTCTGCCTTTTCTAAAACCAGTTTGAACATCAGGGAGTTCACGGTTCATGTATTGCTGAAGCCTGGCTTGGAGAATTTTGAGCATTACTTTACTAGCATGTGAGATGAGTGCAATTGTGTGGTAGTTTGAGCATTCTTTGGCATTGCCTTTCTTTGAGATTGGAATGAAAACTGACCTTTTCCAGTCCTGTGGCCACTGCTGAGTTTTCCAAATGTGCTGGCATATTGAGTGCAGCACTTTCACAGCATCATCTTTCAGGATTTGAAACAGTTCCACTGGAATTCCATCACCTCCACTAGCTTTGTTCGTAGTGATGCTTTCTAAGGCCCACTTGACTTCACATTCCAGGATGTCTGGCTCTAGATTAGTGATCACATCATCATGATTATCTGGGTCGTGAAGATCTTTTTTGTACAGTTCTTCTGTGTATTCTTGCCACCTCTTCTTAATATCTTCTGCTTCTGTTAGGTCCAGACCATTTCTGTCCTTTATCGAGCCCATCTTTGCCAGAAATGTTCCCTTGGTATCTCTCATTTTCTTGAAGAGATCTCTAGTCTTTCCCATTCTGTTCTATTCCTCTATTTCTTTGCATTGATCGCTGAAGAAGGCTTTCTTATCTCTCCTTGCTATTCTTTGGAACTCTGCATTCAGATGCTTATATCTTTCCTTTTCTCCTTTGCTTTTCACCTCTCTTCATTTCACAGCTATTTGTAAGGCCTCCCTAGACAGCCATTTTGCTTTTTTGCATTTCTTTTCCATGGGGATGGTCTTGATCCCTGTCTCCTGTACAATGTCACGAACCTCATTTCATAGTTCATCAGGCACTCTATCTATCAGATCTAGGCCCTTATATCTATTTCTCACTTCCACTGTATAATCATAAGGGATTTGATTTAGGTCACACCTGAATGGTCTAGCAGGTTTTCCTACTTCAATTTAAGTCTGAATTTGGCAATAAGGAGTTCATGATCTGAGCCACAATCAGCTCCTGGTCTTGTTTTTGTTGACTGTATAGAGCTTCTCCATCTTTGGCTGCATAGAATATAATCAATCTGATTTCGGTGTTGACCATCTGGTGATGTCCATGTGTAGAGTCTTCTCTTGTGTTGTTGGAAGAGGGTGTTTGCTATGAGCAGTGCATTCTCTTGGCAAAACTCTATTAGTCTTTGCCCTGCTTCATTCTGCATTCCAAGGCCAAATCTGCCTGTTACTCCAGGTGTTCTTGACTTCCTACTTTTGCATTCCAGTCCCCTATAATGAAAAGGACATCTTTTTGGGGTGTTAGTTCTAAAAGGTCTTGTAGGTCTTCATAGAACTGTTCAGCTTCAGCTTCTTCAGCGTTACTGGTTGAGGCCATAGACTTGGATTACTGTGATATTGAATGGTTTGCCTTGGAGACGAACAGAGATCATTCTGTCATTTTGAGATTGCATCCAAGTACTGCATTTCGGACTCTTTTGTTGACCATGATGGCTACTCCATTTCTTCTGAGGGATTCCTGCCTGCAGTAGTAGATATAATGGTCATCTGAGTTAAATTCACCCATTCCAGTCCATTTTAGTTTGCTGACTCCTAGAATGTTGACGTTCACCCTTACTATCTCTTGTTTGACCACTTCCAATTTGCCTTGATTCATGGACCTGACATTCCAGGTTCCTCTGCAATATTGCTCTTCACAGCATCGGATCTTGCTTCTATCACCAGTCACATCCACAGCTGGGTACTGTGTTTGCTTTGGCTCCATCCCTTCATTCTTTCTGGAGTTATTTCTCCACTGATCTCTGGTAGCATATTGGGCACCTAATGACCTGGGGAGTTCCTCTTTTGGTATCCTATCATTTTGCCTTTTCGTACTGTTCATGGGGTTCTCAAGGCAAGAATACTGAAGTGGCTTGCCATCCCCTTCTCCAGTGGACCACACTCTAATATCTCATAGCTGCACGAGGATAAAACTTCCTGAAATTAATATCTTTTCTATCTTGTTTATCTTTATCTGTTTTCTAAACCTATCTGATGCCAATAATAAATAAATTTGTGCTAATAATAAATAATATGATTTGAGCTCTGGGAATGGGCTTCCATTCTCAGTGGTAAAGAATCTGCCTTCAAGGCAAAACATGTGTGTTCAATCCTTGGGTCAGGAAGATCTCCTTGATAAGGAAATGGTGAGAGTCTCCAGTATTCTTGCCTGGAAAATTCCACGGGCAGAGGAGCCTGGCATACTACAGTCCATGGGGTCACAAAGAATCAGACATGACTTAGTGACTAAACAACAAAATCGAGCTCTAGGAAGGCAGATCTCATTCAGGTGTTTATATCTTCCCTACTGATTGCAGATGGGCTTCCCTGGTTGCACTAGTGGTAAAGAACTCACCTGCCAATGCAGGAGATGTAAGAGACTTGGGTTCAATTCCTGGATAGGGAAGATCCCCTGGGGGACACTCCAGTAATTCTTGCCTGAAGAATCCCATGGACAGAGGAGCCTGGCAGGCTACAGTCTGTGAGATCCCTAAGAGCTAGAATGAAGTGACTTAGCATGCACACACAGTGATTGCGGGTGATACCGATTCAACACCTGTTTCTAAATTATTAAAGAAGAATCAACTTAACCTTTTTTCTTGCTTATTTTATAATTTTTTAACCTTTAAAAATTTTCTTTTTCCATTGATATTGCTAATTCCAACTATTCAAAGATCCTACACACTGAATCCATAACTCTATCAGTAATATAAAATTTTAAAATTTAAATGCAGATAAATACTGACTCATAAGCCTTGAAAATAATAATTATCTACTTGCCTAAATCAAATATAACAACATAGGATGAATAATTCTATTTTGGTACCTAATTCTTGCTTTAGCATAACTAAGCCTACACACATCTGCTATTCACAGATGAAAATATAGAAAATGATTATAAATGAGTGAGGAAATCAAGAAAAAAAATGTGAGAAGAAATTCAAGTGGAAGAATTAATACAACATTGTCAATTTTCTTTTAAGATTAAAAGACCTAAAAAGACATCTATAGTAAAGAGAGAAACATTACAGAAAAAAATTGACTCTCTGAGAAAGAATAAAAAAAATATTTCTAAGGCCTAACCTTAGAAATCTAAGCAAATATTGGAAATAATTGCCTTACCTCATTTTTTTCTTTTTTTTTATGTATCAAAGAAATCAGAAGATGTGAAAATATTTGGGGTTAACTAGTAGTCAGTGATTCTGAAATATCTCTAAACACTGGTTCTTAATTAAAATGGGGGGAAAAAACTTATGAGGATGTCCTGTTAATGGAGCTACTGACCAACTGAGAAAAGAGAGTGAGAAAACTAAGAGAAATAGGAATTTTCAGGGTATATGGAGAAGTTCAAAGTACATGACCTCAAAGTCAGGGATGTGCAAGGATGAGAATGCTTTCAACATATTTAAAAACTGAGGTTGGAGATGAGGTAGTTCTGTGAATAGCAGGTTGAAATGTAAGTAATTTAGAGCTTGGCTGGTGCAAAAGGAGAGAGAGAGAAAACGACAGATTGAATGTGGCAGCCTGCTTATATTATGGAAATAGAACAAACAAACAGAAGAAACAGGAAAGAATTCATCCTAATAAAAATAGGTGGAAACTCAATAGAGAGTTTAGAGCACAGTGTCACCAAAATGACCTTGTGGAAAGATCTTAGGTCTCATGCAAATTCAGAGGGCCTGGATTTGAAGTCTCAGCCCCAAACTGAAATAGCTGAGTGATCATGTGCATGCATGAGTGCTAAGTCAACGGGCAAGTTATTTATTGTTGAGGATCATTCAGTGATATACACTTCAGCTTGTATTAATTCATTTCTGAGCCAGGCACAACCAAGACGGGGAGGAGCATGGTATGAGTGAGGTCCGACTTTGCCCTCGGCTTCTAGTGGTGGTGGTTTAGTTGCTAAGTCGTGTCTGACTCTTACATCCCTGTGGACTGTAGCCCGCCCGGCTCCTCTGTCCATGGAATTTCCCAGGCAAAAATACTGGAATGGGTTGCCAGGTTCTAGAGGAATAGGCAAATGTGACAAGGGTTTTCTGGTTCAGAACAGAAAGATATGTTGACTAACACACTGTGAGTCTTCAGAAAAGAAATGCTTAATTATCCCATTGGAGAGCATTGGGAAAAAGATGTTTAAACTGCCTTAAAATACAGCATAAGCAAAGGCTGAAAAGGAACAAAGTGCGTAGTTTTTCCATGGGCTCATGGGCAGACTGACTTCACCTGGAGTGTGGGTTGCGGTGCAGATGAGTCTGGAAAGTTGTCAGAGGTCAGGCCTTGCAAGAACTGTCATGTTTTATGCTTTTGGCAACTGATTGCAACTACAAATTTTTTGCAGCATGTGTAATCTGGTCTAACCATCAATCTCAAAAATATTTTTCAAAATTGGCGATTTCAACAGCTAAATGTGTATCTCTAGCTATTTCAAAGGCCATTTGTTAATTGTTCAGTTCAGTTCAATTCAGTTCAGTCACTCAGTCGTGTCTGACTCTTTGCAACCCCATGAATTGCAGCATGCCAGGCCTCCCTGTCCATCACCAACTCCCGGAGTTCACTCAGACTCACATCCATTGAGTCAGTGATGCCATCCAGCCATCTCATCCTCTGTTGCCGTCTGAAAATTGAATAGTAACAGAGCACATTGTTTAAGGGCAAACACCAGGGTTAGACACTTGGGTTCACACCTCGTATCTGTCACTTACTAGCTGTAGGAATTGGGTGTGTTACTGAATCCTTTTGTGCCTCAGTTTCTTCACCTATGAAATACATGTGCATGGCAATCATTCCACACCCATAGGCTGCATGAAAGGAAAGACAGTGACCATCACAACGATTATGAAGGAGAAAAAGAATAATGAGGATCATGTGCAAGTGAAAAAACTCACTGGGACTAATCAATAAATCCAGTAAAGTTGAATGATTTGAAATTAACATAGAAGTTGTGTTTCTATATAGGAACAATGAAATATAAAAAGAATTTTTTAAAAAATCTCATTCACAAAAGCTTCAAAAATAATAAAATACTTAGGGACAAGTTTAACTAAGGAACTGAAAGATTTGTACAATGAAAACCAGAAGACATTAGTGAAAGAAATAAAAGAAGACATACACAAATGGAAAGATATCCCTTTTATGAATTGGAAGAAGTAATATTGTTAAAATGTTCATCTACCCAAAGCCATTTCTAGATTCAGTGCAATTCCTATCAAAATCCAAATGGTATTTTTCACAGAAATATAAAAAAATCCTAAAATGTACATGGAACCACAGAAGATGTTGATTAGCCAAAGTAATTCTGAGAAAGAAGAATAAAGTCAGAGGTGTCACTTTTCCTGATTTCAAAGTACAGTGATATAGCAATTAAAGTAGTACAATACTGGCATAAAAATAGACATATAGATCATGGAGCAAAATAAAAGGCCCAGAAATAATAAAGAAAGAAATAAAGAATAAATAATAAATAAATAATATATAAATGTATTTATTATAAATAAATAAATTTACTTTATTAATAAATAATAAATAAAGGCCCATACATATATGGTCAACAAATACTTGGCAAGTAAGCCAAGGACACTCAGTGTCCAAGCGGTGTTGGGAAAACTGGTTAACCACATGCATAAAAATGAAATTGGACCTCTGTCTTGTATCATTCACAAAACTCAACTTGAAATTGACTAAAAACTTAAGACCTGATACTGCAAAACTTCTAGAAGAAAATCTAAAGAAGTTCCTTGATATTGGTCCTGGCAATAATTTTTTAGATATGGCACCAAAACCACAAGCAACAAAAGCCTAATAAGTTAGGCTACATCAAACTGAAAAGCTATAGCAAAAGAAATAAGAAAATTAAAAGGTAATCAATAGAATGGGAGGAAATATTTGCAAACCATATACCCAATGAGTTTAGTCACTCAGTCGTGTCCAACTCTCTGCTACCCAATGGACTGCAGACGCCAGGCTTCCCTGTCTATCACCAACTCCTGAAGCACTGTTCAAACTCATGTCCATCAAGTTGGTGATGCCATCCAGCCATCTCATCCTGTGTCATCCCCTTCTTCTCCTGCCTTCAATCTTTCCCAGACTCAAGGTCTTTTCCAAGGAGTCAGTTCTTCGCATCAGGTGGCCAAAGTACTGCAGTTTCAGCTTCAGCATCAGTCCTCCCAGTGAATATTCAGGACGGAATTCCTTTAAGATTGACTTGTTTGATCTCCTTGCAGTCCAAGGGACTCCCAAGAGTCTTCTCCAACACCACAGTTCAAAAGCATTAATTCTTTGGCACTCAGCTTTCTTTATAGCCCAACTCTCACATCCATACATGACTACTGGAAAAACTATAATAGCTTAGACTAGACAGACCTCTGTTGGCAAAGTAATGTCTCTGCTCTTTATTAAGTGATTAATATTTAAAACATATAAAGAACTCATACAACTCAATAACAAAAACAAACAAGCAAACAAACATTTTAAAAAATGAAGAGGGGAACTGTACACACATCTTTCCAAAGAAAAACAACTGCACATCTAAATGGCCAACAAGTACATGAAAATATGGTCAGTATCACTAATCATTGGGAAAATGCAAATAAAGACCACAATGCGATATCACTATTAATTGTTTTTTATCATTTTAAACGTGATTTCTCATCAAGAAAAGCAAAAAATCAAGAACATATATATCATATATATTTATAATTCATATATATAAATATAATTTAGATATATGTATATGTACATATATTTTTTGATCAAGGGCAAAAAGGTAAATAGCCCTCTTTGCATGTATGAAAGCAGTGATTCTTGAAGTGTGTCCCCCATGGCAGCAGTGATAATATCATCTGGGCCTCATTAGAGATGCAAATTCTCTTGTCCCACCTCAGACTTACTGAATCAAATGCTCTGGGGTGTGGGTTCAGCACTAGGTGGTTTAACAAACTCTTTGGGTGACTCTGATACACACTAGCGTTTGAAAACCCCTGAGAACTAACGTTTTGCTCTAACTTGTAAGCAGTCTCCAGAGGTACTCAGAGAGAGAATCCCTGCCCCTTCACTGCAAAAGTTTATGTAACCCAGCATAATTGGAGTAGGCAGAACTTCATGATTTGAGAACCATTTGAGAATCCATCTTTTGTCCCAGTGAGGGGGTACCTTGGTTGCAAGGGAGGACCTTGCAACCTGGGGGTTATGTCAAGTATTTTTACATATCACCTTCCCTGGGAGATAGGGCAAATTTTTTCAAATGCGAATATAATTTTTATCATGTATGTTCTTTTTAAGCTCTCAGTTAAGTTCTTTTTAAGCATTCAGCTAAGTTCCTTTTAAGTTCTCAGCTAAGTTACTTAGCGTGCTAAAGGGAACTTGAGATTTGTGCTGGGAATGAGAAAATGTTAATGAAAAATAAATCCATAATGAAGATAAACAAAAAAAAATATTAAATGACCTTGATAGGGAAAAAACTCTAAAAGTCAGCAAAATAAACCAACTTAAAAAATCTCTCCTGCCTTTTGCATCTTAAGACACATGTGGAATTTATTAGCTAGGAGATACTGGAGCAAACAGTCTTGTAAGAATGAAAAAATGGTAATACAGTTATATAGCTAAGAATAGAAAAGCAGTTACAGTTACAAGGACTGTAGATAAAGTTACAAGGACTGTAAATCTTTATCCTTTAGGGTACACTCCTCGGATTAGGAAGAAAATCTACTTATGATTTATACTTTTTAATAGTCCTAGATTTCTAAGGGTCTTTTCTTTTACTCCTTGTATCTAGTTTGCCCAACCTTTCTACAGCATTTGGAGGATAAATTCTATGGTGAAAATACGCCATATAAACATGATACATGGTCAGTGTCTCGGTAACAACTAAATCCTATTAAATGCCTATTGTCAAGATACAGCCCTAAGTATTTTAGGGCAAATAGCATCAGGAGGTGCAAGAAAATGAGGTAAGCTATGATTTTGGACTGGAGGGTTTCACCAGCCTGCTGAGACTTGGTGGGTTCGTGAAGTGTTCCTAAACACGATAGCCAAGCAACATCTGTGGCGGCAGGTTAATATATAGGCAGCATAGCAGTATTTTAAGAATACAGTGAGAAAGAGGGACACTTTCTCTGAAGAAAGGGAAAGTCTGTCAGTCATGTCTGACTCTTTGCAACCCCATGGACTATACAGTCCTTGGGATTCTCCAGGCCAGAATACTGGAGTGGGTCAGTCAGTTCAGTTCAGTCACTCAGTTGTGTCCGACTCTTTGTGACCCCATGAATCGCAGCATGCCAGGCCTCCCTGTCCATCACCAACTCCCAGAGTTCACTCAAACTCATGTCCATCAAGTCGGTGATGCCATCCAGCCATCTCATCTTCTGTTGTGCCTTTCTCCTCCTATCCCCAATCCCTGGCAGCATCGGAGTCTTTTCCAATGAGTCAACTCATTGCATGAGGTGGCCAAAGTACTGGAGCTTCAGGTTTAGCATCAGTCCTCCTGAAGAACACCCAGGACTGATTTCCTTTAGAATGGACTGGTTGGATCTCCTTGCAGTCCAAGGAACTCTCAAGAGTCTTCTCCAACACCACAGTTCGAAAGCATCAATTCTTCAGAGCTCAGCTTTCGTTACAGTCCAACTCTCATACATGACCACGGGAAAAACCATACATGACCACGGGAAAAACCATAGCCTTGACTAGACGGACCTTTGTTGGCAAAGTAATGTCTCTGCTTTTGAATATGCTATCTAGGTTGGTCATAACTTTTCTTCCAAGGAGTAAGCGTCTTTTAATTTCATGGCTGCAGTCACCATCTGCAGTGATTTTGGAGCCCCCCAAAATGAAGTCTGTCACTGTTTCCACTGTTTCCCCATCTATTTCCCATGAAGTGATGGGACCAGATACCATGATCTTCGTTTTCTGAATGTTGAGCTTTAAGCCAACTTTTTCACTCTCCTCTTTCACTTTCATCAAGAGGCTTTTTAGTTTCTCTTCATTTTCTGCCATAAGGGTGGTGTCATCTGCATATCTGAGGTTATTGATATTTCTCCCGGCAATCTTGATTCCAGCTTGTGCTTCTTCCAGCCCAGTGTTTCTCATGATGTATTCTGCATAGAAGTTAAATAAGCAGGGTGACAATATACAGCCTTGATGTACTCCTTTTCCTATTTGGAACCAGTCTATTGTTCCATGTCCAGTTCTAACTGTTGCTTCTTGACCTGCATGCAGGTTTCTCAAGAGGCAGGTTAGGTGGCCTGGTATTCCTATCTTTCTCAGAATTTTCCACAGTTTATTGTTATCCACACAGTCAAAGGCTTTGGCATAGTCAATAAAGCAGAAATAGATGTGTTTCTGGAACTCTCTTGCTTTTTCCATGATCCAGCAGATGTTGGCAATTTGATCTCTGGCTCCTCTGCCTTCTCTAAAAGCATCCTGAACATCAGGAAGTTCATGGTTCACGTATTGCTGAAGCCTGGCTTGGAGAATTTTGAGCATTACCTTATTAGCGTGTGAGATGAGTGCAATTGTGTGGTAGTTTGAACATTCTTTGGCATTACCTTTCTTTGAGATTGGAATGAAAACTGACCTTTTCCAGTCCTGTGGCCACTGATGAGTTTTCCAAATGTGCTGGCATATTGAGTGCAGCACTTTCACAGCATCATCTTTCAGGATTTGAAATAGCTCTACTGGAATTCCATCACTTCCACTAGCTTTGTTTGTAGTGATGCTTCCTAAGGCCCACTTGACTTCTCATTCCAGGATGTCTGGCTCTAGGTGAGTGATCACACCATCGTGATTTTCTTGGTCATGAAAATCTTTTTTGTACAGTTCTTCTGTGTATTCTTGCCACCTCTTCTTAATATTTTCTGCTTCTGTTAGGTCCAGACCATTTCTGTTCTTTATCGAGCCCATCTTTGCAAGAAATGTTCCCTTGGTATCTCTAATTTTCTTGAAGAGATCTCTAGTCTTTCCCATTCTGTTGTTTTCCTCTATTTCTTTGCATTGATCGCTGAGGAAAGCTTTCTTATCTCTTCTTGCTATTCTTTGGAACTCCTCATTCAGATGCTTATATCTTTCCTATTCTCCTTGGCTTTTCACTTCTCTTCTTTTCACAGCTATTTGTAAGGCCTCCCCAGACAGCCATTTTGCTTTTTTGCATTTCTTTTCCATGGGGATGGTCTTGATCCCTGTCTCCTGTACAATGTCATGAACCTCCGTCCATAGTTCATCAGGCACTCTATCTATCACATCTAGGCCCTTAAATCTATTTCTCACTTCCACTGTATAATCATAAGGAATTTGATTTAGGTCATACCTGAATGGTCTAGTGGTTTTCCCTACTTTCTTCAATTTAAGTCTGAATTTGGCAGTAAGGAGTTCATGATCTGAGCCACAGTAGCTCCTGGTCTTGTTTTTGCTCTCTTCTCCAGGGGACCTTCCCAACCCACGGATGGAACCCAGGTCTCCCACATTGCAGGCTGATTCTTTACCAGCTGAGCCACCAGGGAAGCCCACTTTCTCTGAAGAGCCATGAAGCTTCATCAGTAGAGAACCACAGGGCTGAAGAGACAAGGATCTGGAAAGACTGAGCAATAAAATTTTAATTTTTAAAAGTTACTTCAGCCTTTCTTATCTCCTTTGGTTGTTTATATTGACAAGATTCACTGGGTAATCACCCAGTTACCCAGGCAGCTTTGAGTTATAAATGTACAGAAGCTTTTCACCCAGGACAAAGAAAGGTGAGTTTTCCACTGGGGGACCCACCTGGGAACCAAGAATGGAGTTAGTCAGAATTAAACATCTTTAAAAACTTGATGTAAAATACTGTCAAAAGTCGCTGTGACACCCAAGTGGAGATGATGCCAAAAACATTTAACACAAAGAGGAAAATGAATCTCTTAGTAAAATTTTGTGGAATCTGAATGGAAAATTTTTTTTAAGTTTCACCATAAGACTCTTGAATTTCCAAGTAGGCCATTTATAAGCCAGTCTTGATAAGAAGGTGACTATTCAAAAACAAAGCCAGGGGCGGAATAAACTGATAATAATATAAAGTATTAATGGAAGTCTTTTCCAATGAGTCAACTCTTCCCGTGAGGTATCCAAAGTACTGGAGTTTCAGCTTTAGCATCATTCCTTCCAACAATATCCCAGGGCTGATCTCCTTCAGAATGGATTGGTTGGATCTCCTTGCAGCCCAAGGGACTCTTGAGAGTCTTCTCCAACACCATAGTTCAAAAGCATCAATTCTTTGGTGCTCAGCTTTCTTCACAGTCCAACTCTCACATCCATACATGACCACAGGAAAAACCATAGCCTTGACTAGACGGACCTTTGTAGGCAATGTAATGTCTCTGCTTTTGAATGTGCTGTCTAGGTTGGTCATAGCTTTTCTTCCAAGGAGTAAGCGTCTTTCAATTTCATGGCTGCAATCAACATCTGCAGTGTTTTGGAGCCCCCCCAAAAATAAAGTTTGTCACCGTTTCCACTGTTTCCCCATCTATTTCCCATGAAGTGATGGGACCGGATGCCATGATCTTAGTTTTCTGAATGTTGAGCTTTAAGCCAACTTTTTCACTCTCCTCTTTCACTTTCATCAAGAGGCTTTTGAGTTCCTCTTCACTTTCTGCCATAAGGGTGGTGTCATCTGCATATCTGAGGTTATTGATGTTTCTCCTGGCAATCTTGATTCCAGCTTGTGCTTCTTCCAGCCCAGCGTTTCTCATGATGTACTCTGCATATGAGTTAAATAAACAGAATGACAATATACAGCCTTGACGTACTCCTTTCCCTATTTCGAACCAGTCTGTTGTTCCATGTCCAGTTCTAACTTGCTTCCTGACCTGCATACAGATTTCTCAAGAGGCAGGTCATGTGGTCTGGTATCCCATCTCTCTCAGAATTTTCCACAGTTTATTGTGATCCACACAGTCAAGGCTTTGGCATAGTTAATAAAGCAGAAGTAGATGTTTTTCTGGAACTCTCTTGCTT
The DNA here is from genome assembly GCF_016772045.2 of Ovis aries. NCBI lineage: Eukaryota > Metazoa > Chordata > Mammalia > Artiodactyla > Bovidae > Ovis > Ovis aries. Next base: position 4,408,183 of record NC_056062.1, read on the forward strand.
CCTCATGTGTTACTGGGAGGTTAAAAAAGTAAAATCTCACAGAAGGATAGTTTCTCTACAGAATTTTGATTGAAAAAAAAAAATCTCACTGAGGTGTCCTGAAGTTTTGGTGGGGATAAAATGTGTCATCTGTAAGAGTAAAAACTGACCAGGGTAGTTCAGGAGTTTTGGTGTCAGAAAGCAAATGTCCACATGCGATGCTGACCGACGTAGACAGCCAGCTCACCCACTATGACTCTGGGAATACTGTCCAGATTGGCCCAGTAACACACGATTGTAAAGCCGATCCAGATCCATCAGGTTAACAAAGCTGCACCTTCCACAGACAATCAGAATATTAAACATTTCATTTTTTACACAATAACCGTAGCTTTTCATTTCAGTATGAGTGTCATTCCCACTTGTGTGATAAGACGATAATCAAATGTTGAGAAAAGCTAGTGGAATACTACAAAATGTCAACTGTAAAATTAATTTTAGTGAGTCAAATTTGACAAGTAAGAAGGGGAAGTTGCTTAGAAGTAAGTTTGTCCTGATAATTAACCACAAGAAAGGTCTCATTGGGCATAACAGAGGTGACATAGAGGTTAGCTGCTAAACTTCTGAGTAATCAGAAAGTGAAGAGTATTCATAAATCACTGAAGAAAGTAAAGACTTTCATCTATGCAACATAAACAACAAAAGTCTACACTTAGATGATAAACACTTTCTTCACGTCTCCAAATACATGGCAATCGTGACATGCCCTGCAGGCATGGCTGATAGGTTGAGGAAAGAAGGAAAACACAGCTTGACATCTGGAAAGGGGCAATTTAAAGGGACCCTTAAAATTGCCCCTTTCCAAATATGGGTTTCTTCTAAGCCAGGCATGAAGTGAAAGTCTTATCCCAAGGCCAGTGGCATTTCTCCCACCTGGAAAGTGACTTCCCCAGGACTGTGTTCAGAGAAATGCATCCGTGGTTGGATGTGTGGTTCCTGTCCAAGGGTCCTGTCCTACAGTCTTCATTGTCAAGGACTCTGACCACCTGCAGTACCTACCTTGGATGTAGCCATCAGTAAATAAATGTGTAATGAGTATATCTTTATATATGCTTTACCCAGTAATTTAAAGAACATATAGGAAGAATTCATGTCTTCTATTTCTTTATACCTTTTATAGTGCATAACCAGTCAGTCCTGAAAGAAATCAACCCTGAATATTCATTGGAAGGACTGATGCTAAAACTGAAACTCCAATCTTTGGCCACCTGATGCGAAGAACTGACTCATGTGAAAAGACCCTGATGCTGGAAAGATCGAAGGTGGGAGGAGAAGGGGATGACAAAAGATGAGGTGGTTGGATGGCATCATCAACTCGATGGACGTGAGTTTGAGCAAACTCTGGGAGATTGTGAAGGACAGGGATGCCTGCAGTGCTACAGTCCGCGGGGTTGCAAAGAGTGGGACAAAACTGAGTGACTGAACAACAATAGTGTATATGGCATAATAAAGATAATTGTAAAAAAACTGTTAAAATTTGATTGAAGATCAACAAGGACCTACTGTATAGCACAGGAAACTATACTCATTACTGATGACATATATAATATGTTAGTGATAATATATATCAGTAATATATAATACTTTTGTAATAACTTATAAGGAAAAGGAATCTTAATAAGAATATATGTATGTGTGTATGTGTGTAACTGACTCACTGTGCTATACACTTGAAATTAATACAACATTGTAAATAAACTCCAATACTTTGGCCACCTGATGTGAAGAACTGACTCATTTGAAAATACCCTGATTCTGGGAAAGATTGAAGGCAGGAGGAGAAGGGGACGACAGAGGATGAGGTGGTTGGATGGCATCACTGACTCAATGGACATGAGTTTGAGTAAACTCTGGGAGTTGGTGATGGACAAGGAGGCCTGGCGTGCTGCAGTCCATGGGGTCGCAAAGAGTCAGACATGCATGACTGAGTGACTGAACTGAACTGAAGTGAAATCAACTATACTTCAATAAAAAAGAAAAAGATTAATGAGTTCTATTTGTGTGCCTAAGAAATTATTTTATGGTCATAAAAGATTACTGATTGCTCATTGACTGGTAAAACTGAAACAAGATAGTTTATGAAGCAATTATAATAAATAAGGCAAACAGCAAAGATATATGAGTTGACCATTTTCATGTGCTTTAATTTTATGTTAAAACAGAAATTAATTTTTAAGGGACTTGTATTCTTACCTGGCATTACCACTGACTGACAATCTGAGCTTCGAGATTTCACTGTCTATTCATAGCCCAATAGACTTGACTATTATATTGAATTATCTAATAGTTAGGATTGTACAGTATACAATATTGACCTGGAATTATGGCATACTGACTATAGACAGACTCTAGGAAAGAGACAATGGTCAGTCTTCTTGATGCCTTATTTGCAGCGGTGGAAAATCCCATTGATAATCCTTGGCAAGCCATTTATTGACCTTGGGGAGTTGTTCACTTGCAGTGCCAGATTTCTGAGAGATCACTCATCCATATCTCCTTTGATTACTTCAAAAAATAAGTAAGGAAACACACATCAAGTGCTCAGCTTTTGCCTGGCGCACAGAAAACGCTTCTCTGCGAGCTATTTCTAGTCCTTTCCTCCTGCTCTTCCTCCGCTCCTTCTACAACAGATCCTCAGGGTGGAGGACAGGAGACCCTGACGTTATTCGGAGAAAGGAGCCAAAACCGCCACGATGACGCCGGAACAGCAACAGCAGGTCTCATCTGGGCTTGTCTAACTTCTTCCCATAAACGAATTCAGTGCTTGTCAGGGAAGTGGCTAGTCTTGAGAGGACAAAGACAGGAACGTTAATTCTAGCCAAGAGTTTGGCTAGCTGTGCCACGTGAATTTTCCCCTGAAATATTACTGCAGGGCTTAATTTCTTTATCAATACTAATACGTCTCATAATTTTACAGGTGTTAAGACTCAGAAGTGGGGCAAAGAACAACTAAGGCAATAACTGGGGGTAAAGTATACCTCTTATTCCCTAAGTAAGACTGAGTACCGAGGGAACTATACTCAATATTTTGTGGAACTATACTCAATATTTTGCACAACCAATAAGAGGAAAGACTCTGAAAACAAAGATAGATATGCATAACTGAATCACTTTGCTGAACACCCGAAACTAACACATCATAATTCAGCAACACTTCGATTAAAAAAATTAAAGTTTAAAAAAATCCCAGAAGAAGGAAAGGAGAGAGTCAAATCTGAAACTCATCCTGAAACTCTCAATTCCAATGACAGTAAACCTCTGGAGATTGATCTGAAGCACTCATAATTGTAGAGCACCACCTAGTACTGTCTACTAGAACTGCAACGGAGTTTTCAGATTCCCTAAGGCTGTGTGAAATAAATTCTCTGGTGGGTTGTTGCTGTGCAGCGGCTCAGTCATGCCTGACTGTGACCCCATGAACTGCAGAATGGCAGGCTTCCCTGTCCTTCACTACACCTGAGTTTGCTCAAACTCATGTCCATTGAGCCCCCTTCTCCTCCTGCCCTCAAGCTTTCCCAACATCAGGGTCTTTTCCAGTGAGTAGGCTCTTCGTATCAGGTGGCCAATGTATTGGAGTTTCAGCTTCAGCATCAGTCCTTCCAATGAATACTCAGGGTTGATTTTCTTTAGGATTGACTAATTTGATCTCCTTGCTGTCCAAGGGACTCTCAACAGTCTTCTCTCTGGGGGGTGGGGACAAAGAAACTTACATTTTGGTGTTTTGAATTTTTTAATTATTACAATTCTAAATTACAGCCTTCAATTCTCTATTGCCTCAGAAGAATAAACATGTCTTGCAGTAGCTCTTCTTCGATGTACTAAAAAACAAACAATTTCTAACAAAAAACTAAATAATACATAGGTAAATATGATATACAAAACAGATCATAATATCAAAGATTGACATATGTTTTAGACAATGCCAGTGCTTCCAGTATGAACTGCTTTTTTTCCAGAGCTAATGGATCAGTTGCTTTAATTTACAGTGAGTGTAGTTTAAAATGAACTTAACCATATTTTAGGAAAAAATCAAGTTTTTAATAAAATCAACATTTTATTAAAAGAAAAAGATTTCACTGAACAGTTTTGATTTCAAAAGTTTGTTTTAATCTTTAATGGAAAATTAAGTTGAGCCTCTCTGAAAATATTTTAAAACAGAGAATGCTGTGTCTTCATCTTTCTGTGGCTTAGAAATTACATTATTCATTTCAGCTAATAATATATACTACCCTTTAAGGTCAACTTAAATACTCTTCCAGTTAGGTTTATTGTACATATGTAAATAGTTGGAAATAATTTAAAGAAATGCAATGACATTTTTATAAAGAAAGACTTTTTTTTTAAAGAAGGAGAATGCAGATTGATTTGGTGAAGATGAATTCCATTAATAAAAATATGCCCTTCGTGTTGACAACTCACCGCAATATCCATGCTATACTTCTACATAAGCTTTAAAACTATTCATTAGCTACAATGAGGATAATCATTTGCAGTCTGACAAAAACCTTTCAAAAACAAAGATTGACATAAGAAAGATGTAGTAATCAGTGCTTCAAAATCATAATATTTTGAATTCATATAGCATTGTTGTATCTTAAAGCAATGTTTAATAAATCACTCATCAAAGAAAAAGGATTGATTTTCTGACAAAACAACAACTTATTTTACATGAGAGACCACTTTAAACTTTATCTTTTCTATTCTTCAGTTATTCTATCTATAATTAATAAAACTCTAGACATAAGTTTTTGTTATTGTAGTTAAAAGTGTGTTTGTTTCGCCATGAGAGTATATAGCTATCTGACACTAGTATTCAGTGGATATCGGGAGAAATGGAGTTCCCAGTATTCAAGCTATGCAATTTTGAAGCTTCTCAGAAGCTGAAACTGGTTCTGATGAGAGGTTAAGTAGCTTCTCCAGCATCAATGAATTGGATTCACGCCTCCTGAGCCAACTGTGCTTTGCTCTAAAGAGGATACAACACTCAGTCAGTTTTTCTTAAATAATCACCTTTAATTAAGTGTCAACCCTTTGAGACCATATCATATTTTTAGTTTCCATGGAAAAAAAGATTTCCGATTTTCTCCCAAATATTGTTTGGAATTCCAAAGCAAGTATTACTGAGACAGTTTGGGGTAAAAAAAATTATACTTATCAGATGAGCAGGAAGTAAATTCACAGGGAAAAGTAAGAAGAAAATGGCCAAATCACTGGCTTTCTTAATAAGACAAAAACTTGTTTATTAAGGGACAAAATGTGGAGTCATCAAGTTTGTCAAAATAAAACCAGAATGTTTTGGACCTCTGGATGAAGTTTGCAGATGGTTACATTTTTATTTTCAAATTTACTTTTGATACTCGGCACAAATATTTGAAATGTCAAGGACTAAAAGTATTTTTAACCACTTATTAATGATACCACAGACATATAGCTTACTTTGCAAAGAATTAAACAATTTTTGAAAATAACATTTAATTTGCAAATATTTTTTTCTCCAAAATAGAATTGCTCTCATCTTATGTTTTTTGGCAGTTCAGGAACTGTCATTGAACATCTAGCTGCCTAAAAATTATTAATTAAAAATTTTATTCATATAGATAGAAATTTTAAAAATAATACATGGACTGCACTATAGTATATCTGTGTAATGAGTGCTCCAAAGGAGTATGTTTCTCAGAATCTGCAGAAATATGATTTTTTTTTAAAGTCTTATATAAGAAATTTGGAAAAAAATTCTCACCTTTATGGAAGGACTACAGCAGTTGGTAATAAGACAGTAATGATCCATCAATCGAATCAAATGTACAAGGCACAGATTTTGGTTAGTTTCCTAAGACTGTTTCTCTTGGACCATGATGCATAAGCTTATATCATCAGACCAGAAAGAATCCTGAACCAAGGTTTATGTTTTGGGAACTTCTTCCTTTTGCTTTATATTTTGTAAGTTGGATCATGTCCCTGGTTATTGCTGTAAGGAGTCTTTCTCTAATTCAAAATTTCTCCTGGGAGAGCAATAATCTGTTAGAGAAAGTGAAAGTGAGGTCGCTCACTTGTGTCACTCTTTGTGACCCTGTGGACTGTAGCCCACCAGGCTCCTCCGTCCATGGGATTCTCCAGGCAAGAATACTGGAATTGGGTTGCCATTTCCTTCTCCAGGGGATCTTCCTGACCCAGAAATAGAACCCAGGTCTCCTGCATTGTAGGCAGACACTTTAACCTCAATTAATTGTTAATGATACCATGAAACTAAAGGTGTTCCATAATAAATGTGTGAATTTTATAATGATATCACCAATCAAGTCTTTAATTATATGGAATCTTGTCATTTAGTGTTGATTTGATATCAAAAGGTGACCAGACAGTGAGAAGAGGAAGAGGTAAAATTGGGAAGAAGGAAATAGCTAACGTAGAATTGTATATGATGCAGTGGCCAACCTGAGCCACAGGACAGAACGGACAGAATGGGTAAAGTGCTGGCTCGGCAGGATGCGGCTCACCTCTCACATCTCCTGAGAAGTACAACAACCCTGTAGTTGTAGTCTTAGTTTCCTATTGACTTTATTTTTTTTTCTCTTTACCTAGAATTGTTGTCTAGTCACTCAATTGTGTGTGACTCTTTTGCAACACTATGGCTTCTCTGTTCGTGGGATTTTCCAGGCAAAAATATTGCAGCGGGTTGCTATTTTCTTCTCAGGGGATCTTCCCAACCCAGGGACTGAACCTGCATTTCCTGCACTGCAGGTGGATTCTTTACTGCTGAGACACTGGGGAAGAATAGAGCTGTAGTATTTGATCAAACATTTTCCCTATGATATTTGTCATGAAAATCAGTTCAAGGATAAAAAATAATCCACAAACACTGAGGTTAATGGACAAAGTCAAATCTATCAAGTGAAATATAGCCCTTTGTTGGTTTATATTCCATTTGCAACTATTGAAATGCTCAGTGGTTCCAGAATTTAGGCTGCCCTGGGATTTCTTTGGGGGGAATGATGCTAAAGCTGAAACTCCAGTACTTCGGCACCTCATGCGAAGAGGTGACTCATTGGAAAAGACTTTGATGCTGGGAGGGATTGGGGGCAGGAGGAGAAGGGGACGACAGAGGATGAGATGGCTGGATGGCATCACTGACTCGATGGACGTGAATCTGAGTGAACTCCGGGAGCTGGTGATGGACAGGGAGGCCTGGCATGCTGCGATTCATGGGGTCGCAGAGTCGGACACAACTGAGAGACTGAACTGAACTGAACAATGGCAAAGAGATCAAGCTAATTCCCACATTATCTCTACGGTATTTTTGATCCATTCCTCTATCATTTAAAACTAGAGACCACAGTTTCTCATTTTGTTCTGTTATAAATGTATACAACAGATAGAGCTTCCCATTAATTACTGAATCAGATATGTCATTCAAAATTAATATGTGCACAAATGTATACTTTTGAAGAATGTAGCCCAGTTATAGTTTCTTTTATCTGCCATGGTACAAGCTGAAGATAGTAGACTGGACATTTTTATTCTCTTTGGCCATCCAACACATGAATTCCTTTTCCATGTTTGGGGAATTCCCATGATAGAGGCTAAAGCCTCTTCTCACTGTGAAAGCTGAAAATATGAGCTAGTCTCTCCCAGCTAAGTGCACAATGAGGATATCTTTACCAGACTATTTTTGTGGTGTGATTTAGTCATTATTCCTTGTTATAAAGCCTTGAGGAAGCTGGGTAAGTTATCCAGTATCTATTTAACAAGGGAATTTCTGCTTCCATCCTTTGCTGAATGATTGATTGAGTGAATGAGGAGGCATGTTTGCAGAACATAATCTAGGAGGGGGTAGTTGAGAGCAGTGAAAATCCAGCTTAGATTAATTGATGGAATTTCAAGAACTCAGAGCATCAAATTATTTACTAGGTTATTGTGATAAAATACCCACCAAAGACAAGGCTTTGGGAAATTAAGTGGTCAATCTCCTGGAGCGGAATGAAGGGCTTAGAGAATTAAAGGGCTGTGGGAAGGGACAGTTATTTCTAATGGCACCATAAAGTTTTTACATAGAGAGAATGACAAGGTCAAAGCAGATAGCCAAGGATAACTCTGCTTCACATTTATGGAGCAAGTTTATGCGTTTGTCTGACTTAGTCCCCTGGACATGTATTTCTCTCAAGGAAATTCACAGCGGGATGTGGGATAAAGCATTAATACTCATCTAAGTCAACTCCTTTCACAAAACCTTTAACTTGTATTTTTGCATTATTTTCTCCTTACACTGAAAAGTTAAATGATACCTTTAAATGATAATTCAATCAAGCATAGGTGAAGAAGTAAGAGTACATATAAACTGTATGGGGTTTATATATCCAGGCCCAGACAAGTGAATTAAATCATTTGTTAGGCAGATTTCAGTCCCTGAAAATGCAGGGAGGGACAGAGCAGTTAGGAGCAAGCAGTGAGTAGGAAGCTGAATTTGAGTATTCCGAATGTGAACACTGGAGGAAGCCAACCTAACAACCAAGATAAGCCCCGGTGAGAGGAATAAGTGTTCAGAATCGGTACCAGCAAGACACCAGACAATTTAACTTCAGACGCAGGGTTAAGTACAAGGAGTCTGAATATTCATATTTGTCCAATTCAGAGGTGAGCAGAATCCCCACCCCTTGGCATTCCTTAGGGTAGGAGGACTTAACAGTAATTAGCAGTGTTCAAGCTGATGTCTCAAGAGACTGTATTATTTAAGAAAACAAGAGAACTGAAATAATCAAAGGCTAATATACAAGAAAAGAAGACCGGGACCCAGCCTGGTAATCTAGACCTGTACAGAAGCTGAGCAGGGAATATAAAGATTTAATATTGCCATGGGTAACCGACGGCACAGTCACAAAATAACACAGGAGTTATGGCAGTGCAAGCAGATACTTGATAAAGAAAACAAGGCCATTTTCAGAGTCCCAAATGACAAAATTCACTGCCTCAGAGGTAAAAACTGATTCTTCAGGATATAGATCGATACTGACTTTTAAAATTGGCTAGTATTGAGATGACTGCAGAAAAGAAAACAAAACATGCTTTGAAAAAACTACCTCACAGATAAAGCTTGAGAGTTCATCATCATATTTTAGAGAAGAGAAGAAACTGAGATGAGTAAATTTAAAAAAAAAGATAAGTCACTTAAATTTTTTTTTTTTTAGTTTGCTGGCCTGGGAGTTGTTTAATTGCTCTCTCTTTGTAAATTTTAATAGTATTATAGTACATGGTATGTTTTACTATGAAAACATTTAAATAATACAGTTGGTAATGTTGTAGCATCTCTCTTTCCCTTGCCTCTTTCATCCTTTTCCCTCAGTCTGTCTCATTTCTTTCCCCACCAATATTTACAGACTTTTCCTTATGTATTGACGTACGTATATATGTAACAATGGATTCCTGAAAATCTGAATGGAGTGAATTCACCAGTGAGATTAGGGAAAAAACAAAAACTTAGACTAGGCTTATGTTGATACAAATATCTATACAGATCAATAACTGGGGATACCTGGTTACTATTACCAGTAGTGGCAAACAGTTTACTACCTGAGTAAGCATAAGCAAGCTACTTGGTAGTTTATTTATTAAGATAAGCTAGACAATGCTAACCCCCATAAATCCCAAAGGCTTAATTCAATAAGAGCTGGTTAATAACAAATCCAGTGTTCTTCAATTTGTTACTAAAATGGAGGAGCTCTTCCATTCCAGCTGTCTAGACTATGAAGAAGAGAGAGCAAAAGATGGCACATGATATATCACGGTTAGGTCTGGAAATGATGTACATACTTTCTGCCTCCATCCCATTGGAGAGAATTCAATAGCAAGTATGTTCAAGGTGGGCTGTCAAATTCATCATTTTGTGTGCCCAAGAAAAGTTTAAAATAGTTCAGTGAATTCATATCATTTTCTCTGCCCCACGTTTCCTTACCTGTGAGGTATGTAGTCAACTAGATGATGATAACAGCTTCACATTTCTATCCTTTTATGAGTATTACATTCAATGAAAGAATCCGACCTCACTTTAGCATTCAGGTGGACTGACTTTATTTTACTTTTAGTCATTTTTGTTAAAACTTTTGCCTACTTGTCACTATGTTGCTGTCATATCAAGTTAAGAGAGTATCGGATATGAGGGTAATCTGGCTACAAAGGCTGTCACCTCACTGAGAACCAGGGTTGGTTTGGCTGACTAGGCCAGCATCCCCTTTTCCCTCGCCTCTCTGTGTGTGTTCCTCCTGAAGGTGTACACACAGTTGAAGAGGATGATCTTCTCGAACAGAGGATATACAAATAGCTGCCCTCTGCTGCTAGAACCTTCAAACAAACTCTCAAGGTCCATTTGTATGAGGAATGCATAGTGATCAAACTTTCAAGACTCCAGACACTTATAACTGATGTGCTGCATGTGGCATTCTGCCTTTTTTTTTAATTAAGTTTTTCCATTTATGCAGATGTCTATCCTTTCATCTCATATTATTTATCCTACAGGTGCTGTACCATTCTTACCTATATTTTAAATTTTTTGTTGATGTTATCAATGAAATGTTTTCCCATTTCCATGTCTTTTTTTTTTTTTTACTTTACAATACTGTATTGGTTTTGCCATACATTGACATGAGTCCGCCACGGGTGTACATGAGTTGCCAATCCTGAACCCCTCTCCCACCTCCCTCCCCATATCATCTCTCTGGGTCATCCCAGTGCACCAGACCCAAGCATCCTGTATCCTGTATCGAACTTAGACTGGCAATTCGTTTCTTACATGATAGTATACATGTTTCAATGCCATTCCCCCAAATCATCCCACCCTCTCCCTCTCCCACAGATTCCAAAAGTCTGTTCTATACTTCTGTGTCTCTTTTGCTGTCTTGCATACAGGGTTATCATTACCATCTTTTAAAGTAGATTTTAAAACAGAAGTATCAAGAGAATGGAAAGACAGGCCACATACTGGGAGAAAAATATTTGTAAAAGACATATCTCATAAAGAATTGTTATTCAAAATATAAAAAGAGCTCTTAAAGCTCAACAACAGGGAAAAAACAAAAAGCCAACTCAATTTAAAATGGCCAAAGTCCTCAACAGATATCTCACCAAAGAAGATATACAGAAGACAAATAAGCATATGGAAATATGCTTCACATCATATGTCATCAAAGAAATAAAAATTGTAACAACCATGCATACCACTATATATAGATTAGAATAAGTTCAGTTCAGTCACTCAGTCGTGTCCTATTCTCTTTGACCCCATGGACTGCAGCACACCAGGCCTCCCTGTCCATCACCAACTCCTGGAGTTTACTCAAACTCCTGTCCATTGAGTCGGTGATGCCATCCAACCATCTCATCCTCTGTCATCCCCTTCTCCTCCTGCATCCAATCTTTAGAATATACTAAATCTCAGAATATTAACAACACCAAATGCTGACAAGGACATTGGGCAACAGAAACACTTATTCATTGCTGGTAGGAATGCAAATGGTACAATCACTTAGGAAGACATTTTGGCAATGTCTTACAAAACTTACAAATATATTCTTACCATACACTACCCAGCAATCATGCCTCCTTGTATTTGCCCAAAGTAGTTGAAAATTTTGTCCACACAAAAACCTGCTTTATCAAACAAGATGTCCCTCAGAAGGTGAATGGATAAACTGTGGTATACCAAGATAATGGAACAGTATCAGCTCAAAGGAAATGAGCTTCAAGTCATGAACAGACATGGAGGAACCTGGAATACATATGACTAAGTGACAGAAACCAATCTCAGAAAGTGAAAAGCTGTATGATTCCAATTATCTGATATTTTGGAAAAGATAAAACTATAGAGATAGTAAAAAGATCATGAATTGGAGAGTTAAGGGAGAGAAGAATAGGCAAACACAGAGGACTTTTAGGGCAGTGGAAATTCTCTACGTGATACCATAGTAATGTGTACATGTCATTGCAGCTTTGTCCAAATCTACAGGATATAAAACACCAAGCATGAACTCAAATGTGAGCTGTGGACTTTGAGTGATAATAATGTATCAGTATAGGTTCTTCACTCTAACATTGTAAAAATGAACCACCTGATGGTAGATGTTGATAATGGGAGAGGCTCTTCATGTTGGGAAAGACAGTTTATGAGAAATCTCTGTACTTTCCCCTCAATTTTGCTGTTGAAGTGCTCAAAAAACAAGTTGTAGTAAGAAAGATATTTAAAGTAAATCTTGGAAGAAAATAGAGGTAGACCTTGCTGCCAGGGGAAAAAATGTTCATTAGATAGAGGAATTATAAACTTTGGGTAAGTTGTGTATGAAATACTAAATGAGTTAGTGAGTCAGTTAGATAAGACATGCCAAGATAATACATTTTCTTTAAAAAAAAAAGCGTATCTAGGCTGGTGACAGATAGATTTAAAACCAAATGTACAGTGAAAGTGGAATTGAGCCAAAGTGTTTGATTCAAGCCTTTCTTGATAGGCCCTTAAGAAAAAATAATGAAATGATAATTGACATAAAAGTGTAGATATTAACGGCATAACTTGTTTGGAAAGAGCTTTCACATTGAATATGAAACTTTTTTCTGGTTATAAAGTGTCCTTAAATGCCAGGGTCCAGCCCCGGTGGATCCAGGGAATTCAAAGAGTGGATGGCGTTGGCGTGGAAAGACTTGTTTATTGATTGATATAAGATTAGATTAAGAAACTATAGTGTAGTAGGAAGATTAAGTGGAGGAAGAGGGCTGAATAGCTTGGTTTACGCGGAAGACCAATAAAATTCCAGACAAGGAATTTGCACCATCTACATTGGGCCACCGGTGCCCGCTTGAATATCTAAGGGTGCCTCACCTTAAGCTCCCTTTAGCGCGGGTCTTAACAGCCAGGGCAAGTAAGTAGACCTGGTGAGCCTCCGCGCCCCAGGTGGAGATTCAGCCTGAAATTAGTAAGGAGCAGAGAGAGGGAAAGGGAGAGAAGAAGAGAGAGAGAGAGACACGGGGGAGCCAGATTCCCAAGAAACCAGGCCGAGAGACTAGTTCGAGAAACTGGTCCGAGAAGCTGGTCCGGTCCTTTATTGTTCAGAAGGCCTTTTATACTTTTGATAAAATATGGAGATCAATGGGTAACACAAAATTACGTAGCGTTCGCAACCCAGATTCTTTCCGTGTATCATTTTGTATACAAAAGGTCTCAGGTGATTTACATTATCTTCTGGCCAAGAGGCTTGTTAACACTTTTTGGCTCTCTTCCTTAATGAATGTTAATGTTTCCCCTGAAGTGTTTTTTTTTAATCTACATCTCCTTAAAGCGCTAAAGTTACATCTCTATAGAACAAAGGCGCAGTGGGTTATAACAAAGAAGGTACTTAACTCAAAGATCTAATGTTGCTAATACAAGGTCTACTACTTGTTTTTCTATATACCAACTATATCTAAAAATAAAGGATATGAAAATTCAGCAGCAAGCATTGACTCAACAAATGAAACTTTTTATCAGTCCTATTCTAAAGATTTTGACTCCTCCGAAGCTCCTACATTCCTAGGATGTTTTAAGCTTCCTTTGCCTCCTGCGGTCAGGAGGCCTCAAACAATCACATGCGCAGCTGCAGGCAGGCTAGAAAGCCATCAGAGGGGTATTTGGATTGAAACACTCTTTTAAATGCAGAAGACTAAAGCCCTGAATTGACTTTTTCCAGAAAATGTCAAAAGAGTGGAAAAGCAGAGCACAAAAACCGGCAGATTTTTTGGGGGTACATGCTTAGGAATTTCCAGAGGGGCCCCTGAAGTCTGAGCACGCCTTGCGTATGTCAGCTTCCTTCCTCATGACCTTGTCACGGGCGGGATTCCTCACACTGGCTCCCGGCACTTAAATATTAAGGATACTAATTTTTAAAAATTGTAATGGAAATATGACTTAGATCAGGTGGCCTAAGATGGAGCTAATGCTCTGAATTTAAAGTATATATGCTCATCAGATAGCTTCATATTTTTCCATTTTATCATTTTTACTTCTTCATCACAGTTAGTTCTGTCAATAGGCTTTGATGGGGGAGAATCAAATACAGTTGAGATTTTTATCTTGCCTTGGCCTGCATTTCATGGCACCCTGTGCTCTTCTTGTTAGATGTGACATAATGGATAACACTTTTTCCAACATCCTGAAATTCCTCTTCTGAAAACAGGACCACCTCAGGACACCTGCTTCCTCTTTTCACAGGTTCTGATAAGAATGAACTTTGATGGCACCTTCTCTGTTTCTGCAGATGGTTTGTGACCCAGCTGCTCCTCTTGCTTTGATGTCTGGACATTCATCTTGAGAAGTACATCTGGGATGCAGAACTTTTGGTACGTGGGGCTTTCCTAAATTTTTGTTACTCTTGCTTTCCAATCTCCTAAAAGGTGGGCCTGCCCCAGGGAACTGCCCTTTGCTCTCATTTCCCTACTGGCCAATCTCTGCTTTGAGGAGTTTGTCTGATCTCATGTCTCCCACCATCTCCTCTGTGAGAGTGAATCTCACTTCCCTTTTCTAGCCCTGACCTCTTCTAATCTCCAAATTCACAGTTTGAATTGCCTGGTCAGCTTTACAGAACATCCAACTTAACACTTCCAAAAATTATTCTTTACTCCCATGCTCTCACTTCTCAGAAATAAAAAAGAAAGAAATTTTGCTTTCACAGTTAAAAAAAGAAATGTTAGAAGTACCATCACTAATACTATATTCCCATTCATCAATCATGAAAGCTCAGCTCTTTATTCTTTACTTCCTTATTGTTATGTTGCCTGCAATAATACATTTTACTTTAAAAATTATGTGTATGTATATATATATGTGTATGTATATACACACATATTACTCATGTTCACTCTAAAGCTACTCTGTAGTTCAGCCCCATTTTGCTCAGACTGTTACAATAGTTTTCCACTGGGTTCCCACCTAGAAGGCACGGTACATATCGTTACAACACAGATTCTTAAATCATAGGGGTAATCAAGTCGCTTTCTTACCGATAACTCTGAATGTCTTCTCAGTTTACAAACTCAGTATAAAATCTTGTCTGACATCTCGACAGCCCCTTTTGGCCTACCGTTTAAATTTTTTTTAAATTTTTTATACAAATTTTAAAAGTTCTTTCCATTTACAGTTTTTATAAAATATTTGCTGTATTTCCCATGTACAATATATCCTGTAGCACTGACTAGTTTGTACCTCTTATTCCCCGTCCCTATTTTACCCCTAACTCATCCCCACTGGTAAACACTAGTTTGTTCTCTATATCTGTAAGTCTGTTTCTTTTTTATTACATTCACTTGTTTTTGTAGTTTTCTTCAATTCCACATATAAGTGAGATCATATAATATTTGTATTTCTCTGTCTCACTGATTTCACTTAGCATAATATCCTCCAAGTCTATCCATGTTGCTGCAAATAGCAAAATTTCATGATTTTTTATCATGTGGAATATTCCACATGTGTATACACCACACTTTCTTTATCCGTTTCTTTCAGTGGACACGTAGGTTGCTTCCATGTCTTGGCTATTGTAAATAGTGCTACAGTGAACACTGAGGTGCATGTATCTTTTCAAATTAATGCTTTGTTTTTGGGGGACCCCCTCCTTTTGCCTCTTGACCTCATCCTCCACCATTCAGTCCAAAGATTAATGAGGATGTCCCTGCAATACTTGCGCCTAACCAAATCTCTGGATGTTTTGTCAAAATTTGTATTTCTGAGGCCCAGTCTATTTACTGAACCTAAATCTCAAGGATTACAGGCTTGGAGTCTTCAGGTTAAAAAATCTTATTATATATTCTAAAGTGTTAGAACTGTTGTCCAAAATTCAGACTAAATGGACTGTTTGTGCCTCTTCCCCTCTGTCCGTGCTCCTCGCCCTCTCTGAATGCCCTCTTCCTTCCGAAGTCTTCCTGCTAAATCCTACCCATTCTTTGAGAAGCACATACTGCATGCCAGGTTCAGGATAGGGGAGTAGGTCGATGGATACACTTACTAGAGGTCAACAAATACATCACTTCTTTCTTGGCAAGTTCTCAACTTCTCTAAGTCACAATTTCCTCAAAGGCAAGAAGAAAATGTTGAAGAAAATGACCCCGAAAGTAATGCTAACCATCTAAATGATGATTCTTATTTTTATACTTCTATTGATGCTTGTCACAATCTGTCTAATATATTTGTATACTTGTCTTTTCACCTTTATACTCTACAGGTCTTAAGAATAAAATCTATATCTGTTCTTATCTATGCCCTGAGCTGCTTTGCAATATCCTTCCACACAGGTGACATTCAAAATGTAACAAATCCATTGCATTGCATTTCAAGGAGGTAAATAGATATTTAAACTTTTGCCTTGTCTTTGTATCCTGGGCTTTCCTGGCTTGACTATAATAATTTAGGCATATATATTTGATTTATATAAAAAAGAATCTGAAATTATTTAGTATTTATTAAACATTACAGTGTTAATGGCCTTCATTGTTGTATTAACATAAAAGACTGTGAAGTGTGAGACATGGAAATCAATATTCCATTAAAAGAAATGACATTTTTAAGTTCTCTTCAGAAGTGTTTTGATAGTTCAGTGTGTTTATGATTCTAGTGGTTCCTTAATACGCATAATGATACAACAGCAATGCAATGTTAAAAAGAAAAAGCTTTATTTGAAAGAAATTTACACATATAAGTTAATTACATTGAGTTCTGAAGTGCAAAGATGCCAAAAGAAATTCACATTTTATATTAAAGTATTTTGGGAAATGTGTCTGAAATTTAGCCTGCAGATAGAAAGCTATCAAGGGATTTGACTTTTTCTGGAAAGATGCAGATGTATTCTCTGATAATGAGTAAAGATTTCCACTGGAGTAATTCAGGAAACAATTAAATAAACTGCAGCAGAAAGAACGATGGGCAGATGTGAGGAGCAACTTGAGAGCATTCTGAAGTCTAATTTATAAAGTCTGAGCAGCAAAATTGGAATAAGAAAGTGTATAGGTTCTTCACAGAAAAAGGCAAAATTGCTGTCTTTTCAATACGGTTTATGAAAAGGGATCACAAACATACACCACCCAAACCATGCACACAGACATAAAACTGGGCTTGTTAGGGGGAAATGTGGTGGTCAAGAAATAGTGGAGGGCCCAGACCACTGGGCTCCTTATCCCAGGACGTGTGTCAGTGCAGCCTACCAGTCCAGAGGAGACTCTCCTCTCAGCTGTTGTACAGAGCCGTAGGGCAGGGATCAGGGGACCTTTCCATGAGAACATAAGAGCAGAGGCCTCTGTCTGAGTGGGTGGCCTTGGCAGAACAAGGTCACCTTGGAACCCAGGCTTTGGCATCAGCTGCGCTAACTCTCCTTGCTGGCTGATGAGTCACTTAAGGGGGAGGTGATCAGCCTCCAGGGCCAGTCAGGTGGCTCCTCCTCAGCCACTGCCTTGGCTCTTGGGTGTCATTATATCTGCACCCCCTCTCCACTCCCAAAGGCGCCGGGTGTGGTGTTTGCACAGTGGCCTTGGGAGTGTGGGCTCTTCAGCACAGTCTGTAGAACAGGTGTTATTGCAGAGTCTGTGGCAGGTGCCTGCCACCCAGATGGAGCCACCATGCTCACTCTCGTGGATGAGAGCCAGACGTTGGACGAAATTAATTAAAGAAGCTCCCTGATTACTGAACAGCAAGCAGCTTGGAGAAGACAGATAAAATAGAAGAGTGGTTGGAGCCGTGGGCAAGTTTTCTGTTTTCTTTTTCTTCTCTTCCTTCCTTTCTTTCCTTCTTCTTTTCCTTCCTTCCTTCCTTCTTTTGCCCTTTCTTTCTTTCCTCTTTTATCTCCTGGTTTTTGATCTAGGAATGGGCAGAATCAAGTGGAAGCCAAACCAAAAACTTTAAGAGAAACTGTCCTTCCACCCACAGGGCCAGCAAACTGGTGAGCCCAGAGGATGGGGGAGATCTCTATTTATTTCCCCCTCTCTTCTTTACCTCCCACCCTTCTGAGACCACCCTTGTTGCAGAACTGAATTGCCATTACTAGGAATCTGTGACCGTGAAGAACTTCCTGTCACTGTGCAGTTCACACTTGTGGTAACAGCGGGCACCCACATCCTGAGAATCTGGACAAAGGGTCTGGGAGAAGGGCAGGAAGGGTGCCTGCTGTACAAAGACTAGAGGGTGGACATCTTGGTTATTTTTTTTTTTGTCTCTGTTCTCTTGAAACCTCTCACCAAGGCTACACACAGATTGCACAACAGCATGGGGGACTAAAACTCTGAGAGAATCCAAATTTTTTGGCCAGAAAAACCAGGTATCCTTGTGAGCCAGAGAACAAGGGACAAATTCCAAAGAGTAGAGAGCTGATGTCATTTGCAGGCTCCCTCCCAAACTGAGCGTGACAGAACACAGCCAGAGCAGCAAGAGCTTGGAGAGCTCAATTAGAAGCTAAGCCACCACTCAAGTCCCAGACTGGCCTCTGAGTGACTCAGACATGGGGCTAGAGCTTTGCTACTGGACCAACATTGCATTCATGTTGATTTACAAACTTGGGAGCTTCCTGGTGACATCTGAAACTGACCCCTGTACCCAGAGGGCAAAGAGAGACCAAAGGAAACATGTAGAGCAACCCAGATGAGTAGGTAGTAGGTTTACTGAGCAAAGAAACTTACTTCCAAGGCTTCTCCTGGACACTGCAAGACCAGTAGACCTCTGCACCTGCCTGCCAGCATCACAGAAGTTTATATAGAGACCTTAATTTATACCACACAGGGAGTCTCAACACTGCATTTCTATCCCAAGCCTGCATCCTTGAACTGACTTCTAACATGGAATGGTGAGTGGAACACACCATCTAAGGACCCAGGAGAGGTGAGGAGCCTCTGATCACCTGGGTCCAACTCAAGAGTCAACCACGGATCGCACCCTCTCAGTGTCCTCCAGAAATAACACAGGTGATGAGCCAAAACTGATCACTTGTGAAAACAACCAACAAAATCAACGTTCTTCAGAGATTTGTAACAAGATCCAGAGTTTCATACATAATGTTCAAAACGTTCAGGATAAAGTGCAAAATTACTTGACATATCAAAAATATGATGCCTTTTCAAGGGAAAGTCTTGGTGCCCCAAGTGGTATTCACTCAGTCATATCTGACTCTTTGTGACCCATGGACTGTAGCCTGTCAGGCTCTTCTGTCCATGGAAGTCTCCAGGCAAGAAATACTGGGGTGAGTTGCCATTTCATTCTCCAGGGAATCTTCCTGACCTGGGGATCAAACCCAGGTCTTTCGCATTGCAGGCAGATTCTTTACCCTCTGAGTCACAGGGAAAAGACAGTTGACAGATGGAAACTCCAAGATGCTCTAAATGTTGAAATTATTATGCAAAACTTTATGGTAGCATTTATAACCCCCCTCAGTGGGCTTCCCTGGTGGCTCAGAGGTTAAAGCATCTGCCTGCAATGTGGGAGACCTGGGTTTGATCCCTGGGTCAGGAAGATCCCCTGGAGAAGGAAGTGGAAACCCACTCCAGGATTCTTGCCTGGAGAATCCCATGGACGGAGGAGTCTGGTGGGTACAGTCCACGGGGTTGCAAAGAGTCGGACACGACTGAGCAACTTCACTTCACTTCACTTCACTGAGGTAAAACTGAACACATATTGGAATGAGTGGAAAGCTAAAAGTTCCAGAAGACACAATTTTGTGAATGTGTTTCCTATGTGTTTAGAAAGACACATATTTTGTGTTTGTTGTTCATCATGTTCTGTTTGTGTCCATTTGGTCAAATGTATTTTCTATATTCTTGAAAATTCTGTATCCTTGTTAATTTTTTTGTTTGTATTTTATAACAATTGCTTAGAGAGATCTGATGATTTTACAGTTTATAGCTTCTTGTGAATCTACCCATTCTTATAAATTTTAAATTCTATTAAGTAGATACCCATTTAATTGGATCAGATGGTAAAGAATTTGTCTGCAATGCAAGAGACACAGGTTCAATCCCTGTCAGGAAGATCCCCTAGAGAAGGGAATGGCAACCCACTCTAGTAGTCTTGCCTGGAGAATCCCACAGACAGAGGAGCCTGACAAACTACAGTCCATAGGGTTGCAAAGAATTGGACATAACTGAGCAACTAAGCACACACATACACTCACACATTTAATATTTGATGTCGTGTTTATAAACATTTATTACTATGAATTTAGTCTCCTTTCCTTAGTAAATAATTTAGAATTAGTCTTTTGTATTAATATACAATATCAATTATACTAAATATATTATATATATTTTGCATATTAAATATATAACCTATCTTTCCTTTAAAATGTGTCTGTTGATGGATGTTTTCCTTCATTTTTCACATTAAACTTATCTGTAACTTTAGTTTTTATGTATATCTGTTGTAAAGAGAATTTAACTAGAATTTTTAAAATTCAATTTGGGAATTCCCTGGTGGTTAGGATGCAGCACCTTCATTTCTGTGGTCCTAGGATCAATCCATGGTCAGAAAACTAAAAACCTGCAAATCACACAGCATGCAAAAAAAAAAAAAAAAATCCAACCCGACAATATTTATCTTTCACTGAAGCATTTGGCCGATGTACCAAAAAGAACAGTTAGGCTTTAGTCTTCCATCTTATTTTCTGCTTTTTTTTTTTTGCTTTCGTTTCCGTGTTTCTTTTCTCTTGTTATTTTCAATTATTTTTAGCATTTTTTTTTCTTACTGCTAGTTTGAAGAATGTATATTGTTTTTGCCTTTTCAAGATTCTACTAGCTATTACAATTATATATTACTTCTCTAAGTGTACAAGAATATTTCTAATTCTCTTCACAAATAATACCAAAATTTATGACACTTCAATTACATTTATCTGACAAATTACATTTCCTCTAACATAACTGGTAATGTCACTTACAGTTCAAGTTGTTGTTTGCATTACTTCAATAGACACTGTGTATTTTTTAAACTATCTTATAATTATGAAATATATCAGACATAGGTGAGTATGCGTAATGCCTGAGTGCATTTTAAAGAGTGATAACAAATTGAGCACTCAAACATCATTGAGACTATGAAACAGAACTTTAAAAATCTGTTGAAGCTTCCTGTGTGCTATCCACTCACAACACTTTTTTTTTTTTTCCACAACAGAGGAAACCATTATTTCTGTATTTACCAATCTTCAGCTTTCTTGGTAGCTTTACTATGTTTGTAAACTTGAAAAATATATATTGCATAATTTTAATCACTTTAAACTATTATATTAAGAGAATTAGTCTGTATGTATTTTCTGATAACTTGCTTTTTTGCTCGACGTTAATTTCTGAGATCTTATCAAAGTAATGTGTAACAGTTTATTTTCATCACCATGTGTATTATTTCATTGTGCTGCTAAGTCGCTTCAGTCTTGTCCAACTCTGTGCGACCCCACAGACGGCAGCCCACCAGGCTCCCCTGTCCCTGGGATTCTCCAGGCAAGAACACTGGAGTGGGTTGCCATTGCCTTCTCCAATACATGAAACCGAAAAGTGAACGTGAAGTCGCTCAGTCGTGTCCAACTCTGTGCGACCCCATGGACTGTAGCCTACCAGGCTCCTCCGCCCATGGGATTTTCCAGGCAAGAGTACTGGAATGGGGTGCCATTGCTTTCTCCAATTATTTCATTGTAAATGCTCTAGTATTTATCTATTAGAGGGAAGAAACATGGGTTGTTTCCATAATTTTTGTTATTATTAAATAGTGCTGCTACAACATTCTGATATGTGCCTTCTGGTGAACACATGAAGGGATTTCTCTTAGGTATAAACTAAAAGTTAAAATATCAGTTGTATGATATGTGTGGGTTTAACTTTACGTGGAGCTTCCCAGGTGGTGCTAGTGGTAAAGAACTTGCCTGCCAATGCAAGAGACATAAGAGACATAGGGTCAATCCCTGGGTTAGGAAGATCCCTTGGAGGAGGGCATGGCAACTCATTCCAACGTTCTTGCCTGGAAAATGCCATGGACAGAGGAGCCTGGCAGTCTATAGTCCACAGGGTCCCAAAGAGTGGGCCATGACTGAAGTGTGTTTGTAGGCATGCAACTTTACATAATAATAGCATTATTTTCCAAAATGGTCATGTTTTCCAAGATACCTCTAGAACAGTTGCCTCACATTCTTGTTGCACTGAATTTTTCAGCCTTTAAAATGTCTTCCCATTGGGTGGTGTGAGTCATTTCTCAATCATTGGTTAATTTGTATTTGCCTCATTACTAAAGATCCAGAGCATCCTTTCATATGTTATTGGCCATATGTACTATGTGGGTCTTTAAATATTGTCAAAAATAGGCAAGATTAATCTGTGGTGACAGAGGCCAGATTAATAATTACCATAGTGATGTGGAAATGAATGGTTGTTGATTGGCAGAGGCTGTAGGAAACTTTTTGAGGTAACATATATGTTCTACAGCCTAATCTGGGTGATGGTTACAAGGAGTAGTCAAGTGAAAAATCATCAATATAAGAACTTAAAATTTGGGCACTGTTTTATAGATGATAGCAATAAAAATAAAAAACTCTCCAATGAAAAGTGAAATGTACATATAATTACAGAATTTCTAAAACAACAATAAAAATACTATATAAAATATTTTTAAGGTAAATCGAAACAGCAATTTGAGGCAAAAATTATAATCTTCATACATATTATAGAAAAATCAAAATATAAAAGCTGAAATTAATGGAATGGAAAAACAAAACAAATAAATCAAAATATTGGTCCAAAACTCAACAAAATAAACAAATATCAAGAACACAAAATAAAAATAACCAGGAGACATTAACCACTGAAAGAAAGGCTATTTTTTAAAATTAGACTGAAGTCAAGTGAAGTGAAGTCGCTCAGTCATGTCTGACTCTTTGCGACCCCATGGACTGTAGCCTACCAGGCTCCTCTGTCCATGGGATTCTCCAGGCAAGAATACTGGAATGGGTTACCATTTCCTTCTCCAGGGTATCTTCCCGATTCAGGGATCAAACCCAGGTCTCCCACATTGGAGGCAGACACTTTAACCTCTGAGCCACCAGGGAAGCCAAAATTAGACTATTGTACACTAAACTTTGGCAAACAACTTTTCTTCACAGAAGTAAAAGATGTATATCAGTTTTCATAATTAATAGCCAGACAAAAAACAAAAGATAATTACAATTGCAAGCCATAATGGTAACATGATGAATTTAGCAATATAAGTAAGTAAATACAATTTGATGTTGTAGAATGATGTGGTAAATAGAAGAGTATACAAACACATGTAAAAGACAGACTATGTCTCTTGGTTGGTTCATTTAATCCATTTACATTTAAGGTAATATGTATGATCCTATTACCATTTTCTTGATTGTTTGGGGTTTATTTTTCATAGGTCTTTTCCTGTGCTTGCGTTTCCTGCCTAGAGAAATTCCTTTAGCATTTGTTGTAAAGCTGGTTTGTTGCTGCTGAATTCTCTCAACTTTTGCTTGTCTGGAAAGCTTTTGATTTCTCCATCAAATCTGAAGGAGAGTCTTGCTGGGTAAAGTATTCTTGGTTGCAGATTCTTCCCTTTCATCACTTTGACTATATAGTGCCATTCCTTTCTGGCTTGTAGAGTTTCTGTTGAGAAATAGCTGAGACGGTCTGATGGGAGTTTCCTTGTACATTATTTGTCACGTCCCCCTTGTTGTTTTTAATATTTTACCTTTGTCTTTAATTTTGTCAGTTTGATTATGTGTCAGCTTGATTTTGTGTCTCTGTGTGTTCCTCCTTGGGTTTTTCCTGCCTGGAACGCTCTGTGCTTCCTGCACTTGGTTGACTATTTCCTTTCCCATGTTCAGGAAGTTTTCAGCTATTATCTGTTTAAATAATTTTTCAGATCCTTTCTCTCTCTCTTCTCCTTCTGGGACCCCAATAATGCAAATGTTGGCGCATTTAATGTTGTCGCAGAGGTCTCTTAGGCTGTCTTCATTTCTTTCATTCTTTTTTCTACATTCTGTTCTGTGGCAGTGATTTCCGCTATTCTGTCCTCTGGGTCATTTACCCTTTCTTCTGCTTCAGTTTTTTTGCTATTGATTCCTTCCAGTGTATTAGTCATCTCTGTTTGTTTGTTCTTCAGTTCTCCTAGGTCTTTGGCAAACATTTCTTGCATCTTCTTCATTGTTTTCCCGAGATCATGGAGTGTCTTCATTATCATTATTCTGAATTCGTTTTCTGAAAGGTTGCCTGTGTCCACTTCATTAGGTTGTTTTGGTTCAGTCTCCTATGGGGTCACCACTGCTTTTCCCTGGGTCTTGGTGCATGCAAGATTTTGTTTGTGCCATCTAAGATTGGAGTCATTTTTTCCCCCAGTCCTGTGGAAGTCCTATAATCAAATCCTACTGGCCTTTAAGGCCAGATTCCCTGGGGATCCCCAGTCCCTTTGTCATGTCCCTAGGCTGGGAGGCCTGATGGGGGTTCAGAACCTTCACAACAGTGGGAGAACTTCTTTGGTATTATTGTTTTCCAGTTTGTGGGTCATCCATTCAGTGGGTGTGGGATTTGATTTTATCATGATTGTACCCTTCCTACCGTCTCACTTTGCCTTTTGAAGTGGGGTGTCACTTCTTGCTGTGTTCCAGCATCCTCCTGTGGCTAGTTGTTCAACAGCTATTGGCAATTTTCATGCTCTCACAGGAGATGAGCACATGTCCTTCTATTCCGCCATCTTGAACCAGAAGCCAAATAATTTTTGAAGTATGAATTACTTAATTTTATTTAATTTTCTAGGAAATGAAAATGACCAGCATTGAAAGTAGTTTATACAGAAAACTTTAACATGCAATTTTCCATGGCTTAGAAAAGTTGTTTTAGGAGTCTCTACTAGCTAGACATGCATGTACCTTGAAATCAAGTTTTTGTAAAAAAAAAAAAAAACCTACCACAAAAAATATAGTTTTTTTTCAATAAGAGAATTTTATAAAATCTTTGAAATTAATAATTGAGGGCTACTTATTTTAGAACTTAGAAAATATAGAGAAAACTTTCAAATTATTTATATGAAACATGTAAAATGCTAACAAGTAGCCTTAAAATGCACACACAGTAATCAGTTAAAATATACAAGGTAAGAGAAAACCCAAACTGCAATCAAGACAAAAAGGATAAAAATACTTAGAAGTAAACTCAACGAGAAATAGACAAAACTCTGTATAAGAAAATTTAAACATTCCTAGAATATCAAGTAGATTTGAAACTTAAACACATAGAAGCATATTTCTACATAATTACCAACACGTTTTATTTTCTGAAGTCAATTTAAGTTCTCAATTTTTAAGTTTATACAGAAAGTTAAATATTCAAGAATATCTAGGATAATCCTGCAGAAGGAGGGCAGTGGGGGCTGAACTCATTTGCTAGAACAGCTGTAACAAAGTAGCACAAGACAGGTGGCTCACAAAATAGAAATGCACTGTCTCAGTTCTGGAGGCTGGAGGTCCAAACTCAGGTGTCAGCAGGATGCTTTCTTTCTGAGGCTGTGAGGGAGGATTTGTTGCAGGCCTGTCTCATTGTATTACAGACGGCTTTCCTCCCCTGTGCTTCTCATTGTCTTTCCTCAGTGCACACCTCTGTGGCCAAATTCCTTGTTTCTATAAAGACATCATTATGTTGGATTGAGACTCAGCTAATGACTTTAACTTGATGCCTCTGTAAAGTCCCTATATCACTATAAGTTCATGCTCTGAGGCCCTGAGGATTAGGGCTACAACAAATTTTGGGAAGACAAAATTCAGTGTGTAACAAGTGGGAACTACCATTATTGCTACCATTGCATGTTACACACATTACCTGTGTGATGCTGATTAGAATAGTCTGACCTATATGACAAAATAGTACAGAAATAGACCCAGGTACATAAAAAAATTGGTATGCGATAAAAGGTGAGATCTCAAGTCACAAAGGAAACAATGGTTTTTTAATAATTGTTATTGGATAACTGATAGCTATTTGGAAAAAGATAAAATTGAACTTATATCTCATATCACATATCACAATAAACTATAAAGGGATCTGAGATATAAGTGAAAAAGCCAAATCTATACAAATACTAGAGGAAAATATGGGGGAATTCTTTTATAACTAGAGTATGGTGATACCCTTATAATTCTGACTTAAAACAAGGAACTTAATTAATTCAACTACATAAAATTTTGTAAAATTTACTTGGCAAAAAAATCACAATAATCAGGGTCAAATAAAACAGATTGAGAAAATAAAAGGTAAGCCTGTGGGCTTCCCTGGGGGCTCAGCGGGTAGTCTGCCTGCAGTGTGGATGGCCTGGCTTCCATCCCTGGATTGGGAAGGTCCCCAGGAGGAGGACATGGAAACCCACTCCAGTACTCTTGCCTGAAGAATCCCATGGACAAGGGAGCTCGGGGGATGACAGTCCATGGGGTCACAAAGAGTCGGACACGACTGAGCGACTAAGCACAGCACAAGGAAGAGAAAAGTATTACACCTTCTACAGTTTGGCCAGTATCTTAAAATATCAAGTCATTATGCTGTACACTGAAAATTAATATGTTATATGTAAATTATATCTCAATTTATAAGATCAATGGAGGGAAAAAAAGACCAAAACCAATAGAAAATGGGTGCCAAGTAAAACAAAGCCCAAAAAGATCTCCAGAGAAATTAAAACGGCTTTCAACATATAAAAAGAAAGCTCAATCTCAATCATAATAAGAGAAATGCTAATGAAAATTGTATTGATATATTTCTTACTTAGATTTGTAAGTATTCAAAAAAGCTTGAACACATTCTGTTGAGAAAGCACTCATTCATTGCTAATGGGTTATACATTCTCTCTGGAGGGAAACTTGTATTATTTAAGGAAAACTGAATATGGATTTTTTACCCCGAAATTCCTATTTGGAGAATTTACTGCAAAATTAACTCCTACAAAATTACACCAGGTTATTCATCATAGAATTATTTGTGAATGAATGAATAGTAACTCAATAGATTAAGGGGCAGATTCTGAGAGAAAATTATGAATTCAGATTCAAATATGCAACCTTGAGATGGAGATACTTCAGACAGAATACCCACAGTATATTCCTAGAACATCATGTAATCTCTAGAGATTGGTGCCAGTTGCCACAGAGCTTGGTGCCCTGCACTGAATTTTAGAGTATGACAAGTATAGTTGTTATTGCACTTCTGCCCTCCAAATCTCATGCAAACTGTCTTATGTGCCTGACATATAACTCTGAAAAGTTATGGGATACTGCTGCTGCTGCTAAGTCACTTCAGTCATGTCTGACTCTGTGTGACCCCATAGATAGCAGCCCACCAAGCTCCTCTGTCCCTGGGATTCTCCAGGCAAGAATACTGGAGTGGATTGCTGATACCTAAAGATGTAATTCCTGCCTAACAAAGGCAACACTGCACGAGACCACAAACAATAAATTGAGCCTCTGAAGATGTTAGTTTTATATGCAAGGGCCCACTGAAAGTGGACTATATGCTATTTGATTCTAAAACTGATGCAGTTTATGCTGTATTATATTCAAATTTTTACCCAAGACTGCTATACATGAGTAGGGGAGGAAGCCCTGAAAATGGAGACACTTTCTTTGTGTACATTCATGCAGGAATGCACACATTGCTTCTCTGTGTCAATATGCAGCAAAATAGATGAGATATGGTTGGAAATGCTACCAGTGAAGATGCTGGAGAGCCAGTGGCTTATTGCTCACCCAGGACAGACACCTATGCCATCTCTGCTCTTTGTTTCTGGAAACGTTAGTTGCTCAGTTAAATCTTTTGATTTTTTTCCACTTTTATAAAGAAATAGTTGACATACATCACTATAAGTTTAAGGCATACAACGTGATGGTTCAGTTTATATATATATATTGCGAAATGATAATTGCAATAGGTTCAGGCGATGTCCATCATCTCATATAGATACAGCAAGAAGAAAAGAATGGAGAAAAGAAAAAAAGAATTAAAATGTTTTCCCTGTGGAGAGAACTCCTAGGATTTAGTCTCTTAACTTACCTATAGACTATATAGCACCATTAACTACAGTCATCATATTATACGTTACAATCTTAGCTCTTAATTGTCTTATAATTGGAAATTTGTGCCTTCTTACAACCTCCCTTCAGCTCTCCCTCCCTCACCCTCTGCTTCTGGTAATATGTCTGATTTCTTCTTCTATTAGTTTATCTCTTCAAGATTCCACATATAAGGGAAATCAAACCATATTTGTCTTTTTCTGTCTTATTTCAGTTTGTATGATGCCTTCAAGGTCCACCCATGTTGTTACAAATTATAGAATTTCCTCATTTTATGGCTGAATACTATTCCATTTTTCCATTTGTGTGTGTATGTCTGTGTGTGTATAATCTCACAACTTCTTTATCCATTCATCTATCAATGGACACTTAGGTTGTCTCCATGTCTTGTGTGTGTTAGTTGCTCAGTCGTGTCTGACTTTTGGCAACCCCATGGACTGTAGCCCACCTGTCTATGGAATTCTCCAGGCAAGAATACTAGAGTGGGTTGCCATTCCCTTGTCCAGGGAATCTTCTTGACTGAAGGACCAGACACAGGTCTCCTGCACTGGCAGGTGGATTCTTTACCATCTTAGCCACCAGGAATTCCCTTCCATGTCTTAGCTACTGTGAATAAGGCTGCTACGAACATGAGGGTGCAGATGTCTCTTTGAGTTGGTATTCTTTCCTTTTAATATATTCCCAGAAGTGGAACTGCTGGGTTATATTGTACTGAGAATCATTTTCTGAGGACCCTCTGCACTATATCGCTTAGTGGCTGCATCAATTTATAATCCCACCAATAGTGCACAGGGGTTCTTTCTGTGGGATCACTTTCATAAGATCACATATTCCATTCCTGAGGGCTCCATCATCAGGACTTCATCACCTCCCAAAGGCAGCCTCCTCCTAACACTATCACATTGGGCATTAAGTTTTCAATATGCGAACTGTGCAGAGACACAGCTCTTCAGACCATAACTGGCAGAAAGTGGGATGATTCCCAAGTACTGCTGGCACAGGGAAACCATCATGGACAAGTACTTGTCCTTGAACTTCTGTTTGGATGGATAGGATCCCAGAGAACTACAATATATTTTATCTGTTAATCATCTTTGATATAGAGAGACTTGCAATTTCTGCCAGGCAGATAAATGGACAAACAAAATGCTACTAAAGTATATAATCAGGGTCAGCTTCATGGGAATGTAATCATGTGGATGAACTCATGCTTGGTTTAAAGATCTATTGTCATTATTTTGAAATTATCCACAATACTTTCAATTTGTTTGAAGTTCAACTCAAAAATTGTACTTTTGAATTTTTAAAGTAACATCCAATGGGGAAATGAAAGCATATGAATTAGGAGAGGAGAGAAGTGGAAGAAATATAAAAATCTTCATATTTTGGTATCTTTAACTATACTTTCATCCTGCTTTTAGAACAAGGAATCCTTTCTTCTCATTTTTCCCTGGGTCCTGAAAATTATGCAACCAGTCCAAAGTATAATGGTAATAAGGAACTTACTCCCTCCAAAATGATTGAAATATACACTTAATGTATGTGTTAAAGTTGATATCAGTAATTAGGAGTTGAAGGGATGTGGTCAATGTGGTAGAGCAGGAAGAATCTGAGCTCACCTCCCCCAGCAGGCACATGGAAATTACAGCAACTACAGAATAATTTTTGATGAGAATGATTTAAAGATTAGCAGAAAACATTTTTCAAAACTAAAAATGTAAAGAAGGAGATGGGGCAATGACGTGGTCTAGTCAGGACCCACACTCTGTGTTGCGTGTGCATCTGTGTTCAGTCTTGACTGACTCTGCTACCCCATGGACTGTAGCTGCCAGGCTCCTCTACCCATGGAATTTTCCAGGCAAGAATAGTGAAGTGGGTTGCCATTTCCTACTCCAGGGAATCTTCCCAACCCAGGGATCAAACCCACGTCTCTTGCATCTCCTGCATTGGCAGGTGGATTCTTTACCACTGTGCCACCTGGTAAGGCCTCACCCCTGGGTTGCTGCTGCTGCTGCTGTTAAGTCGCTTCAGTCTTGTCCGACTCTGTGAGATCCCATAGACGACAGCCCAACAGGCTCCCCCATCCCTGGGATTCTCCAGGCAAGAACACTGGAGAACCATAAATAGGAGGAATATCACAAATGCAGAGGTTCTCCTCAAAGAGGGAGAGGTCCGAGCCCCATATCACTCTCCCCAGTCCAAGGTCTTGACTGGGAGATGAACTGCTTGAACATCTGGCTTTGAAAACCAGCAGAGTTTGTGTTCAGGAGAGTCAGAGGGCTGTGGGAAATAGAGATTCCACTCTTAAAGGGCTCATGCAAAATCTCACAAGCTCCAAGCCCCAGTGCAGACCCAGTAGTTTGAAATGAGCCTAGGTCAGACCCACTTGCTCAGAGAGCCTCCTGAAGTCATGAGACAGCTGGAACTCCCTCTGGGGACAGAGACACTGACAGCAACCACTGTTGGGAGCTCGTTCTACCACAATAATAGCAGCTCTGGCAAGCATTATTTTGGAATTCTCACTCTAAAAGCACCAGGGCTTACCCTCCCCACTACTGGGACAGCACCAATTCTTTGAGGAAGCCACATGGAGACCAGGTCCCAACCACCTAAAGGCAGGCAAGAGCCCTGTGGACCCACAGCCCATGCAATCAGCTGTGCTGGGATTGAGTCCCACACTCTAGCAAGACCAAGGTCATGGAATGTGGCATATCCTTGTAGGTAACCAAGCCAGAGGCCAGCCCCACCTGCCACCGGCCATCTACAGTAGTTAGCACTGCCACAACATAAGAGGAGACACAGCCCATGTAGGGGAACCCCTAGAACTTATACAGCTGGTGACCAGAAGGGAGTGTGCTGAATGGGCCCCATGGGACCTCTCCTACATAAGGCTCATTTCTCCAAGATGGGAAAAGTAGCAGATCTTACCTAATACATAGAAGTAAACACAGAGAATTAGACAAAATGAGAAGACAGATGAATATGTTCCAAATGAAGGAACAAGAAAAAACCTCAGAAAACAAACAAACAAACAAAGTAGAGATAAGCAATCTACCTGATACAGAGTTCAAGGTAATGACCACTGGGAGTCCCCTGATGGCCCAGTGGTTAAAACTTGGCACTATCATTGCCAGGGTCCTGGGTTCAAATCCTGGTCAGGAAACTAAGAGCCCATAAGATCCCACAAGCTGTGTGGTCAGAAAACTAAGATCCCACAAGCTGTGTGGCATAGGCAAAAAAAAGTCATGACCATAAATATGATCGGCAAACATGTAAGAATGAATGAATGAACATAGTGAGAATTTCAACAAAGAGAAAATGTTAAGAGCCAAACAGAGCTGAAAAACATGATAACTAAAATAAAAAGTGCACCACGAGGAACTGAGAGTAGATTAAATAATAACAGAGGAATTGATCAATGAACCAGAAGACAGAGAAGTGGAAAGAACCCAACCTGAGCGGAAAAAAAGAAAAAGAAAAAGAGGAAATAAGTATAACTTACAAATCACTTTCTTTTTGGTGGGCTCCAAAATCACTGCAGATGGTGACTACAACCATGAAATTAAAAGATGTTTACTCCTTGGAAGAAAAGCTATAATCAACCTAGACAGCATATATAAAAGCAGAGACATTACTTTACCAACAAAGGTCCATATAATCAAAGCTATGGTTTTTCCAGTAGTCATGTATGGCTATGAGATTTGGGCTATAAAGAAAGCTGAGCATGGAGGAACTGATGCTTTTGAAGTGTGGTGTTGGAGAACACTCTTGAGATTCCCTTGGACAGCAAGGAGATCCAGCCAGTCCATCCTAAAGGAATATTCAGTCCTGAATATTCATTGGAAAAACTGATGCTGAAGCTGAAACTCCAATACTTTGGCCACCTGATGCAAAGAACTGACTCACTGGGAAAGACCCTGATGCTGGGAAAGATTGAAGAAGGGAGGAGAAGGGGATGACAGAGGATGAGATGGTTGGATGGCATCACTGACTTGATGGACATGAGTTTGAGCTAGCTCTGGGAGTTGGTGATGGACAGGGAAGCCTGGCATGCTGCAGTCCATGAGATCGCAAAGAGTCAGACATGACTGAGTGACTGAACTGAACTGGCTGAACCTGGTAAAGGAGAAGAAGATTACATCTAGGAAGCACAGAGAGTTTCAAAAAAGATTAACTCAAAGAGGTCTACAGCAAGACACATCATAACTAATGGCAAAAATTAAAGAAACCCTTAAAAGTAAGAAGAGAAAAGGAACTAGTTATGTACAAGGGAATTTCCACCAAACTAGTGGATTGTCGGGGTCCAGCCCCAACAGGATCCTGGGGTACCCTCAGGATGGACGGTGCTGGTGAAAAGAGAGAGAGAGTGAGTGACACGGGGAGACCAAGCTTCAGTGAGTGAGGCCCATAACTTTATTTTCAAAAGGAGCTTTTATACCATGACTTGTACATAGAGGGAAATGAAGGATGCAAGGTCATGCAGAATCAGCCCAAACACTCCAGCAGTTTTGGCCTTGTCGAAACCAGGATTTTTTTTCTGTATGTCTTTCCATAAACAAGGGTCTCATGTTATGTACATTATCTTCTGGCCAGGAGGTCTGTTAACATTTTATGGCTCTTTCCTTGATAAATGTTGATCAACCAAAAAACTTGTTTTCCCTTGAAGTGGTTTTTTCTTTATATTTCTAATCTGCATCACCCTCAAAGTACTAAACAGAGTTACATTCTTATGGGTCAAAGGTACAGTGGGTTACATCAAAGAAAGAACTTATTAACTCAAGGTCTAATGTTGCTAACGCCAAGGCTACTGCTTATTTTTTCTATATACCAATTATATTAATTAATGCACTCCCAGGCACACAACAAATAAAAGATATGGAAACTTGGCAGCAAGCATTGGCTCAATAATGAAACCCTTCATCAGTGCTATTTTAATAGTTTTTTAACTCCTCAAAAGGCTCTATATTTTAAAAATGTTTTAGGCTTCCCATGCCTCTCATGGTTGGGAGACTGTGAATAATCACATGCGTAGCTACAAGAGTCTGGATAAACCTGTCAGACAAGCTAGAAAGCCATCAGAGGGGTTTGAATTGAAACACTCCTATCATGTCCAGAAGACTTATTAGCTAGAGCCCTAAGTTGACTTTTTCCAGGAAAAGGTGGTCAGGGATAGCCCCCTGTTAATGTCAGAAGAGTTCGCATAAAATAGTAAGACAGACAGATTCTGGTTTGGGGGTAGATGCTCGAGCAGGTCCAGGGGGTCCCTCAAGTCCTGATCCGCCTTGCTCGTCAGGTCTCCTCCGCATGACCTTGTCACGGGTGGGATCAGCCCAGAGAGTCCCTCGAGTCCTGAAGCCTTGCTTGTCAGGTCTCCTTAGCATGACCTTGTCATGGGTGGAATCTCCGATGCTGGCTCCTGGCAGTAGATGATTTTCAGCAGAAATTTTTCAGTACAGAAGGGAGTGATATATTCAAAGTGATAAAAGGAAAACAGCTACAACTAAGAATACTTATTTATTAAAATATTTTAAGGAAAGAGAGTTTCACAGAAAAGCAAAAGCTAAAAGAATTCAATACCACTAAACCAGTTTGACACAACATGACAACATGTTAAAGGGACTTCTCTAAGCAAAAAAGAAAAAAAATTATGAGAGGAAAAAAATCTCACTGGTAAGGGTAAACATCCAGTAAAGATTAATGAAATATGTATAAAGCTAATAAAAAGGTTGAAAGACAGAAATACTTAAATCATCTATAATCACAATAAAGAATTAAGGATACACAAAACAAAAATATGTAAAATATGATAGCCAAAACATTAAACTTTGAAGAAGGATTAAAGTCAAAATTGCTAAAATGCTTTCAAACTTAAGAGATCATCAACTTAAAATAATCATATGTATATATCTGTCCCTAGGTACCATGAGGGTATAGGTTCCAGGACCCACTGATTATCAAAGATAATCAAGTTATTTACAATTGGTCCTCAGTATCCACAGATTCTGCATCTGCAAATACAGAAGGTCAACTGTATGTTTATCATTTTTTAAAAAATCTATGTATATGTGGACCTGTGCAGTTCAAACCGATGTTGTTCAAGGGTCAACTGTTGATAGGTTGTCATATAAGAGTATCATGATAGTTTCAAACCAAAAACCTATAATAGATACACACACAAAAAGAAGAATCCTAACCTATCATTAAAAATAGTCACTCAATTACAAGCAAAGAAAGCAAAAGGAAAAAGAAACAAAATATATATATATAGATCAATATCACTGGTGACCTTAGATACAAATATCTTCTACAAAATATTAGCAAATCAAATTCTATAATACATTAAAAGAACCATACTCCATAATCAAGTAGCATTTATGCAAGGATGCAGGGATTGTTCAATATCTGTAAATCAGTGTAATATACCACATTAATAAATTAAAGAATGAAGATCATATGATTATCTCAACAGATACAGGAAAAAGTTTTTACAAATTCAACATTCATATTTTTAAAACTCTCATCAAAGTGCCTTTAGTGATAAAAAACCTCAACATAATAAAAGCCATATATGATAAGCCCAGAGTCACATCATACTCAATGGTGAAAGCTGAGAATATCTACTCTAAGGTCAGGAACAAGACAAGGAGGCCCACTCTCATCACTTTCATCCAACATAATTTTGGAAGTTCTAGCCACAGTGATCAGAGAAGAAAAAGAAATAAAAGGAATCCAAATCATAAAGGAAGAACTAAAATTGTTAGTGTTTACAGATGACAGGACTCTATACATAGAAAATCTTAAATATGCCACCAAAAAACTATTAGAACTAGTAAATGAATTCAGTAAAGTTGTAGGATGGTAAATTAGTATACAGAAATCTGTCGCATTTCTATACACTAGTAACTCTCTGAAAAAGAAATTAAGGAAATAATCCTATTTATAATTTCATCAAAAAGACTAAAATACCTCAGAATAAATCTATCCAAGGAGGCAAAAGACTTGTACTCTGAAAACTATAAGACATTGATCAAAGAAACTGAATACTACACAAATAAATGGGGGTTTCCCTGGTGGCTCAGAAAGTAAAGAATATGCCTGCAATGCAGGAGACCTGGGTTTGATCCATGGGTCAGGAAGATCTGCTGGAGAAGGAAATGGCCTGAAGAATTCCATGAACAGAGAGCCTGGTGGGCTACAATCCATGGTGTCACAAAGTGTCAGTCATGACTGAGCCACTACCTGTTTCACTTTCACTTCAAATAAATGGGAAGATATACTATGCTCATGGATTGTAAGAATTAAAACTGTTAAAGTGATCATACTACCCAAGGCAATGTCCAATCAATGCAATTCCTATAAAAATACCTATGACATTTTCCAAAGAGCTAGCAAAAATAATTCTACAATTCATATGGAAACACAAAAGATCCTAAATAATCAAAGCAATCTTGATAGAGAAGAAGAAAGCTGAAGGAATCATACTCCCTGATTTTGAACTGTATTAAAAAACTACAGTAAACAAAACAGTATTGTACTGGCACAAAAACAGACAAATAGGCCAATGAAAAAAAAAATAGAGAGCCCAGAGCTAAACCCACCTTTACATGATCAATTAATCTATGACAAAAGAAACAAGAATGTACAATGCAGAAAAGAGAGCCTCTTCAAACAATGGCACTGGGAAAACTGCACAGTTATTATGGAAAAGAATCAAATTGGACTACATTCATACACTATTTACAAAAATAAACTTCTGAAAACTTTAGAAACCTGAAACCTAAAACACTTAGAAAAAAATATCAGCAATGTGATTTGACATGTGTCCTAGCAAAATTTTTTTTGGCTATGTCTCCTCAAGCAAGGGAAACAAACTAAATTAAAGTAAAAAATCTTTTGCACAGTGAAATAAACTAACAACAAAATGAAAAGGCAACCTAATGAATGGGATAAGATATTTGCAAATAATATATCCAAAAGGAGTTAATATCTAAAATATTACCCAAAACCCCCAAACAACCCAATTTAAAAAGTGGTCAAAGAACCCAAACAGACATTTTCCCAAAGTAGATGGTCATTAGACATATCAAAACATGCTCAACATCACTAATCATCAGGGAAATGCAAAACAAAGCCTCAATGATAAACTACCTCGTATCCATCAGAATGACTATTGTAAAAAAGATAAGAAAAATTAGGTGTTGGCAATTATGTGGAGAAAAGGGAACCCATGTGCATTGGTAGTCCTGGTGCTGTAACTTGGTGCAGCCAGTAGGTAATATGGTATGGAAGTTCCTCAAGAAATGAAAAATAAAACTGCTATATGATCCAATGATTCCACTTCTGGGTAGATACCTGAAGAAAAGAAATATACTAATTTGAGAAGATATAATCATAGCAGCATCATTTAGAATAGCTAAAGTGTGTAAAATCCTAAGTGTCCACTATAAGATGAATGGATAAAAAAATGTGGTGTATATATATATAGATAGATAGATACAGATATGTAGAACATTCAGTTCAGTTCAGTCACTCAGTTGTGTCTGACTCTTTGCAACCCCATGAATCGCAGCACGCCAGGCCTCCCTGTCCATAACCAACTCCCAGAGTTCACTCAGACTCATGTCCATCGAGTCAGTGATGCCATCCAGCCATCTCATCCTCTGTCATCCCCTTCTCCTGCCCCCAATCCCTCCCAGCATCAGACTCTTTTCCAATGAGTCAACTCTTTGCATGAGGTGGCCAAAGTACTGGAGTTTCAGCTTCAGCATCATTCCCTCCAAGAAATCCCACGGCTGATCTTCAGAATGGACTGGCTAGATCTCCTTGCAGTCCAAGGAACTCTCAAGAATCTTCTCCAACACCACTAGAGATCTATTCAAGAAAGTCAGAGATACCAAGAGAACATTTCATGCAAAGATGGGCTCAATAAAGGACAGAAACAATATGGACCTAACAGAAGCAGAAGATATTAAGAAGAGGTGGCAAGAATACTCAGAAGAACTGTACAAAAAAGATCTTCACGACCCAGATAATCACGATGGTGTGATCACTCACCTAGAGCCAGACATCCTGGAATGTGAAGTCAAGTGGGCCTTAGAAAGCATCACTACAAACAAAGCTAGTGGAGGTGATGGAATTCCAGTTGAGCTATTTCAAATTCTGAAAGATGATGCTGTGAAAGTGCTGCACTCAATATGCCAGCAAATTTGGAAAACTCAGCAGTGGCCACAGGACTGGAAAAGGTCAGTTTTCATTCCAATCCCAAAGAAAGGCAATGCCAAAGAATGCTCAAACTACCACACAGTTGCACTCATCTCACATGCTAGTAAAGTAATGCTCAAAATTCTCCAAGCCAGGCTTCAGCAATATGTGACCCGTGAACTTCCAGATGTTCAAGCTGGTTTTAGAAAAGGCAGAGTAACATTACTCAGTCATAAAAAATGAAATCTTGTAATTTGCAACAACATGAATGAATCTAGAGGGTATTTTTCTAAGTGACGTTAGTTTGACAGAGTAAGACATGTACCATATATCTCACTTATATGTGGAATCTAAAAACAAAAATGAACAAAACAAAATAAAAACAGACTCATAAACACACAAAACAAGTGGGTGCTTTCCAGAGGGTAAGGCAGTGAGCATTGTGTGGGGGCAGATTAAGAAGTACAAACTTCCGATTTTAAAATAAATAAGCCATGGGGATGTAACATACAGCATAATGAATATGGTCAATTATATTGTAATTACTTTACATGGGACAGGTGGTTACTAGAGTTGTGACAATTTAATAATATATGCAAATGAAATCAAAGTCAGATTACTGTGCTTTCAGACCATGCTTTTTTCTAGATATTTGCCCAGGAGTGGGACTGCAGGATCATATGGTAACTCTATTTTTAATTGTTTTTACAAGTTTTTTTTTAAGACCTGGTTTTATTTTTTAAACTTTTTGGCCCCACGGCTTTTTGGTCAGGATTTTGGCTCCCTGACCAGGGATCAAATCTGCATCCCTGCATTGAAAGTAAGGAGTCTTAACCACAGAGCCACCAGGGAATTCCCTTTTTAGTTTATTAAGGAAGCTCCATACCATTCTCCACAGTGGCTGGCCAATTTACTTTCCCACCAACAGTCTAGGAGGGTTCCCTTCTCTCCATACCCTCTCCAACATTTACAATTCGTGAATTTTTTGATGACAGCCATTCTGACTGGTGTGAGGTGATAGCTCATTGTAGTTTTGATTTGCATTTTTCTAACAATTAGTGATGTTGATCATCTTTTCATGCATCCCAGTGTTCATTTCAGCACTATTTAAAATAGTGCCAAGGCATACCTAAATGCCCATTGACAGAGAAATGGATAAACAAGATGTAGTACATATATTCAATGGAATATTACTCAGCCATTAAAAATAATGAAACGATGCCAATGTTTCAGCAACATGGATGGACCTTGAGATCGTCATACTGAGTGAGGTAAGTTAGAGAAAGACAAATATCGTTCTGGTAACGCTTACATGTGGAATCTTACATGTGACAAATGGAGAGAGTAGCATTGACATATACACACTGTGTGTTCAGTCGTGTCCAACTCTTTAACCATGCATAAAATAGACAGCTGGTGGGAAGCTGCTGTTTAGCTCAGGGAGTTCAGCTCAGTGCTCTGTGATGACCTAGAGAGCTGGAATGGAAGGGTGGGACATGGGATGGAGGTTCAGGAGGGAGATGTATGATATGTACAGCTGATTCCTAGGCAGCACTAGTTGTAAAGAACCTGCCTGACAATGCAGGAAACATAAGAGATGAGAGTTCTACCACCAGGTCAGGAAGATCCCCTGAAGGAGGGCATGGCAACCCACTCCAGTTTTCTTGCCTGGAGAATCCCCTGGGCAGAGAGGCCTGGTGGGCTATGGTCCATCTGGTTGCAAAGAGTCCAGCTTGACTGAAGTGACTTAGCATGCATGCATGTTCTTGTTTTGGAAAAGGGAATGGTTACCTACTACAGTATTCTTGCCTGGAGAATTCCATGGACAGAGGGGCCTGGTGGGCTATACTCCATGAGATCTCAAAGAGTCAGACATGACAGAGCAACTAACACGACTGAGCAACTAACACTTTTTTGGGCTTCCCAGGTGGTGCTAGTGGTAAGAATCCACCTGCCAATGCAGGAGATGTAAGAGACGAGGTTTGA
This sequence comes from Ovis aries, assembly GCF_016772045.2. NCBI lineage: Eukaryota > Metazoa > Chordata > Mammalia > Artiodactyla > Bovidae > Ovis > Ovis aries. The sequence continues at coordinate 4,447,479 of NC_056062.1, forward strand.
TCCCTGGGTCGGGTTGATCCCCTGGAGGGCATGGCAACCCACTCCAGTATTCTTGCCTGGAAGATCCCATGGACAGAGGAGCCTGGCGGGGGTGGGGGTGCTACAGTCCATAGGGTTGCACAGAGTCCGACACAACTGAGCCACTCAGTACGCAGGCAGGCACAGCAGAAACTAACACAAAGCTGTAAGAAACTATTATATTCCAATAAAAATTTTTAATGACACAAACAAACTTATTTACAAAACAGAAATAGACTCATAGACTCAGAAGACTAACATTGTTTCTAGGGGGGAAGGATTAGGAGGAGGAATAGTTAGGGAGTTTAGGATTGACATGTTCACACTGCTGTATTTAAAATGGATAACCAACAGAGACCTACGGTATACCTTAGGAACTCTGCTCAATATTATGTAACAACCTAAATGGGGAAAGACTATGAAAAAAAGGAGGTACATGAATATGTATAACTGAATCACTGCATTGTGCACTTGAAACTAACACAGCATTGTTCACCAACTTTACTCCAGTAAAAAATAAAAAGGTTTTAAAAATCAAATTATTGTTAATACACCTGAAACCAATGTAATACTGTATGTCAATGGTATTTCGATGAAAACAGGTTTTGAAGAGATCATGCTATCATGAAGCAGGAAGTGTCTTTAATTCATAAAAAATGCTACTGAACTACAAAATAATATTTTTAATTACCATCTAATTAATCTCTGAAATGTAGTGTTAAATCCAATGTTAAGGTTACTTGGTAATAGGAAATCTCTCCTACGGCAAAAACCACACAGCACTAGAGACTGCTATTATATATTATTAAGGAAAACCTGAATTATGTGAAGCAGTTGCTTTTGGACATGTTTGGAAGCAAACATCACTTGTGGCATGCTCAGAAGTAGAATGATTTGATAAAATATCCAGATTAGAATGCCTTGGAGTTTGGCATCTGGATGCTCCCAACCTGTTCCTTAAGGCCACTGGATAAAAACATGGAGGTCAGGTAAATGTGCCTGCAAGTTCTGACTCCAAGCATATGTCTCAGAGAATTTAAAAAAAAAAAAAAGTGGCAGCTGGAGTATTCCCAGGAAAGGCAAAATGGAGCAGATGGGTGTGTGACTGGAGTAGGGTCCTGCAGTGGGAACTGGCGGCACGTGCCCCACGTGCCCTGCCCAGGCTGCGTGGGCGGGACGAGCTGGCCCACACTGCCAGCAAGAGAGATGGTACTCTCTTCCACAAATAGGTTTGGAAACAAAAGAGAAGAAGCAAAAGAGACTGAGGGGGAAATAAAGGACCAATCTGTTCATAAAAAGACAAAAACCGTACAAAGAAATACATGACACCCTTCACAAAATTGGGGTACAGTATACTCACGTTTCTTTTATTGTTAAAAGGAATGATTAAATCTCCAGAGAATTAGGAGGAGGTTTAGTCTCACCCGCTGAGGCAGTCCCCATCCACCCCACCCCACTCACTGTCGTCCAGTACCCGTTGGGTGGAGACTCATTGTGAGAGCGTTCAGTAGGTCCACTTGTGAGCCGGCACCTCAGGCGCAGGATTGGGGTGGTCCATGACCATGTGACTTGCTCCTGTTAGGCGGTGCTGCCCTTAGACTCTGGTTTGGTGTGGCTCCTGAGTCCTGCCAGATGCCTCAAGGATGCTTTTCTGGTCTAAGTTTGTGCATAAGGCCACAATGATGCTCATATGGGGAACCACAGTGGCTGCTTCTTTTCATTAACCTTTCCTTGACCAGCTGTTATTCTCCAAAGGCCACCCACTAAGCAGAGTCAGGAGATACCTTTCCTATCTAGTCAACGTAAATCCTCACATATAGCTTGGGGACCTACTTAGGTTATGTTATTTAAGGGGCCAGATTTTCCCAAAATGATTTTACTTCAAAAGTTTCTAGCTTTTCCTGGAACCTCCAGATCTAATGGAAACCATAGTTGAGTTTCCCAGCATCATGTCTCAGCAGGTAAGTGTGGGGCTGATTTGCTTGCCTTCTAGAAGGCTTTGGGTTCTTTTCCCCAGTAACCAAGACTTCAGAGACGGGCAATACTGAAGAAATGATATACGTTTCTGGGGCACCTTTCCCATGGCCCATCACTAGTGAGTGTCATCCCTGTTGTATACGTGAGGGAGTATATGTGCTCAGTGACTCTTTGTCCTCAGTGACTCCCATGGGACAAACATCTGCTTTCTGTCCTGACTTTCTGAAGTTGCCAGAAGCAGCACTACTCCTTATTAAAATGTGTGTGTGTTTATATGCATGTGTCATGTAGCTGCCGTACCAGCCACTGTATTTTGCACAAATAAAATAGACAATACATAGAGGTGATTAAAGACTAGTTTATGTGTTTGTCATTATTGAGAGTGGCTGTTTCATTCACTCATTCGGTAAGAATTTATGGATGACTTCCTACATGCCAACACTGAGCATGTTGATAACAAGGCCCCAGGCCTAGAGACTCAAGTGGGAGAAATTGATAAATAAATAGATCATTTTAAGTAAATAAGTGCATATGTGGCTAATGAGTACAGTATTGTGCAATTATAAAAAGGTTGCATTCATTAGGCATCTTTGTTGTTGCAAAGACAGAAATTTCCTCAGAATGTCTTATGTCATGTGGAATTTATTACAAGGCTCCATGTGGAAAAAAGAAATAGAGAAATCTCCATCATGTATCCTAATCTCCTGGGAATCCAGGAAGTGCTCCAAACCAGGCCTCACAGGAAGAACTGAAATCTTCATTGGTGGGGCTGGATTTCATGGACTTCAGGAGTATAGATAATTATTCAGTATCTAGCCAGTTCCTAGCATTAGTTCCCCTGCTATGGAAGTTTTTGATGCTTTACCTTACTTGCCACTCCTGATAATAACTTTTCTCTTATCTCCTTTCTGAGATATAGGCTGTGTTTCTACCTTCTCCTGAGTTTTGGTAATTCGTTGCTTCTGTCTTGTAACGTATATTGCCAGGTAAAGGCTCCTGCCTTCTTTCCATGTGCCTTTCTCCTCCTGCTCTCTGCTAACTGGCCAGCTCTCTGATTTCAAAACTTACCAAGTTTACATTCACTGTATCCCACTGTCATTGTTGGGCATTTACCTAGCCCACCTCTCTTATTTTCTTCTCTCCAATTTACAGGCAGATGGCTGCCTCCCTCTTCCCCAGTATCATCAACTGACCACAGAACCAGAATCACACAGCACATGACACAGATGCTAACGTGTTCTGATCTCTCCTGTGGGAAGGGCTTGTGGGCATGATGTGTGCTTTGAGGCTAGATTTGCACAAGACAAAGGTCAATTTCAATATTTATAAGAATTTATGAACTACTTATACAACATTCAAATTACCAATCACAAAATCCTGTGGAAATATATTTTTTACAAGGGTGTCAAGATACCCTTAGAAAAGCTTTGAGACTTCTATGTTGCAGATTCCAAGATCTTGACTTGAAGCCACAGATTTCTGTGTGATTCCAGAGTTATAATTTTTGGTTGATCCAGCGCTATCATCTGCCTTATGGTTTTATATACAGACCACACATTCATAAATATATAAATAATTGTCTGGGAGCCTATAAGATAGTTAAGTGTAGCTGTCATAACAGACTAAACTGAGTCATAATTTTAGTAATAAACCTTTAAAATATTTTAATAATTATTTATTAGTAAAACTAACAACAACTACAGATTGAGACCTCTGTAGGTCCATTATTTTTATTCTGTGCTTTTGTCTTCATGAAATCTTACAAAAACAATTTGAGTATATACTGGACCATCCTGTCACCAGCAGACTGGCGATTTCCTTAATTCTTGCTCTTCTCAAGGGGAAGAATTCAGACAAGAGACATAGAGCAGCTTAAAGTAGCCAGAGTTTTATTTAGCAAGGCAAAAATACACTCCTGAAAAATGATGGAAACCAGAAACAGCTCCACAGTGGGGTAGGATTGGGTTTGTACAGTGGTGGAAAGTGCCCCCCTGCATCCTGAATCATTTAACAAGTTGACTGACAGCTTTAGATTACAAAACTTTTCTCTTTGTGTGCAGGTGCTTACTCACAATCACCCAAGTGAAACCATTAGGGGCCAAAAATCCAAATGCTGATTTATTGCAAATGCAAGCATAGTGAACCCTGAGTTACTCTGAGTCACCTTTTAGCTCTTGGCGTACCTATGCCCACCTGTTTTGGCGGTTTTATCTTGTTTGGTCCTAATGTGACTGGAAACCTAGTAGTGGTTCTTAACCACAAGAAGGAGGCTCTCCGGGCATGTTTTGGTCACCAGTATCCAAGCAGGTGTTGTTGTTGAAAGTGTTAGTCACTCAGTCATGCGGGACTCTTTGTGACCCCATTGACTGCAGCCTGCCAGGCTCCTCTGTTCATGGAATTTTCCAGGCAAGAATACTGGAGTGGGTGGCCATTCTTTGTTCCAGGGGATCTTCCCTGGTATCTTCCCAGGGATCGATCCCAGGTCTCCTGCACTGAAGTAGGAGAGGGAAAGACAAACCATTCAGGATGGGGTGGTACCCACTCATGTCAGACTAGCTACATAATAATCCAAATCACTTGAAGCCCCTGATAACTGATACTGTTTTGCAGTTTATGTCTACTGCCCCATTTGTACCCAGTAAAGCTCCAATGATACGTGAAACTGAATGTGTTAATGTGGTTCATTGGTTGGAATAAGAATTTGATGATAGGAGAAGTAGAAGAAGACGGTGGAGGAGTAAGATGGAGAGATCACCAGCCTGCCCACAAACACATCAAAAACTCATCAAGATATGGAACAACTACTACAAAGGAAACCTTTAGGCAACAACAGAAGACCCCAGAAGTGTAAGCTTCTGGACAGGAGCTTATGCCCCAAGGGAGGGAGGGAGTCCTGAAACAGGAGTTCCCCATGCACAGAGAAGCTCTCTCACAGTGGGGCCCAGAGAGGAGCCGCAGAATCCCAGAAAGCAGGGCAAAGCAGGGACTCAAAGGGAATAAAACAGACAAAGCTGCACTTCTCAGACATGGTCTGTGACTCTGACCAGTCAGTGAGCTCGGGAAACAGAAAGAAGCCCATAGAAGCCCCGCAGCTCAGAGGGCAGGCCCAAAGTGTCAAGAGAGGGGTGGCATACAAACTTCTCCAGAGCACACAGCCCTGTGGCACAGATATCAGGCCTGGGGAGCCAAGAGAAGGGAGGCATAGAAGCCTCTCCAGAGCACAGAAAACACGGGGTACAGAGGAGCTGGGGAGCCAGAAACAGAACACATAAGCCCCTTGACACAGAGGGAGGGTTCAGGGAGCCAAGACAAGTGCACACAAGCCCAGCGACACAGAGCATGAACTCAGTGGGCTGAGGGAAGCCCACACAAGTCTCTGTGATGCAGAAGACAGGGTTGGGGAGCCAAGAAAAGATCCACGCAAGCCTCTACCTAGCACACTTTGGCCTTCAATGTAAGGTTAGGGTCACGGTGGGACTGGGGAACAGAAGCACCAGCAATGATTCCAGGGACAGGTAGGGGGCTGGTGGCAGTAAAGATATGCCGAGAGGTCCACTTTGAAGTGACTGAAGAAACAGACGTGTATAACTGTCTCTCCCCAACATAGGGGAACTACTACCTAGTGATAAATTCAGTACCTTGACTTCTGCTAAGGCTTCCTGACCTGCCTCTTGAGAAACCTATATGCAGGTTAGGAATCAACAGTTAGAACTGGACATGGAACCATAGACTGGTTCCAAATAGGAAAAGGGGTACATCAAGGCTGTATATTGTCCCCCTGCTTATTTAACTTATAGGCAGAATACATCATGAGAAACGCTGGGCTGGAAGAAGCACAAGCTGGAATCAAGATTGCCGGGAGAAATATCAATAACTTCAGATATGCAGGTGACACCACCCTTATGGCAGAAAGTGAAGAGGAACTAAAAGCCTCTTGATGAAAGTGAAAGAGGAGAGTGAAAAAGTTGGCTTAAAGCTCAACATTCAGAAAACGAAGATCATGGCATCTGGTCCCATCTTTTCATGGAAAATAGATGGGAAACAGTGTCAGACTTTATTTTGGGGGGCACCAACATCACTGCAGATGGTGACTGCAGCCATGAAATTAAAAGACACTTACTCCTTGGAAGGAAAGTTATGACAAACCTAGATAGTATATTCAAAAGCAGAGACATTACTTTGCCAACAAAGATCTGTCTAGTCAAGGCTATGGTTTTCCAGTAGTCATATATGGATGTGAGAGTTGGACTGTGAAGAAAGCTGAGCGCCAAAGAATTGATGCTTTTGAAGTGTGGTGTTGGAGAAGACTCTTGAGAGTCCCTTGGACTGCAAGGAGATCCAACCAGTCCATCCTAAAGGAGATCAGCACTGGGTGTTCATTGGAAGGACTGATTTTGAAGCTGAAACTCCAATACTTCGGCCACCTCATGTGAAGAGTTGACTCATTGGAAAAAACTGATGCCGGGAGGGATTGGGGGCAGGAGGAGAAGGGGATGACAGAGGATGAGATGGCTGGATGGCATCACTGACTCGATGGACATGAGTTTGAGTGAACTGCATGAGTTGGTGATGGACAGGCATGCCTGGCATCTGCGATTCATGGGGTCACAAAGAGTCGGACACGACTGAGCGACTGAACTGAACTGAACCAAACTGAACATTGCCAAACCAGAAGGACTGCGCAGAGACACACCAAACCCACAGACACCCCAAGACCTATTATGCCACTGCCCTTCAGACAGATGAGACCCAGCTCCATCAACCAGAACACAGGCACAAGCTCCCTCAACCAGGAAGACATCACAGGACGCCAAGCCAACCCCATCCACAGGGGCAGACTCCTCAACCAAGAACTATGAACTTGAGAACATTTTTTTTTCTTCTTATAAATCACATTATTTACTCCCCCTACATATTTCTACTTTCACATTAGCCTTGTGCGGTGCTATACAGTTTTCCTCTTTGTTTTTCTTGTCCAAATTAAAAAAAAATCATTTTAAGATTTTTTTTTCATTTTTTTCACCCTTCTTTGGGATGATTTTTCTGATTTTGTTTTTGGCATATTCAACTGCTTTTCTTATAGTTCTTGACTAGCTATATCTATTCCTGAATATATATATGTCTTTTCACGTACATCTATTTACCTTTGCTTTTCTATTTTTTCTTTTCTCTCTCTCACTTTTTTACCCTCTTTTCCACCCCTTCCTTTCCTCTTTTCTCTCCCTTCTCCTCTTTATATTTTAGTCTCTTCTCCCTTTTTTTCAGTTTTCCAGACTGAGCATTAGCTAGATCTGCTTTTAACTGGTCAATATCACTTATATATCCCTTGTTCCCAAATCAACTTTTGTATTCTTTTCTTTACAATACTTTGGTTATAACTGTGGGTGTGGAAGTGTGTGCATATCTCCCATTATTTCTGTAATTATTTGTTTGATCTCCCATTACACACACACAAGTCACCCCTAACAGGAAGTCAACACAAACCACTCAACTAACCTTTCCCTCCAAGGGCAAAAACCAAAACGAAGAAAGAATACAACCCTAAAATCTGGGAAAAGGAGACCTCAATGGAGCAAGTGAAAAGACAGAGAACTACAGCACAAATGAAAGAACAATGTTGAAACTCACAAGACTAAATAAACCAAGAGGAAATAAGCAATCTACCTGAAAGAGAATTCAGAATAATGATAGTAAAGATACTCCAAAGACTTGAAAATAGAATGGAGAAAATGCAAGAAACATCTAACACAGTTAATACAATCTCCAAGGACATAGAAGAAATAAAGAATAAGTAAACGGAAACCAGGAATAAGAAACCAAGAATAAGTAAACAGGAAATGGCAACCCACTCCAGTAGTCTTGCCTAGAGAATTTCATGGACAGAGGAGCCTGGCAGGCTACAGTCCATGGGGTCACAAAGAGTTGGACACAACTGAGTGATTAACACTACTACACCAAACAGACATGAATAACACAATTACTGAAATTAAAAATATTCTAGAAGGAACCAATAGGAGAATAACTGAGGCAGAAGAGTGGATAGGTGAGCTAGAAGAAAGAATGGTGGAAATAACTGCTGAAGAGCAGAATAAAAGGAAATGAATGAAAAGAATTGAGGATAGCCTCAGAGACTTTTGGGACAATATTAAATGCACCAACATTTGCATTATAGGGGTCTGAGAGGAAGAAGAAAAAAAGAAAGGCACAGATAAAATTTTTGAAGAATATATAGTTGAAAGCTTCCCCAACATATGAAAGGAAACAGTCAATCAATTCCAAGAAGCACAAAGAGTCCCTTACAGGATAAACCCAAGGAGAATCACATCAAGATGTATATTAAGCAAGTTAACAGAGATTAAGCACAAAGAAAGAATATTAAAAGCAGCAAGGAAAAGCAACAAGTAACATACAAAGGGGAAACCCATACAATTAACAGCAGATCTTTCAGCTGAAACTCTGCAGGCCAGAAGGGAATGGCAGGATATATTTTAAGTACTGAAAGAAAAAAAAATCTACATCAAGATTACTACACTCTGAAAAGATTATATTCAAAATTGATGTAGTAATCAAAAACTTTACTGACAAGCAAAACTTAAGGGAATTTAGAACCACTGAACCAGCCTTACAACAAACAGTGAAGGGACTTACATAGCCAATAAGCACAGGAGAAAGGAAAGACCTACAAAAACAAACACAAAACAATTAAGAAAATGCCAATACAAACATATATCTAAATAATTACCTTAAATGTAAAAGGATTAAATGCACCAACCAAAAGATACAGACTGACACAGAATGACTGAATGGATACAAAAATAAGGCCCATATATATGCTGCCTAAAAGAGACCCGCTTCAGACCAAGAGACTCATACAGACTGAAAGTAAAAGGATGGAAAAAGATACTCCATGCAACTGGAAACCAAAAGAAAGCCAGAGTGGCAAGCCTTCTTTCAGACAACCGAGACTTTAAAATAAAGAATAGTAAAAGAGACAAAGAAGGACACTATATAATGATCAAGGGATCAACCCAAGAAGAAAATATAACAATTGTAAATATTTATGCACCCAGCATAGGATACATAAGGCAGACACTACAGGCCTAAGAGGGAAATCTACAGTAACACAATAACCATAGGGGACTTTAACTCCACTTACACCAATAGACAGATCATCAACTCAGAGAATCAATAAGGAAACACAAATCTTAAATGAAACATTAGACCAAATGGACCTAACTGATATCTTCAAGACCTTCCATCCAAATACAAAAGAATGCACTGTCTTCTTGGGTGCATGTGGGACACTCTTCAGGATAGACCATATCTTGAGTCACAAATCAAGACTGAATAAATTTAAGAAAACTGAAATCATATCAAGGATCTTCTCTGACCACAATGCTATGAGACCAGATATCACCTACAGGAAAAGAACTGAAAAAAACACAATGCATGGAGATTCTATTCAGTTCAGTTCATTTCATCACTCAGTCATGTCTGACTCTTTGTAACCCCATGAATTGCAGCACACTAGGCCTCCCTGTCCAACACCAACTCCCGGAGTTCACTCAAACACACATCCATAGAGTTGGTGATGCCATCCAGCCATCTCATCCTCTGTCATCCCCTTCTCCTCCTGCCCCCAATCACTCCCAGCATCAGAGACTTTTCCAATGAGTCAACTCTTCCCATGAGGTGGCCAAAGTACTGGAGTTTCAGCTTTAGCATCATTCTTTCCAAAAAATACCCAGGCCTGACCTCCTTCAGAATGGACTGGTTGAATCTCCTTGCAGTCCAAGGGACTCTCAAGAGTCTTTTCCAACACCACACTTCAAAAGCATCAATTCGTCAGTGCTCAGCTTTCTTCACAGTCCAACTCTCACATCCATACATAACTACTGGAAAAACCATGGCCTTGACTAGACAGACCTTTGTTGGCAATGTAATGACTCTGCTTTTGAATATGCTATCTAGGTTGGTCATAACTTTTCTTCCAAGGAGTAAGTGTCTTTTAATTTCATGGTTGCAATCACCATCTGCAGTGATTTTGGAGCCCCCCAAAATAAAGTCTGACACTGTTTCCACTGTTTCCCCATCTATTTCCCATGAAGTGATGGGACCAGATGCCATGATCTTAGTTTTCTGAATGTTGAGCTTTAAGCCAACTTTTTCACTCTTCACTTTCACTTTCACCAAGAGGCTTTTTAGTTGCTCTTCACTTTCTGCCATAAGGGTAGTGTCATCTGCATATCTGAGGTTATCAGCATTTCTCCTGGCAATCTTGATTCCAGCTTGTGCTTCTTCCAGCCCAGAGTTTCTCATGATGTACTCTGCATATAAGTTAAATAAGCAAGGTAACAATATACAGCCCTGATGTACTCCTTTTCCTATTTGGAACCAGTCTATTGTTCCATGTCCAGTTCTAACTTCTGCTTCCTGACCTGCATATAGGTTTCTCAAGAGGGAGGTCAGGTGGTCTGGTATTCCCATCACTTTCAGAATTTTCCACAGTTAACTGTGATCCACACAGTCAAAGGCTTTGGCATAGACAATAAAGCAGAAATAGATGTTTTTCTGGAACTCTCTTGCTTTTTCCATGATCCAGCAGATGTTGGCAATTTGATCTCTGGTTCCTCTGCCTTTTCTAAAACCAGCTTGAACATCAGGAAGTTCACAGTTCACGTATTGCTGAAGCCTATTGGAGAATTTTGAGCATTACTTTACTAGTATGTGAGATGAGTGCAATTGTAAATAATACTAAATAACAACATTACTGAAGAAATAAGAAGGAAAATCAAAAGATTCCTACAAACAAATGACAATTAAAACATGACAACCAAAAACCTATGGCATTCAGGAAAAGCATTTCTAAGAGAGAAATTTATAGCAATGCAACCCATCAAGAAACAAGAAAAGCATCAAACAGACAATCTAACACTACATCTAAAGCAGCTGGAAAAAGAAGAACAAAAAACCCCAAAGTCAACAGAAGGAAAGAATCATAAAGCTCAGAGCAGCAATAAATGAAAAGCAAATGAAGGAAACAATAGTTAGGATTAATGAAACTAAAAGTTGGTTCTTTGAGAAGATAAACAAAATTGACAAACCACTAACCAGACTCATCAAGCAAAAAGGAGACAAAATCAAATCAACAAAATTAGAAATGAAAAGGGAGAAGTTACAACAGACAACACAGAAATACAAAGGATCATAAGAGAATATCATGAAGAACTATATGGCAATAAAATGGACAACCTAGAGGAACTGGACAGATTCTTAGAAAAGTTCAACCTCCCAAGACTGAACCAGGAAAAAATAGAAATTATGAACAAGACAATTACAAATATTGAGATCGAAACTGTAATCAAAAATCTCCCCAAAAGACAAAAGCCCAGGGCTAGATGGCTTCACAGGGGAATTCTATCAAACATTTAGAGAAGAGCTAATGCCTATTTTTCTGAAACTCCTCCCAAAAATTGAAGAGGAAGGAACACTTCCAAACTCATTTTACAAGGCCATAATCACCCTGATACCAAAACCAGGTAAAGACAAAAAAAATTAAAAAAAGAAGAAGAAGAAGAAAAAGAAATTTATAGGCCATATCACTGACTAATATAGATGCAAAAATCCTCAACAAAATTCTAGCAAACACAATTCAACAGCATATTAATAAGTTCATATACCATGATCAAGTTGGGTTTATTCCAGGAAGGCAAGGATTCTTCAATATATGCAAATGAATCAATGTGATACACCTTATTAACAAATTGAAAGATAAAAATCATATGGTAATCGCAATAGATGCAGAAAAAAAACTATGACAAAATTCAGCACCCATTGATTATAAAATTTCTTTAAAAAAGAAGGCACTTACCTCAACATAGTAAAAGCCATGTATGGTAAGCCCACAGCAAACTTTATTCTAAATGCTAAAAACTAAAAGCATTCCCTCTAAGATCAGGAACAAAACAAGGAGGTCCACTCCCACCACTATTATTAAATATAGTTTTGGAAGTCCTAGCTATGGCAATTAGAGAAGGAAAAGAAATAAAAGGAATCCAGATCAGAAAAGAAGTAAATGCTCACTGTTTGCAGATGACATGATACTATACATAGAATACTCTAAAGATACTATCAGGAAATGACTAGAGGTAACCAGTGAATTCAGCAAAGTTGCAGGATACAAAGTCAATACACTTGCACTTGCATTCCTGTATACGAATGGTGAAAAATCAGAAACAGAAAATAAGGAATCTATCCCATTCATCACTGCAACAAAAAGAATAAAATATCTAGGAATAAATCTATCTAGGGAGAAAAAAGAACTGTGTATGGAAAATTATAAGACACTGATGAAAAAAATCAAAGACAACATAAACAGATGGAAAGATATTCCACGTTTCTGGGTAGGAAGAATCAATCAACCAAGTGAAAATGACTATACTACCAAATGCAGTCTATAGATTCAATGTGAACCCTATCAAATTACCAATGGCATTTTTCACAGAACTAGAAAAAATTTTTCACAATTTCTATGGAAACACATAAGACCCCAAATAGTCAAATCAGTCTTGAGAAAGCAGAATGGAGCTGAATGTACTACAAAGCTACAGTAATAAAGACAGTATGATACTGGCACTAAAACAGAAATATAGATCAATGGAAGAAGACAGAGAGCCCAGAGATAAACCATGCACATATGGGTACTTTATTTTTGGTAAAGGCACAAGAATATACAGTGGGTCAAAGACAGGCTCTTCAATAAGTTGCTGGGAAAACTGGATGGCTATATGCAACAGAATGAAATTAGAACACTTCCTAACCCCACACACAAAGATAAGCTCAAAACGGGTTAAAGACATAAATATAAGACCAGAAACTATTACACTCTTACAGGAAAACATAGGTTGAACACTAGGTGACATAAATCAAAGCAAGATGACCCACCTCCTAGAATAAAGGAAAGAAAAACAACAACAACAAAAGAAAATAAGTGGGGCCTAAAGAAACGTGAAAGCTTTTGCACAGCAAAGGAAATTACAAATAAGGTAAAAAGACAGCCTTCAGAATGGGAGAATATAATAGCAAAAGAAACAACTGACAAAGAATTAATTTCCAAAATATACAAGCAGCTCATACAACTCAATACCAGAAAAAGAAACAATCTAATCAAAAAGTGGGGAAAAGAGAGAGAGGGTGGGATGATTTGGGAGAATGGCATTGAAACATGTATACTATCATGTAAGAATTGAATCACCAGTCTATGTCTGATGCAGGATACAGCATGCTTGGGGCTGGTGCACGGGGATGACACAGAGGGATGTTGTGGGGAGGGAGGTGGGAGGGGGTTCATGTTTGGGATCACATGTACACCCGTGGTGGATTCATGTCAATGTATGGCAAAACCAATACAGTATTGTAAAGTAAAATAAAGTAAAAATAAAAAAATTTTTTTTAAAAAAGGAGGAAAAAAAAAAAACACCTTTATGCAAAAGTTGCACACACACAAAAAAAAAAGGTGGGGAAAAGACCTAAACAGACATTTCTCCAAGGAAGACATACAGATGGTTAATAAACACATGAAAAGATGCTCAACATCACTCATTAATAGAGAAATACAAATCAAAACTACAATGAGATACCACCTCACACCCATCAGAGTGGTCATCATCAAAAACTCTACAGACAATAAATGCTGGAGAGGGTGTGAAGAAAAGGGAACAGTCTTCCTGGTGGGAATGCCAACTGATACATTCCACTATGGAAAATAATATGGAGATTTCTTTAAAAACTAGGAATAAAACCAGCATATGAACCAGCAATCCCACTAGTAGGCATATACTCTGAGGAAACCAAAACTGAAGCTCAAATACTTTGGCCACCTGTTGTGAAGAGCTGACTCATTAGTAAAGATCCTGATGCTGGGAAAGATTGAAGGCAGGAGGAGAAGGGAATGACAGAGGATGAGACAGTTGATTGGCATCACCAACTCAATGGACAGGAGTTTGAGTGAGTTCTGGGAGTATGTAATGGACAGGGAAGCCTGGCGTGCTGCAGTCCATGAGGTGGCTAAGAGTTGGATATGACTGAGTGATTGAACTGAACTGAAATTTTTCTATTCCCAGTTTTTGTGATTGCATTACAAAACCATTTAACGTGTGCTTCACTGGTCCCAACACTCGCATTATTTGCAAGTGAAGAAGAAAATTCATACAATTATCAAGTGACAACTCTAAATTGCTTACTAGCAGGGATTTTAGTTAAGCATGAAGCCAGATTATATTTAATTAGCAAACAAAGACTTAATACCATTAATACCATTGTGTACTAAATAGTTCTGGATATAGACATTTTCTAGTTTTGAATACTGAAATCAAAATGCAAAAATGGGTTAATTATATACACCAGACTGCATTTTCTTACTATTAAGCCCAGTACTAGGTGATTTTGTTTCAGGAAAACACTATCCAGTCTCACATAAATATGCTATTAACATGGATTTCATTTTCTTCATAAGTTTTGCTTTATTTTTATTTCTAGATTTGTTTTTAAATCTATATACATTTTATAAGTTCAAGCATTAGCATCATGAAAATAACTTGTTAACATTGGATCTCCCTAAGAAATTTCCCTTGATGTATGGCAAAACCAATACAATATTGTAAAGAAATTAACCTCCAATTAAAATAAACAAATTTATATTTTTAAAAAAGCATCATTAACCTTCAAAATAAATAATAGTCATAAATAAATATTTTGCAACTTCAAAAAAATAAAAAGAGATCTATCCATTTATTTTTCAAGTTTGGAAAACATGGCTTACTGATGTAAAAAATGGGTACTTTTATTTACATTTAATTTCAAAGCAGACATCTACTTCTCAAGAAAAGAGCAGTCAGAAGCGGGGAGGGGGGAACAAACCCAGACATTTAGCAGTTTACTGAAGTGGAACCAGTGCACATAGAAAAACAGTATGGAGCTGGGAGATGTGGGGGAGAGGCACCGTTAAAGAGGGGGGTGGAAGTTAGCACAGAAAGCCAGCCAGTGTGGGTGTCAGGTAAGTTTTCTGGGGAGTAGACAGAGAGAGGCAGAGAATGAAACTGAGAAGGACCCTGTGGAGCTCCTGGGCATGGAAGCCTTTCTGTGTCCCCTGTTCCTTGTTTGTAGGGAACAGATTTCAGCCTCCTCTTTCCTGAATCCCAAAATGCAGGTCTGAACAGTTGTTAATCAGGGAAGGGAGGGGATGCAGAGACGTGGGAGGTGCAGCCAAGAAACAATAGTGCAGCCTTGGGGCAGGGTCCAGGTTCTGCCTCAAGAGATACACAGGACAATAGAATTAAAACCCGGAAAATGGAAGATGTCAGCGTTCTTCATACCAGAGAAGACCACCTGAAGTCAGACTAAAGGAACCAGAGAAACACATCAGGATAACCTGAGGTGAGATTAAAGGCTGTGGGGGTGGTGTGTGCGTGTGTGTGAGTGTGTGTGTGTGTGGTAAGTTGCCTTAGTTGTGTCCAGCTCTTTGCAACCCTATGAGCTCCTGCCAAGCTCCTCTATCCATGGGATTCTCCAAGCAAGAATACTAGAGTAGGTCCTCTAGGGGATCTTCCTGACCCAGGGTTCGAACCTGTATCTCGTATATCTCCTGCACTGGCAGGTGGGTTCTTACCACTAGCACCACCTGGGAGGCCCATTAAAGTCTCTGCACACAATCTAATCTTATAAGCAACTCCACCCTTAAACCATTGCTATAAAACACCTCATCAGATCCTGCTGGGTTGGGAACACAGTTTTGAGAGGCACAAGCCCACTATGTCTCTTTTTGCCTGGCAAAGCAATAAAGCTATTTTCTTCTGCTTCACCCAAAATTCTGTCTCCGAGATTTTATTTGACCCCAGTGTACAGAGGCTGAGCTTTTGGAATCCAGAGGAGAAATCTTTTCTTACCTGCAAGGCAGATCCAGGGAGTTGAAAGTTTCAACTTTGGAGGAGAGGTTCCTTTTAAAGAATACAGAATTATGAATACAAAGTTAGACTTTCTAAGGAGGAAGGAATTTTTCTCTACCAGTTTGGTTCTTCTGACTGGTCTAAAAATTAAATTGACATTAGATAGATTAACAGTAGAAAATCAAACAACAGACTAATACCATGGGAGTTCCCTGTTGGTCTTCAGTTCAGTTGTGTTCAGTCACTCAGTTGTGCCTGACACTTTGCAACCCCGTGGACTGTAGCACGCCAGTCCTCCCTGTCCATCATCAACTCCTGGAGCTCACTCAAACTCATGTGCATTGAGTCAATGATGCCATCCAACCATCTCATCCTCTGTCGTCCCCTTCACCTCCCATCTTCTATCTTCCCCAGCATCAGGGTCTTTTCTGAGTCAATTCTTCCCATCAGGTGGCCAAAGTATTGGAGTTTCAGCTTCAGCATCAGCCCTTCCAATGAATAGTCAGGACTGATTTCCTTTAGGATGGACTAGTTGGATCACCTTGCAGTCCAAGGGATGCCCAAGAGTCTTCTCCAACACCACAGTTCTAAAGCATCAATACTTCAATGCTCAGCTTTATTTTTAGTTCAAGTCACATCCATACATGGCTACTGGAAAAACCATAGCTTTGGTTAGATGGACCTTTGTTGATAAAGTAGTCTCTGCTTTTTAATATGCTGTTTTGGCTGGTCATAGCTTTTCTTCCAAGGAGCAAGCATCTTTTAAATTCATGGCTGCAGTCACCATCTGCAGTGATTTTGGAGCCCCCCAAAATAAAGTCTGTCACTGTTTCCATTGTTTCCCCATCTATTTACCATGAAGTGATGAGACCAGATGCCATAATCTTAGTTTTCTGAATGTTGTTTAAGCCAACTTTTTCACTCTCCTCTTTCACTTTCATCAAGAGGCTTTTTAGGTCTTCTTCACTTTCTGCCATAAGGGTGGTGTCATCTGCATAGATGAGGTTATTGATATTTCTCCCAGCAATCTTGATTCCAGCTTGTGCTTCCTACAGCCCAGTGTTTCTCATGATGTACTCTGCATATGAGTTAAATAAGCAGGGTGACAATATTCAGCCTTGACATACTCCTTTCCCCATTTGGAACTAGTCTGTTGTTCCATGTTCAGTTCTAACTGCTGCTTGTTGACCTGCATACAGATTTCTGAGAAGGTAGGTAAGTTGGTCTGGTATTCCCATCTCCTGAAGAATTTTCCGCAGTTTATTGTGATCCACACAGTCAAAGGCTTTGGCATAGTCAATGAAGCAGAAGTTGATTTTTTTTCCGGAATTCTCTTGCTTTTTCGATGATCCAACGGATATTGGCAGTTTGATTTCTGGTTCCTCTGTCTTTCCTCAATCCAGCTTGAACATCTGGAAGTTCACACTTCACGTACTGTGGAAGCCTGGCTTGGAGAATTTTGAGCATTACTTTACCAGTGTGTGAGATGAGTGCAATTGTGTGTAGTTTGAGCATTCTTTGGCATTGCCTTTCTTAGGGATTGGAATGGAAAATGACTTTTCCATCCCGTGGCCAATGCTGAGTTTTCCAAATTTGCTGGCATATTGAGTGCAGCACTTTCACAGTATCATCTTCCAGGATTTGAAATAGCTCAACTGGAATTCCATCACCTCCACTAGCTTTGTTTGAAGTGATGCTTCCTAAGGCCCACTTGACATTCCAGGATGTCTGACACTAGGTAAGTGATTACACCGTTGTTGTTATCTGGGTCATGAAGATCTTTTTTGTATAGTTCTTGTGTGGATTCTTGACACCTCTTCTTAATATCTTCTGCTTCTGTTAGGTCCAGACCATTTCTGTCCTTTATCGAGCCCATCTTTGCATGAAATATTCCCTTGGTATCTCTAATTTTCTCGAAGAGATCTCTAGTCTTTTCCATTCTGATGTTTTCCTCTATTTCTTTGCATTGATCACTGAAGAAGGCTTTCTAATCTCTCCTTCCTGTTCTTTGGAACTCTGCATTCAAATGGGTATATCTTTCCTTTTCTCCTTTGACTTTTCTTCTCTTCTTCTTTCAGCTATTTGTAAGGCCTCTCCAGACAACCATTTACCTTTTTGCATTTCTTTTTCTTGGGGATGTTGTGGATCACTGCCTCCTGTACAATGTCACAGTTCTTCACAGAAGAATCCATAGTTCTTCAGGCACTCTATCAGACCTAATCCCTTGAATCTATTTGTCGCTTCCACTGTATAATTGCAAGCGATTTGATTTAGGTCATCCCTGAGTGGTCTAGTGGTTTTCACTACTTTCTTCAATTTAAGTTTAAATTTGGCAATAAGGAGTTCATGATCTGAGCCACAGTCAGCTCCCAGTCTTCTTTTTGCTTACTGTATAGAGCTTCTCCATCTTTGGCTGAAAAAATATAATCAATTTGATTTCAGTATTGAGCATCTGGTCATGTCCATGTGTAGAGTCTTCTCTTGTGTTGTTGGAAGAGGGTGTTTGGTATGACCAGTGCATTCTCTTGGGAAAACTCTGTTAGCCTTTGCGCTGCTTATTTCTGAAGTCCCAGGCCAAATTTGCCTGTTACTCCAGGTGTTTCTTGACTTCCTTCTTTTGCATTCCAGTTCCTTATGATGAAAAGGACATCTTTTTGGGTGTTCATTCTAGAAGTTCATGTAGGTCTTCATAGAACTGTTCAACTTCAGCTTCTTCAGCATTAGTGGCTGGGGCATAGACTTGAATTACTGTGATATTGAATGGTTTTTCTTGGAAATGAACAGAGATGATTCTTTCATTTTTGAAATTGCTTCCAAGTACTACATTTCAGACTCTTTTGTTGATTATGATGGCTATTCCATTTCTTCTAAGGGATTCTTGCCCACAGTAGTATATATAATGGTTATCGGAATTAAATTAGCTCATTCCCATCCATTTTAGTTCACTGATTCCTAAAATGTCGATGTTCACTCTTGCCATCTCCTGTTTGACCACTTGCAATTTGTCTTGATTCATGGACCTAACATTCCAGGTTACTATGCTTTTCAGCATCAGACTTTACCTTAGTGCTTTCATTCCCATGGCCCTGGTTCAGTCCCTGGTTGAGGAACTGAGATCTAGCAAGCTGCATGGAACAGTCAAAAAAAAGGAAAAGTTTAATAACACAAAGATATGGGAGAGACCCAGGGAAATTAAGTCTATGAAATGGCTTTAGCCTTTTTTATATTATTAAGTAATTTATTTATTTTTGGCTGTGCTAAGTCTTGCTTGGTATGTGGGCTTTCTCTAGTTGCAGTAAGTCGGGACCGCTTTCCAATTGTAAACTGGTTTCTCGTTGCAGTGGCTTATTTTGTTGCAGAGTATGGGCTTTAGGGCTCTGGGGCTTCAGCGCTCTTGGGCTTCAGCAGTTGCACTACAGAGGCTCAGCAGCTGTGGCTCTTAGGCTTCAGAGCACAGGCTCAATAGTTGTGGCACACGGGCATAGTTTCTCCCCAGAATGTGGGATCCTCCTGAACCGGGGGTTGAACCTGAGTCTCCTGCATTGGCGAGTGGAGTCTACTGAGCCACCATTGAGACCCCTGAAACCCTTTTCTTAAACACTATCTTCAGTTAAAGATAAAGGAGGATGTTGCCGGGCATGGGAGTCCACTTTGGGACTTCAAAGGAGAAGAAGGCAATTCTCACATGCAGGTGGGAAAGTACATGTTTAGTAAACAAGTGCTTTTTCTGAGCCACCATGGACAATGGGTAACAGAGTGGACTCTGGTCTTGGAGTCCAGCCCATAGTTTTTGCAGAGATCTTTGGTGACAACTCTACTTAAGAACAGGCCCTCTATTCAAATTCTTTTTTTTTTTTAAACTGGTACCAAGTTTATTATTAGAAACACAGCAGTGTGAGAGCACATGGGTGCATGCTCAGTCGCTCAGTCATGTCCAACTCTTCGTGACCCTATGGACTATAGATCGCCAGGCTGCTCTGTCCATGGCATTCTCCAGGCAAAAATATTGGAGTGGGTTACCGTTTTCTACTCCAGGGGATCTTCCCAACCCAGGGATCCAGCCCACATCTCCTGCATCACCTGCCTTGCAGGCAGATTCTTTACCGCTGAGCCACTATGGAAGCGTGGGTAAACACACAAAGAAGCAATTTGTTTATTTAAGTCAGCAGATAGGCAGAAATACACACTCGGAGAGAAAAGATATGGGAGTCCTCTCTAATGAGGAGGGGTGAAGTAAAGAGGTGATTTAAATCACTCATATAGGATAATCCTCCTGGGTCTTCATTTACTTTTGGCCAGTTATCTTGTTTCTTTTTTCACACCTGACAGGTCCTAGGACCCTCCCCAAGATACACGCACAACTTCTTGTTACGACGGATCTTACAACAGATGCTTATAGGTGCATGTGGTCCCCCACACACCTACTTATTATGGGCCCCCTTCCTTTTTGACGCCTCCCCACAATGAGCCTTCCTTGGGCAGACAGGGAATTTTTCCTTGACCTCGAGTGGTCATCTTATCTCTCTCTCTCTCTTTTTTTTTTAACTTTACAATATTGTATTGGTTCTGCCACACATCAGCATGAATCCACCACGGGCGTACACGTGTTCCCCATCCTGAACCCCTCTTCCACCTCCATCCCCGTCCCATCCCTCCAGGTTATCCCAGTGCACCAGCCCCAAGGATCCTGTATCGAACCTGGACTGGCGATTCATTTCTTATATAAGCCATTGTGGGGGAGCTCACAAATTCCTCCTGGAATTTTGAGCCTGGATTGCTTTCAGCTCTGCTTGCCAAACAGATAGATTTTGGGGTGGCAATTTTGCTCCCTAAAAACTCAAATAATAATTTTCATTAAAATGAGGGGAAACAGGAAAAGAAAATTTAATCGCTGACAAATGTCACAGTTCAATAAATCCCCAAACAAACAAACACATCCTGGACTTAATTCTGGCTTCATACTTTCAAAACTGTGTCTCCCCCACCATTCAGAAACTTCTGGTACTAGGCAGAAGTTTTTTCCTATCACAACACAGAACTCTGGTCTTTGTCTTTGTGTGTTTGTGTCATTAAGTTGTGTGGTACTTACTAACACCTGCAACCAACTCTCCAATCTTCCTGACTCCAACCGGGTGTCCAACAATTCAGTTCAACTTTGACACCATCTACCTGGAATTGGCATCAGATCTCATCAGTTAAGGGACTCAGTCCCACTTCAATGCCAATGGGCCATCTGTACTTCTGAGTGACTGAATCTAAGTCTCGGTTTCCGACAACTCCCTTGATAATTTGCTAGGCTCCATAATTTGCTAGAATGGCTCATAGAACTCAGACTAGCACTTGACTTATGTTTGCCAGTTGATAATAATGAACACTACTCAGCAACAGCTGAATGAAAGAGGGGTAGGTGAGTCCATGGTGCTTCCACACCCTCTCTGGACACAGCACCCTCCCAGCACCTGGATGTGTTCACCAATCAGGAAGCTCACAAATATGGTTTAAGAACTTTTTTCAGAACTTGATTTCCAATCCCGTCTGATCTTCCAGAAATCTATAAGTGGGGCTGAAAATTCTAACCCTCCAATCTCAGGGTCTTTTTGTGACCAATCCCATTCTGGGGCTATCTAGGATCCCTCCCCAAAGTTACTACATAAGTATCAACTTAGGAGTGATGAAAAGGAGCTCATTATGAATAACAAAAGACAGTCCTATTACTCAGAAAATGCCAATGGTTTTTAAAAGGAACACTATGCCAGAAATCAGGGGGAAAAAAATGTATTTATTATCACATCACAATGGAATAGTGTGCAATGAGAGGGTTCCTGGAAGCCATTGCTACCCTTGTATGCCTAGTTATAATTTGATGATGTGCAAGGATAACTATGAACCACACAAATACATTCTGCTAAACCCAAACTAAATGGAACTCTAACCCCACTCACCCGGAACTGGATCCTCAGAATGCCTTTGACCAGCATTCATGTAAGGTGAGCGTGATGAAAAGAAAGACTAGATGGAAAGAGATAGTGGTGTCAAAAGATGACAATGAAAACACATTATTTTTCAAAAAATTTACCGAAAAACTAAGATCTTAGGAACCATTACCAAAGCTTCTTTCAGGGACTGTGGGACATGCCTGTGCAAGTGGGTCACTGAAGTTTAAGCTTCATTAGCACTGCTGTAACTCTCTCCCTGCTGACACGTGATTGAAAATGAGAGTAAGGTTTAAATAGGACTTTAAACAATTAGGATTATCCTAATTATCCTTTGGTGATTTTCTAATTAGACTTTTATGCCCAACTGGTAATTCTTTAAAGGTGAGTCCATAAGACTGGATTATGAGTATCCCTGGAATCACAGAGGTTACAATGCCAAAAACTCGGCCTCTGTCCACTGGTGCTGAATTAAATCTTGGAAACAGAGTTTTGGGTGAAGCAGGAAAGAATGAGACTATTGTTTTGCCAGGCAAAGGGGGACATAGTGGGCTCATGCCCCTCAAAACTTTGTGTCCCAACCAGGGAGAATTTGGTGAGGAGTTTTATAGCAATGGTTCAAGGGTGGGGTTGCTGTAAGGATCAGGATGTTTGCAGGGCCTACAATCCTATAACCTGGCCTCAGGTGGTCTCCTGATAAGCTTCTTGAAGTTATCAACCTGTGATCTTCTCTGGAATGAAGAATGATGACACTTTCTGTTTGTTGGGGGGTATAGCTCTGCAAAAGAGCTCAAAGATTTTATTATTTATATCCTCTGAAGACCCTGCCCCAAAGCTGCACTATTTTTTCTTGGTCCTCTTCCCTTGTCTCCACATCCACTCCCTTTCCTGATTAGCAACTGTTCAAATCTGCCCTTCAGAACTCAGGGAAATTCATGGAGGCTGGAAACTGTTCTCTACAAAAAGAAATAAGGGAGGGAATACAGAAAGGCTTCCATGCCTAGGAGTCCCACAGGGTCCTGTTCAGTTTCATTTACAAGATAATTAGATAAGAATAAACAGATGTGGGTAGATTTATAAAAGGTAAAGACTCTATGATTCTCAAAAAAAGAGTTGTGAAAATTTGAATTTGCAATCTTACTTGAGGAAAAAGTTAGCTGTAAATGGGAAATGTGACAATTCCTTATGTTCTACAAACCTCCATATTCCCTTCAAAACTGAGCATATTATTGAATTGACCAGAAGCTAGTTGGTTTTTAAGGCTTAGCAAAGAAAGAGTAGTGGGATTTTTTTTTTTATAAAGTTTTGTTAGGTAGCTAGAATAGGAAAGAGGAGTCCAAAATGGTGGTGGCTAAAAGACAAAGAAAGGGAAAAGCCCACAAAAATGGAACAAAAGAAAATCCTTGGACCAGTGTGAGAACTTCAGGTGAAACAAAACATGCCACCTTCTTGGCTAGCCCAATTTGCATAGGGCAGGCTCAGTGGGGAGGAGACAAAAACATATAAAAAGAGGAAGCCAAGATGGATTGAGGCCTTTCCTTTGGGGTCAGCTTGCCCTCACGCCTAGAGGGTGTACTTTCTTTTGCTTGGCCTAATAAAACTGAACTGTAACTGAGCTGTAACTCTGGTACAGCATTTTAAATCTTTGCTATGGCAAGACAGAACTGAGGAAATTACGCACTTCTCCAACATATCTGCTACCATGACCTGAATGTAATCTGGATGAAGCAACATCAGCTCAGCCCCAGAGAGGTGGAAACCAAGCATAACAGAAGCCCAACTTGGCAAAAGCTCACACTGTGGAAGCTGAATGCAAAGGAAACCCAGCACAGCGGAAGTGACAAGAAGCCTAGCATGCTGAAACTGAGACAGCAAAAACAAATTCAGCAGAAAGCTCACACGGCTCAGTCTCAGATTTCAGAAGACCTCTGGTTAAGGTAGGAGGTCCTCATCCCATTGGCTGGAAGGACATATGACTAACAAAATCTTAATTCCTTTACAATCTCTCATTTCTTGTTTCCTCGAACCCCCCCACGAACAAGCAAGTGGCAGTGGGTACAACTGGGGAACTCTGGCAGGGGCCACTCCCCAGTGTATCTCAAAGGCTCCAATACCCTCTGGGTCTTAGTAGCTGTTGACCAAGTGGGTGAGGGTTCTGTCCTTAACCTCCTTTGTGCCAAGGATTAGGCCAATGAAAATTATGGGCACAGGTCAGGTATTTAGCAGATTTGCTGGCAAGTTATGAAAGGGGTTCCTTGACGCACATTTCCCATTGCTTTTTCCTCCTGTCCTTCAGCTCTTCTCTCCATCTCTGCCACTGTTTACAAAGTATTGGGCAGGTCATCATCTTTCCATTTCTAAAAGTTGTGTTTGAAACTGTTTACCTAAGATTGGGACTCAAACCCATGTGGCAGGGACTCTGTGCTATGTTTAGTTACTCAGTCATGTCTGGCAGGGACACAAACCCAGCCAAAATCCATGGTGCCTGGTTTCAAGCCTTAATGAAGCTCAGGTTCTTGATGTTTCATTGAAGAAAGAATTCAGTGAGAGACACAGTGGTAGGTAAGAGGTAGATTTGTTTAGATTCAGAGAAAAGCACATTCCAGGAGTGTGGGCCATAGCAAAGTGTGACCAAGGCAGCCGTGAAATGTGGTATGGGTAGTTTTTATGGGTTGGCCAATTTAATATGCTAATAAGTGGGAGGATGATTCCAACAGTTGGGGAATCACCACTCCTTGGTCTTTTGATAATGCCTTGAAACTGTCATGGCACCTCTGGGTGTACCATTTAGCTTGCAGATTGAGAATCAAAGTTTAGTTGAATCTGATTTGTCTGCCTTCTTGGAACCATTTGATTTTAATTGGCTTATGTTATGTTCTCAGGCATTAAGCACGGGTGGCTGCGACCCGGCGCACTAAGCACGGCTGAGAGGAGTTACCCCATGTCCGAGGTCAGGGGCAGTGGCCGAGAGTCCCAGGATGTGACGGCGCAGGAATGGCCGAGAGGAACTACCCAAGTCCGAGGTCACGGGCGGTGGCCAGGAGGAGCTACCCTGCATCCGAGGTCAGTGGTGGCCAGGAGGAGACACCCCACGTTCAAGGTCAGGGGCGGCCAGGAGAAGCCACCTCGCGCCCAAGGCTAGGGGCGGCAGCTGGGAGGAGCAACTCCAGGAGCAGTGGCTGCGTGGGTGTAGGAGGGCCTAGAGGAGCTATCCCACATTGAAGGTCAGGAAGAGTGGTGGTAAGGAGATACCCCACGCCCAAGGTAAGAGAAACCCAAGTTAGATGGTAGGTGTTGCAAGAGGGCATCAGAGGGCAGACACACTGAAACCATACTCACAGAAAACTAGTCAATCTAATCACACTAGGACCACAGCCTTTTCAAACTCAATGAAACCAAGCCATGCCCCCAGGGCAATCCAAGACGGGCAGGTCATGGTGGAGAGATCTGATAGAATGTGGTCCACTGGAGAAGGGAATGGCAAACCACTTCAGTATTCTTGCCTTGAGAACCCTATGAATAGTATGAAAAGGCAAAATGATAGGATACTGAAAGAGGAACTCTCCAGGTCAGTAGGTGCCCAATATGCTACTGGAGATCACTGGAGAAATAATTCCAGAAAGAATGAAGGGATGGAGCCAAAGCAAAAACAATACCCAGCTGTGGATGTGACTGGTGATAGAAGCAAGGTCTGATGCTGTAAAGAGCAATATTGCATAGGAACCAGGAATGTCAGGTCCATGAATCAAGGCAAATTAGAAGTGGTCAAACGAGAGATGGCAAGAGTGAACGTCGACATTCTAGGAATCAGCAAACTAAAATGGACTGGAATGGGTGAATTTAACTCAGTTCAGTTCAGTGCAGTGGCTCAGTCGTGTCCAACTCTTTGCGACCCCATGAATCACAGCACACCAGGACTCCCTGTTCATCACAAATCCCGGAGTTCAATCAGACACACCCATCAAGTCCGTGATGCCATCCAGCCATCTCATCCTTGGTCGTCCCCTTCTGCTCCTGTCCCCAATCCCTCCCAGCATCAGACTCTTTTCCAGTGAGTCAACTCTTCTCATGAGGTGGCCAAAGTACTGGAGTTTCAGCTTTAGCATCTTTCCTTCCAAAGAAATCCCAGGGCTGATCTCCTTCAGAGTGGACTGGTTGGAACCCCTTGCAGTCCAAGGGACTCTCAAGAGTCTTCTCCAACACCACAGTTCAAAAGCATCAATTCTTCGGCGCACAGCCTTCTTCACAGTCCAACTCTCACATCCATACATGACCACAGGAAAAACCATAGCCTTGACTAGACGGACCTTAGTCAGCAAAGTAATGTCTCTGCTTTTGAATATACTATCTAGGTTGGTCATAAGATGACCATTATATCTACTACTGTGGGCAGGAATCCCTCAGAAGAAATGGAGTAGCCATCATGGTCAACAAAAGAATCCAAAATGCAGTACTTGAATGCAATCTCAAAAATGACAGAATGATCTCTGTTCGTCTCCAAGGCAAACCATTCAATATCACAGTTATCCAAGTCTATGCCCCAACCAGTAACACTGAAGGAACTGAAGTTGAACGGTTTTATGAAGACCTACAAGACCTTTTAGAACTAACACCCAAAAAAGATGTCCTTTTCATTATAGGGGACTGGAATGCAAAAGTAGGAAGTCAAGAAACACCTGGAGTAACAGGCTAATTTGGCCTTGGAATGCAGAATGAAGCAGGGCAAAGACTAATAGAGTTTTGCCAAGAGAATGCACTGCTCATAGCAAACACCCTCTTCCAACAACACAAGAGAAGACTCTACACATGGACATCACCAGATGGTCAACACCGAAATCAGATTGATTATAGTCTTTGCAGCCAAATATGGAGAAGCTCTATACAGTCAACCAAAACAAGACCAGAAGCTGACTGTGGCTCAGATCATGAACTCCTTATTACCAAATTCAGACTCAAATTGAAGCAAGTAGGGAAACCCACTAGACCATTCAGGTATGACCTAAATCAAATCACTTATGATTATACAGTGGAAGTGAGAAATAGATTTAAGGGCCTAGATCTGATAGATAGAGTACCTGATGAACTATGGATGGAGGTTCATGACATTGTACAGGAGACAGGGAACAAGACCATCCCCATGGAAAAGAAATGCAAAAAAGCAAAATGACTGTCTGGGGAAGCCTTACAAATAGCTGTGAAAAGAAGAGAAGCAAAAAGCAGAGGAGAAAAGGAAAGATAGAAGCATCTGAATGCAGAGTTCCAGAGAATAACAAGAAGAGATAAGAAAGTCTTCTTCAGTGATCAATGCCAAGAAATAGAGGAAAAGAACAGAATGGGAAAGACTAGACATCTCTTCAAGAAAATTAGAGATACCAAGGGAACATTTCTTGCAAAGATGGGCTCCATAAAGGACAGAAATGGTCTGCACCTAACAGAAGCAGAAGATATTAAGAAGAGGTGGCAAGAATACACAGAAGAACTGTGCAAAAAAGATCTTCATGACCCAGATAATCATGATGGTGTGATCACTCATCTAGAGCCAGACATCCTGGAATGTGAAGTCAAGTCGGCCTTAGAAACTAGGAACAAAGCTAGTAGAGGTGATGGAATTCCATTTTAGGTGTTTCAAATCCTGAAAGATGATGCTGTGAAAGTGCTGCACTCAATATGCCAGCACATTTAGAAAACTCAGCAGTGGCCACAGGACTGGAAAAAGTCAATTTTCATTCCAATCTCAAAGAAAGGCAATGCCAAAGAATGCTCAAACTACCGCACAATTGCACTCATCTCATATGCTAGTAAAGTAATGGTCAAAATTCTCCAAGCCAGACTTCAGCAATACGTGAATGGTGAACTTCCAGATGGTCAAGCTGATTCTAGAAAAGGCAGAGGAACCAGAGATCAAATTGCCAACATCTGCTGGATCATGGAAAAAGCAAGAGAGTTCCAGAAAAACATCTATTTCTGCTTTATTGACTATGCCAAAGCCTTTGACTGTGTGGATCACAATAAACTGGAAAAATTCTGAAAGTGATGGGAATGCCAGACCACCTGACCTGCCTCTTGAGAAACCTGTATGCAGGTCAGGAAGCAACAGTTAGAACTGGACATGGAACAACAGACCGGTTCCAAATAGGAAAAGAAGCACATCAAGGCTGTATATTGTCACCCTGCTTATTTAACTTCTCTGCAGAGTACATCATGAGAAACCCTGGGCTGGAAGAAACACAAGCTGGAATCATGATTGCCAGGAGAAATATCAATAACCTCAGCTATGCAGATGACACCACCCTTATGGCAGAAAGTGAAGAGGAACTAAAAAGCCTCTTGATGAAAGTGAAAGTAGAGAGTGAAAAAGTTGGCCTAAAGCTCAACATTGAGAAAACCAGGATCATGGCATCCGGTCCCATCACTTCATGGGAAATAGATGGGAAACAGTGAAAACAGTGTCAGACTTTACTTTGGGGGGCTCCAAAATCACTGCAGATGGTGACTGCAGCCATGAAATTAAAAGACGCTTACTCCTTGGAAGTAAAGTTATGACCTACCTAGATAGTATATTCAAAAGCAGAGACATTACTTTGCCAACTAAGGTCCGTCTAGTCAAGGCTATGGTTTTCCCTGTGGTCATGTATGGATGTGAGAGTTGGACTGTGAAGAAGGCTGAGCGCCAAAGAATTGATGCTTTTGAACTGTGGTGTTGGAGAAGACTCTTGAGAGTCCCTTGGACTGCAAGGAGATCCAACCAGTCCACTCTGAAGGAGATCAGCCCTGGGATTTCTTTGGAAGGAATGATGCTAAAGCTGAAACTCCAGTACTTTGGCCACCTCATGCAAAGAGTTGACTCATTGGAAAAGAGTCTGATGCTGGGAAGGATTGGGGGCAGGAGCAGAAGGGGACGTCAGAGGATGAGATGGCTGGATGGCATTAAGGACTCGATGGACATGAGCCTGAGTGAACTCCGGGAGTTGGTGATGAACAGGGAGGCCTGGTGTGCTGCGATTCATGGGGTCGCAAAGAGTCAGACATGACTGAGCAACTGAACTGAACTGATATTCTCAGGCTATCTCATTCTTTCAAAAGTTGTGCCCTGCCCTATTACCTCCTATTTCATGCTCTTCCTGAGCCCCATCCAGGGCCACAATGTTGCATCTACAATCTTCTGGAAGGACAAAGAGAAAATAGCTGACCTTTGGGAGGTAAATACTGTATAATATCCAATCACTCTAGAAATTCAGGCCTTCATCTTCCATGTTTTCCACAACATGTGCGACAACAGAACCTCTCATTGGACCTGCTAGAGTGGGTGACAGGCACACAAAGCCTGCTAGAAGCCCATCTGTTGGTGGCATCCCTTTATGGGCAACTGGGCTTCCAGGGACAATGTTTGCCACTTTGGGAGTTAGCCCTGCAGGCTTTTTGGACCAAAGCCCTTACCACCCTTATCCTAAAGCTACAAACATATCCCTGGATCAAATCTCCACTCCACTTTTATGGAACATCTAGTCTGTTGCCTCTTATAATTTTTCCCTGAAGCCACTTACTAACTCCTACCACCTACAACCCTGCGCCCTCTATAGGGCTCCACCCAACATCGCTGCACCCAGCTTATTATTAAAAGACACTTAACAGGACCAGATAACCCATTCTTTTGTCATTACTTCTGTTACTACCTAGAGCAGGTCTTTGACAATGCAATGCTTACCATTGGAAATACCCTAAACTTCTCTTATGGAGGACTAGGGGAGGAACTCAGTGACTTATATTGCCTCAAGAGGATAAGGCTTATGGCTTTTTGCCAGGTTCCCAGTCTCAGGGCACAGGCTTGGATTGCTTTACAACATGGTATCTATGCCCATCTGTGGTGGACAAACCAGCAATGAGTTAAGATTAAAAGCCCTTAATCCTACCCAGGACTAGTCATGCTGGAGACCTTGGGGATGCCCAACTCCAGCCTGGGGATCCCAGGTAGTCAACCTGCCTAGGGATCTGGTTCTCAGGAGGTCGTCATTCCTCAACCTGCTTGGGGATCCACCAGTCCAGGGGTCCCAGGACGTCACCTTGCCTTGACCTGCCCAGCTAGCCAATTCTCACAAGGTCAACATGCCTCAACCTGCCCGGGGATTCGATCTCCAGGAGGTTGTCGTGCTTCAACCTGCCTGGCGATCTGCACCCTGACCTGGGGACACCGAGCTCTCAGGTTGCAACAGTACTGGATAGGATAAGATTCAGAAAGACTCACCCCTAAGGAAGTCTATCCATGGAAATAGAAGGAAACCTATTATTGCGGGACTGTGCCCAGTCTCAGCAATAACCCGGGAGCCCAGTGAGAACCACATTGCCTTTCTGGAAAGGCTAAAAAAGGCCCTCCAAAAGTTAACCAGTCTGGACTTAAACTCTTATGAGGGGCAGGTGACTTTAGAGGACAGGTTCCTGTCCCAATGTGCATCAGACATCAGATTAAATTACAACAGCTACAGTAGCAGGACCCTGCTGCCTCTTTAGATGACATGGTCCAGATAGCCACCAATATCTTTTATAAAAGAGAATAAGAGAAGGAGGCCAAGGCCCAGGAAAGGGTGAGAAGGAAAGAGACAAGTCATACCCAGATTATGGCCACCCTCCAAGGAAGCCCTATGGCAAACCCTGAGTTCTTGAAGGATAGGCACGAGGTAAATGCCTAACCTGTAGACAGGTGGGATATTGAGCCAGAGAGTTTCCAAACTGGCAAGTCTGCTAAAACAGCTTGCTTCAAATGGCATCATTTGGGACATTGGTCAGCACTCTGCCCTCAGGACCCAAGAACCTCAAAGTCAAGCTCCAAGCCTTCCCTCATGATGGTTCAACAAGACTGAAGGGGCCCACTTCATCCAGCCCACCTGTCACAGATAACCATCATGGGGCTGGAGCCAAGGGTGCAACTGGATGTGGCAGGTAGGTCCGAGAACTTCTTGGTTGACACAGGGACTACATACTCTGTCCTGACCTCCTACTCCAGAGCCTTCTCCTCCCAAACCTGTAACATTTTGGGTGCTACAGGAAAAACAATTACGAAAAGATTCACCCAAGCACTTCTTTGTTGCTGGGATGGACAAATATTTTCCCACAAGTTTCTGATGATCCCTGAGCACCCTATTCCTTTATTGGGAAGAGATCTTTCCCTGCCTTCGAAATCTTGCTGCTATTGCAGTCCTGATAGAAGATGCTTTAAAACTCTCTCTTGGGGGCAAACTAACTATTTTTACCAGCCACCAAGTGAAAAAAACTCCTGAATGTGAGATGTCATTTATGGATGTCTGATCAAAGGATCCTCATATATCAAGCAGTGCTGATGGAAAATCCATCAGTGACTATATCCTCTTGTGACTTTCTTAACCCAGCTACCCTTCTGCCCACCCCTGAGGGCTCTCTCCCCTTTCATTCTTGCCTAGAAACTTTGGATCATTGGATAAAATCCAGAGAGGGTTGTCAGAAGATTCTCTGACTAATCCTGAGGAAATTTGGTACACTGATGGAAACAGCTTTGGCTTAGATGGAAAAAGAAGAGCTGGATATGCAGTAGTCTCCAACTTTGAGAACACTGAGGCTAGGCGTTTGCCACCAGGTACTTCAGCCCAATTGGCTGAGCGCATAGCCCTGGCTTGAGCTTTAGAGCTGGGAAAAGGGAAAAGAGTAGCCATTTACACTGACTCCAAGTATGCCTTTCTGGTGCTACATGCGCATGCTGTTTTATTTGGAAAGAAAGAGGTCACTTGACCACACGAGGGTCTCCAATAAAGTACAGTGATCAAATCCTTAGGCTCTTGGAGGCTGTGCATCTGCCCCCTGAGGTTTCAGTCTCCCACTGTAAAGGACACCAAAAAGGGAGCACAGAAGTGGCACGAGGGAACCAAGCAGCTGATCAGGCAGCTAAGAGAGCAGCATTACAGAACAATGACCTAGTAGGGGTTGCCACCTTAGTTCTGCAGACTAATTTGCCAGAAACTCCTTCATATACTGAAGGTGAGACACTTAAAGCTAAGAGTGAGGGCTTTCAAGAAGATCATATGGGGTGGGTTCCAAAAGGAGGGACTCCTTCTTCTGCCTGGGAACCTCCAGTGGAGGTTGGTTAACTTCTTACATGCCACCACTCATTTAGGGGAGAAGGCCCTCCAAAGATTACTAGAAAAGTCCTTCAGAGGAACGGGCCTCCAGACAACTATAAGGAAAATGGGGTCCTCTTGTCCCACTTGCCAGTTAAACAGCCCCCAAGGCTCTCAAAGACCTCAGCTCACCCAGTCTATCCAATGGTATGGGATCTACCAAGGAGAGTACTGGCAGATGGACTTCACCAGGATGCCAGTTTCTCAAGGGTATAAACACCTACTAGTCATGATACATTCACAGGAAGGATTGAAAGTTTCCCACCCGGACTGAGAAAGCCGAGGAAGTGGTTAAAAAAAAAAAAACTGCTCCATAAAATCATTCTGAGATTTGGCCTGCCTAGGTCATTACCCAGTGATAATGGGATATCGTTTATTTCTAAGGTCACCCAAGGGGTCTCCAAAGTATTGAAAGAAAGTGAAAGTGAAGTTTGCTCAGTCGTGTCTGATTCTTTGCAACCCCATGGACTATACAGTCCATGGAATTCACCAGAATACTGGAGTGGGTAGTATTTCCCTTCTCCAGGGGACCTTCCCAACCTAGAGATCAAACCCAGGTGTCCAGAACTGCAGGCATTGGGTATTACTTATTACCTCCATTGAGCTGGAGACCTCAGTCTTTAGGAAAAGTAGGAAAAGTCAACCAATTCTTAAAATCAGCAAAAAAAAAGATAACCCAGGAGACCTCCCTGGGATGGAAGGAGGCTTTACCAATAGCTCTCCTCCACATCCATATTGCCCCTGAGGAACAGATTGGTCTTAGTCTTTATGAGATGCTATATGTGAGACATTTCACTTATGTCAACAACCTCTTCCCAGAGGCTCAGACCCTTTGGTCTTATAAGACCCATGGTCTTATACATGGTCATTGGGCAGTTCAAGCAAGAAATATGCTTGTGGGGTGTCAACCAGGTCCCAAGAGATTCTAAAGAGCCACCACTATATGCCTCAGTGACTCAAGTCATAATTAAAGTCTGGAAAGATGGGTCCCCAAAAGCTCAACTCCAGCCCACATGGAAGGGCCCCTACCCTGTAATACTTTCTACCTCCACAGCAGTCAAGGTACCAGGGCATGAATCCTGGATTCACTACTCATGAGCCAAGCCCTGGAAGAAAACAGAAGAGGACACTCAATACACCTGTGAGCCCTGGGAGATCTCAGATACCTAGCCAGGACTACAAATGAGTGCCATTCTAATGAACACCCCCAAAATTAAGTTTCTGGGGATAAGATTTCTCAGGACAGCTCTAAAGAGCCAACACAGCTTGGCAGAGGTTATACTCCAAAATAGACAGGAGATAGATCTCCTGACCCCTGAAAAAGGAGGGACTTGAGCCGTCTTGAATGAAATGTGTTGTTTCTGGGTAAATACTTCCAGCTAAGTTAAAGAAAGGCTCACAGTCCTCAAGAAAAACTTTCATATCCTATAGGATCTCAAAGAATGAGGTGGAGAGTCCTCAGGGTGGCTACAATCTCTCCTTGGGGGTTCCTTCTCCTGGTGAAGGGGAATAGTTGGCTAATGCCCCAACTAACCCCTGTCATCACCATATTGATACTGCTTATGATTGCTTCATGTGTTATCAATTATTTAACCCATTTTGTCTCTGCCCAAGTCAACAAGCTACAAAATGCAGCGCTAGTTCAACAAGGAAATATAAAACTCCACCTGACCATGGAAAATATCACATGCCCTTAGATGGACTCCACTATAAGGACTCAGGCTTGAGACTAGCAAGAAGGGGAGGCCCAATGCCCCTCGCAATCCCAGATCAGCAGGAAGTAGCCAGAGAGACTTCAACAACCCTATTCCCAAAGAATTGGGCCTTCCATTACTTGAGGGGGGGAATGTCAGGTAGTTAGAATAGGAAAAAAGAGTCTGAACTGGTGGTGGCTAAAAGACAAAGAGAAAAGCCTGCGAAAATGGAACAAAAGAAAATTCATGGACTGGAGTGAGAACTTCAGGTGAAACGAACACGCCTCCTTCTTGGCTAGCCCAATTTGCATAGGGCAGGCTCAGGGGGGAGGAGACAAAACATATAAAAAGAGGAAGCCAAGGCCTTTCCTTTGGGGTCACCCGCCCTCATGCCTTGAGGGTGTACTTTCCTTTGCTTGTCAGATAGAACTCTGAGCTGTAACTCAGCTGTAACATTAGTCCACTGTTTCAAATCTTTGCAATGGTGAGACAGAACTGAGGAAATTACACACTCCCCTGACATATTTGATTTCATATTTGAAAGTTATGAAAGGAAAATTTCCTGAGGATTATTTACAAATTTATTACCAACTCTGCCTTCCACATTAATATCAGAAAAATCTCTGAATAATAATGAGTTATAAATCCAGAAAGTCCAACATGCATGTGGACAGGTATGTTGATGAAAGCAATTTTAAAAATGCAAATTTGAAATCTGTCAGTTCTAAGTACTGTTTCTCTAAGGTCTCACATTTGTAGAAACTGGATTGGCTTATCTGATAAAATAAAATAGGAAAGACTAGAGATTTCTTCAAGAAAATTAGAGATACCAAGGGAACATTTCATGCAAAGATGGGCTCGATAAAGGACAGAAATGGTATGGGCCTAACAGAAGCAGAAGCTATTGAGAAGAGGTGGCAAGAATACACAGAAGAACTATACAAAAAAGATCTTCATGACCCAGATAATCACGATGATGAGATCACTCACCTAGAGCCAGACATCCTGGAATGTGAAGTCAAGTGGGCCTTAGAAAGCATCACTACGAACAAAGCTAGTGGAGGTGATGGAATTCCAGTTGAGCTATTTCAAATCCTGAAAGATGATGCTGTGAAAGTGCTGCACTCAATATGCCAGCAAATTTGGAAAACTCAGCACTGGCCACAGGACAGGAAAAGGTCAATTTTCATTCCAATCCCAAAGAAAAGCAATGCCAAAGAATGCTCAAACTACTGCACAATTGCTCTCATCTCATATGCTAGTAAAGTAATGGTCAAAATTCTCCAAGCCAGGCTTCAGTAATATGTGAACCGTGAACTTCCATGTTCAAGCTGGTTTTTTAAAAGGCAGAGGAACCAGAGATCAAATTGCCAACATCTGCTGGATCATGGAAAAAGCAAGAGAGTTCCAGAAAAAC
This sequence comes from Ovis aries, assembly GCF_016772045.2. Classification (NCBI taxonomy): domain Eukaryota; kingdom Metazoa; phylum Chordata; class Mammalia; order Artiodactyla; family Bovidae; genus Ovis; species Ovis aries. The sequence goes on from NC_056062.1 coordinate 4,482,603, forward strand.
ATTTACATCTGCTTTATTGACTATGCCAAAGCCTTTGACTGTGTGGATCACAATAATCTGTGGAAAATTCTGAAAGAGATGGGAATACCAGACCACTTAACCTGCCTCTTGAGAAATCTGTATGCAGGTCAGGAAGCAAGTTAGAACTGGACATGAAACAAGAGACTGGTTCCAAATAGGAAAAGGAGTACATCAAGGCTGTATATTGTCCCCCTGCTTATTTAATTTATATGCAGTGTACATCATGAGAAACACTGGGCTGGAGAAAGCACAAGCTGAAATCAAGATTGCCAGGAGAAATATCAATATGCAGATGACACCACCCTTATGGCAGAAAGTGAAGAAGAACTAAAGAGCCTCTTGATGAAAGTGAAAGAGGAGAGTGAAAAAGTTGGCTTAAAGCTCAACATTCAGAAAATGAAGATCATGGCATCCGGTCCCATCACTTCATGGGAAATAGATGGGGAAACAGTGGAAACAGTGTCAGACTTTATTTTTCTGGGCTCCAAAATCACTGCAGATGGTGATTGCAGCCATGAAGTTAAAAGACACTTACTCCTTGGAAGGAAAGTTATGACCAACCTAGACAGCGTATTAAAAAGCAGAGTCATTACTTTGTCAACAAAGGCCTGTCTAGTCAAGGCTATGGTTTTTCCAGTAGTTATGTATGGATGTAAGAGTTGGGCTATAAAGAAAGCTGAGCACAGAAGAATTGATGCTTTTGAAGTGTGGTGTTGGAGAAGACTCTTGAGAGTCCCTTGGACTGCAAGGAGATCCAATCAGTCCATCCTTAATGAAATCAGTCCTGGGTATTCACTGGAAGGACTGATGTTGAAGCCGAAATTCCAATATTTTGGCCACCTGATGTGAAGAGCTGACTCATTTGAAAAGACCCTGATGTTGAGAAAGATTGAAGGCAGGAGGAGAAGGGGACAACAGAGGATGAGATGGTTGGATAGCGTCACCAACTCAACAGACAGGAATTTGGGTAAACTCCGGGAGTTGGTGATGGACAGGGAGGCCTGGCATGCTGTGGTTCATGGGGTTGCAAGGAGTCGGACATGACTGAGCAACTGAACTGAACTGATCTGATAAAATCTTAAATTGTCTGCTAGCTTAAGTTGTCTATAATGATACTAAAAATGAAATAGGTATGGAATCAACATTATTGATGTCACTTGGTCTGCAAGACCTACTGGAAGTTTTAACACTGAATTTTTTTTCAGGGCTAAATCTAATCAGTTTCAGTAATTTTTCTAAAACATAAATTTGTTCAGATTTTTAAAGGAGAAGCATCCTCTTAATAGAAAGTTGTATTTTATTATAAAGATAAAACATTATGTCAGTAATTTATTTCTGCAGCAGAGAATTAGAAACGTTTTAAAACCATATGTTATTGGTTGTTTTCATTATATACAATACCACATGAGCAACAGAACTGAATTAAGACAAGAATATTGGGGCTGATACAAACTGATACAAATATCAGTTTCTCATTTACTAGGAAAAATTAGAATAGCACTTTTTTGTCACTACTGCTAGAATACATCACAGATTCTTTTTGTCTTCATGGGGAGTAACATTGACCCAGGTTGTCTCCCATTCAGAAACAGCTCTCCTCTGCTGAGTACCTTCCACTTGCTCCATGAAATCCGCTCATTACCCTTCTCCACTCTGCTCTGTGCTCCAGGAGGCTGATTACTATGCTTTTCATCAAATAGACTATCCCCTGTCTCCCTGCTAAATTCATTCAAAAGGAGGCCCCATGAGAGGTAAGAGGGCAGAAGGAGGGGAGGTCAGAGAATTCACACCCACTGCTCTCTCCCTAGGGAACTGTGGCATCTCTCTCCAAAGCTTACCAGTCTTTCCAGATTCCAGTAACTTCTTGTCCTTGTTTTTTGAGAAGTCACGGCTTCCACCAACCTTATATTTAGTTTCCCTGTATCCTGCTCACATCTTTGTAAATAGTCTAGTCATTAAACTGTTGAATCATCTCTCTTGGGTGAGCCCTGCCTAACTGACTGGCTTCCTCCCTCTCACCTTTGAGCACACTTTGTTAGAGTTCAAGCTGTCAATCAAATGATCTGATAACCAAACTTAGCTTGATGTGTTAGCCAAGGCCCACATCCTTACTATTGATCCTAGAAACACGTTAAAGTCTGAGTCACTTCCAAGGAAACCACCTTTGACCTTGTCCCTTCCATTTAGTTTCTTTTATCAGTCTATTCCTCCTTAGCTAAGTTTCCTTAAAGAATGATAAGTTTCTTGGCATTATCAAACTGACCTTCTTTGAAATGAAGAATGCTAGCACCTTCCATTTGTTTGGGATTTTATTTCTATAAAACAGCTCAAAGGTATTGCTGTGTGCATCCCTTGAGGCACCATTGTATCCCCAGTGCTGCTCTACTCTTTCTCGGCTGCTCCTTCCTTGTCTCTGAATCTTCTCCATTTCCTGATTAGCAACTGTTCCTGCAGCATCCTGATCAGCAGCAGCGTCTGTGACCCCTGCCATCCTACTTCTCTCTGATTCCTCAATCCAGTGCACCTGACTTCCTTCTCCCCACCCCACTGAAGTCATACTGGAAGTCATTAGTTACATGCTCAGTGGGTACTTACTGGTCCTCTCATTACATTTGACATCAATCATCTTTGCCCTATATTTAAAGTTGTCTGCTCCCTCTGCTTCCGTGACTTTCCTTTCCTTTTTCTCTAGTTCCCTTCCCTTTGTTCCTCCCTTAAGGTTGGGTGTTCTTTAGGATTGACTGTTCCACAGACTATTCTCACTCTACCTGCTTTCCCTGAGGATTTTATCCATTTCCATTGCTTCAACATTCAGTTGAATACAGGTGACTTTAAAAACTCTATCCCCATGGCAAGACTCCTAGCTGAGTTTCAGTAAGTTTTCAACCTATATGTTCTATGAACTAGCACTATCCATGTGCCTCAGGCATCTCAAATTAAAGGATGTTTCCTTTAATATAAGGTGAGAGAGTCTATATAAGGTGTGAGAGAGTCTATTCTTAGGCAGGTTGATAGGAAACCTGAGGTCCCTGAGGAGGAGAAAGGAGTCTAGTCTCTTGTGTCCGACTCTTTGTGACCCCATGGACTGTAGCCTACCTGTCTCCTCCGTCAATGGGATTTTCCAGGCAAGAGTACTGGAGTGGGTTGCCATTTCCTTTCCCAAGGAGGAGATAGGGGTCTATAATTCTCAAGGAGGAGGAAAGGCCAAACTTTTTTCTACATTCCTTAGTCTTAGTCACGTAAAAGGCTTTTTTCTTTAAGCCTGGAGCTGATGATTATACAACAAAACAACTCAGTTTAAACTTTGTACTAAGGATTATAGAACAATAATGTATCCTACTTGAGAACAGTTTCTCCTTCTGGAAAACCTTCTGACTAATCCAACTATCTTAAAATGTATATTATGAGAGTGGGCCGTGGGAGTGAGTCTAGTAAGATCTTTACAACCTTGAGACATTCTTTTTTTATATATAAATTTATTTATTTTAATTGGAGGTTAATTACTTTACAATACTGTATTGGTTTTGCCATACATCAACATGAATCCACCACAGGTATACACGTGTTCCCCATCCTGAACCCCCCTCCCACCTCCCTCCCTGTACCATCCCTCTGGGTTGTCTCAGGGTACCAGCCCCAAGCATCCAGTATCATGCATTGAACCTGGACTTGCAATTCATTTCATATATGATATTATACATGTTTCAATGCCATTCTTCCAAATCATCTTGAAATCAAAATGGAATCACAGATAATTAGCCTGGATACAAGGATTTAGAAGATGAAAGAAAGGTTTAACAAAGACCTAGAAGCAATAAAAAAGAGTGAATAGATAATGAATAATGCAATAAATGAGATCAAAAACACTCTGGAGGCAACAAATAGTAGGATATCAGAGGCAGAAGATAGGATTAGTGAAGTAGAAGATTGAATGGTAGAAATAAATGAATCAGAGAGGAAAAAAGAAAAACAAATTAAAAGAAATGAGGACAATCTGAGAGACCTCCAGGATGGTGTTAAACGCCCCAACATTGGAATCATAGGAGTCCCAGAAAAAGAAGACAAAAAGAAACATGATGAGAAAATCCTTGAGGAGATAATAGTTGAAAACTTCCCTAAAATGGGGAAGGAGATAATCACCCAAGTCCAAGAAACCCAGAGAGTCCCAAACAAGATAAACCCAAGGTGAAACACCCCAAGACACATATTAATCAAATTAACAAAGATCAAACACAAAGAACAAATATTAAAAGCAGCAAGGGAAAAACAACAAGTAATACACAAGGGGATTCCCATAAGGATAACAGCTCATCTTTCAATAGAAACTCTTCAGGCCAGGAGGGAATGGCAAGACATACTTAAAGTGATGAAAGAAAATAACCTACAGCCCAGATTATTGTACCCAGCAAGGATCTCATTCAAATATGAAGGAGAAATCAAAAGCTTTATAGACAAGCAAAAGCTGAGAGAATTCAGCACCACCAAACCAGCTCTCCAACAAATGCTAAAGGATATTCTCTAGACAGGAAACACAAAAAGGGTGTATAAATCCGAACCCAAAACAATAAAGTAAATGGCAATGGGATCATACTTATCAATAATTACCTTAAACGTAAATGGGTTGAATGCCCCAACCAAAAGACAAAGACTGGCTGAATGGATACAAAAACAAGACCCCTATATATGTTGTCTACAAAAGACCCACCTCAAAACAGGGGACACATATAGACTGAAAGTGAGGGGCTGGAAAAGATATTCCATGCAAATGGAGACCAAAAGAAAGCAGGAGTAGCAATACTCATATCAGATAAAATAGACTTTAAAACAAAGGCTGTGAAAAGAGACAAAGAAGGACACTACATAATGATCAAAGGATCAATCCAAGAAGATATAATAATTATAAATATATAGGCACCCAACATAGGAGCCCCGCAATATGTAAGACAAATGCTAACAAGTATGAAAGGGGAAATTAACAATAACACAATAATAGTGGGAGACTTTAATACCCCACTCACACCTATGGATAGATCAACTAAACAGAAAATCAACAAGGAAACACAAACTTTAAATGATACAATAGACCAGTTAGACCTTTTAGGACATTTCACCCCAAAACAATGAATTTCACCTTTTTCTCAGGTGCACACGGAACCTTCTCCAGGATAGATCACATCCTTGGCCATAAATCTAGCCTTGGTAAATTCAAAAAAATTGAAATCATTCTGAGCATCTTTTCAGACCACAATGCAGTAAGGTTAGATCTCAATCACAGGAGAAAAACTATTAAAAATCCCAGCATATGGAGGCTGAACAACATGCTGCTGAATAACCAACAAATCACAGAAGAAATCAAAAGAGAAATCAAAATATGCATAGAAATGAATGAAAATGAAAACACAACAACCCAAAACCTGTGGGACACTGTGAAAGCAGTGCTAAGGGGAAAGTTCATAGCAATACAGGCATACCTCAGGAAACAAGAAAAAAGTCAAATAAATAACCTAACTCTACACCTAAAGCAATAAAAAAGGAAGAAATGAAGAACCCCAGGTTTAGTAGAAGGAAAGAAATCTTAAAAATTAGGGCAGAAATAAATGCAAGAGAAACAAAAGAGACCATAGCAAAAATCAACAAAACCAAAAGCTGGTTCTTTGAAAGGATAAATAAAATTGACAAACCATTAGCCAGACTCATCAAGAAACAAAGGGAGAAAAATCAAATCAATAAAATTAGAAATGAAAATGGAGAGATGACAACACAGAAAAGGATCATAAGAGACTACTATCAGCAATTATAAGCCAATAAAATGGACAACGTGGAAGAAATGGACAAATTCTTAGAAAAGTACAACTTTCCAAAACTGAACCAGGAAGAAATAGAAAATCTTAACAGACCCATCACAAGCACAGAAATTGAAACTGTAATCAGAAATCTTCCAGCAAACAAAAGCCCAGGTCCAGATGGCTTCACAGCTGAATTCTACCAAAAATTTTGAGAAGAGCTAACACCTATCCTACTCAAACTCTTCCAGAAAATTGCAGAGGAAGGTAAACTTCCAAACTCATTCTATGAGGCCACCATCACCCTAATACCAAAACCTGACAAAGATGCCACAAAAAAAGAAAACTACAGGCCAATATCACTGATGAACATACATTCTTTTTTTAATTAATTTATTTTTTATTGAAGAATAATTGCTTTACAGAATTTTGCTGTTTTCTGTCACACCTCAACATTCTTTTGATTTATTGTAACCACCAATTTAAAAAGTATATAGCTCATTGCTAAAACTAGCTATCAACCATAAGCTATCAACTGTAGAACACACCATCTTATTATAAATTATAAGAAAAAAGTCAATTATAGTGCTAAAAGTTCATCAGTTATGAAATGTACCCTAATTTCAGAAACATTAAAATGTAAAGAAGAAAAAGTGCATCTTAGGGTCTATGAAACACTGTCAATTTTCCTATCATTGTTATTTCCAGTGGGCTCTTCCTCATGTGTTCTGTATCTCAATTAGTGTCACAGCCACCATCCACATCTTGTAACTCAGAATTCTAAACACACACACACACACACACACACACACACACATATATATATAATGGTCAGTTTTATGAGTCAGCTTATCTAGGCTCAGTTCAGTTCAGTTCAGTTGCTCAGTCATGTCCGACTCTTTGCGACCCATGAATTGCAGCACACCAGGCCTTTCTGTCCATCACCAACCCCCGGAGTTCATTCAGACTCACGTCCATCGAGTCTGTGATGCCATCCAGCCATCTCATCCTTGGTCGTCCCCTTCTCCTGCTGCCCCCAATCCCTCCCAGTATCAAAGTCTTTTCCAGTGAGTCAACTCTTCTCATGAGGTGGCCAAAGTACTGGAGTTTCAGCTTTAGCATCATTCCTTCCAAAGAAATCCCAGGGCTGATCTCCTTCAGAATGGACTAGTTGGATCTCCTTGTAGTCCAAGGACTCTCAAGAGTCTTCTCCAACACCACAGTTCAAAAGCATTAATTCTTCGGTGCTCAGCCTTCTTCACAGTCCACCTCTCACATCCATACATGACCGCAGGAAAAACCATAGCCTTGACTAGATGGACCTTAGTCGGCAAGGTAATGTCTCTGCTTTTGAATATGCTATCTAGGTTGGTCATAACTTTTCTTCCAAGGAGTAATCGTCTTTTAATTTCATGGCTGCAGTCACCATCTGCAGTGATTTTGGAGCCCCCCAAAATAAAGTCAGCCACTGTTTCTACTGTTTCCCCATCTATTTGCCATGAAGTGATGGGACCAGATGCCATGATCTTTGTTTTCTGAATGTTGAGCTTTAAGCCAACTTTTTCACTCTCCTCTTTCACTTTCATCAAGAGGTTTTTTAGCTCCTCTTCACTTTCTGCCATAAGGGTGGTGTAATCTGCATATCTGAGGTTATTGATAGTTCTCCTGGCAATCTTGATTCCAGCTTGTGTTTCTTCCAGTCCAGCGTTTCTCATGATGTACTCTGCATAGAATTTAAATAAGCAGGGTGACAATATACAGCCTTGATGTGCTCCTTTTCCTATTTGGAACCAGTCTGTTGTTCCATGTCCAGTTCTAATTGTTGCTTCCTGACCTGCATACAGATTTCTCAAGAGGCAGGTCAGGTGGTCTGGTAGTCCCATCTCTTTCAGAATTTTCCACAGTTTATTGTGATCCACACAGTCAAAGGCTTGAGCCCTTAATTATTCAATCCAGTACTAACTAGATGTTGCTGGGGAGGCATTTTGTATTTGTGATTAATATCTACAATCAGTTGACTAAGTAGAGGAGATTATTTTCTATAATCTGGATAGGTCTGATCCAGTCAGCTGAAAGGCCCTGATGTAAGCAGATAAATTGGGGGATCCCTGGAGAAGGAGAATCAGGAATGATTTTCTTGACAAAGAGAAATCATTTTGGCCTAAACCATTTTGCGATCTAAGCCGGGGACAGTGCTTGCCTTTGAACAGGTCTCAATTGTTTAATGACCTTAGGGAATATAGGAATAACAAAGGAATACAGGAACAGAGAAAAGGAAGAGTACAGTCATTAAGCAGAGTCCTAGTTCCTCTCACGGAACATAGTACATAATAATATATCTTTGACTTCTGCAGGAACTAAGACTCCCATCCAGGTGGAGGATGGGAGGATATTGACCCTCCTTTCTTCAGTTAAGTCAAGCTTGGATTCTGTCAATCTTTGCCACAGTCCTATGCTGAATTATCTTTTTGCTCAAGCCCCGTTATGAATATGCATGTACCCTTCACTTAAAACACCCCCAATTTTGCAGTTCAGAGAGACACTGCTTTGGGAAAGATCCTCAGTGTTCTCCTTACTTGGTGCAAGTAATAAACCTTTCCTTCTCCTGATCAGTGGCTTGACTGTGTCTGTTAGCTCAGAACCCAACAAGAAGTGAAGCCAGTTTTTGGGTAACACTAAGAGCAGAATCGAGGCTTCCCTGAGAAAGAAGAAATTCTCCCTGTAGATCGTCAATGTCGTTTTCTGCCTGAGAGTTTCCAGTCTGCCTTCTGAAGGCCTGCTCTATGGTATTTCAGACTTGTCTGGACAGCTCTCACAATTGCATAAACCAATGCCTTGCAATAAATCTTCCCCTTTCCTGCTCACTCTACACCCTCCACACTTAGACACCACATTTGAAAATGAATCTTTACTCATAAATTTAACTCCTCCTTTCAAGTTGACACCCTTAGTTAGCTTTCTTCATCTCTTGTTTTGACTGTAGCAACAGCATCTTAACTGAAATAAATCCCTGCTTCAAGGTTTCCCCCTCCAACCCGAGCATTCAGATTGTCGTAGAGGGAACTTTTTAAAATGCAAGATTTATTCTATTTCTCTTCTGTTTATAATACTTCACTGTTCTCACCAGGAGCAGGATGAAGCCCAAGCTTCCCAGTAGGAAACATATATCCACTCAAGATCTATTCTCTAAATAAGCTAATTCCTCTCACTCCCATCCCCATTGCTTAAGCAACCTGAACAAGGTACCTCATGCTCTAGCCTTTATGCATTCTGTCCCCTTGATTGAATGTTTGCTCACTCTTCTTGTAAGCTGTTTGAAAAATTCTTTTTCATTCTTTAAATCCTAGCCTGGAGAAAAAGATGGCAGAGGAATAGGTGGATGTGGAGTGCAACTCTCTCCATGGACACATCAGGAATACACCTTCTGACACAGAAGTCCAGATAGAATGTGTGGCCACGCGTTCTGGGAAACAAACTCCTTCAGAAGGACAATGCAGATAGTGGAGTGCAGTTTATTACACCAGCGGGCCCAAGGCAGAGTCTCCTCTTAGCCAAGGACCCTGACCAGTTTTTCTGAAAACCTTATATACCCTAAGTGTGCATGCCCAAACCCACCTCCCCAAATTCCCTGAAACTAGTCTGAACAAAGGAAAAGAAAGATACAATCAAAGTTAACCTGTGATTCATATGACTTAACCCTAGGTAGTTAACACTGGACAATTATCAAAAGGCCTGTGGTCATACCCCAATAAGCATAATAGAATTTATGATTCTATTTGGTTACACAGATAATTAGGGTATTCTTTTAGGCAACAGAGAGTCTAGGTACGAGCCCTGGGGCTCTTCCATCCAAGGGGCCTGGTTTTCCAGTAGGTATGTCGTTTCCATAGATACTGGGATATAGCTCAAAGTCCACAGTCCAGCCCAAGATGGAGTCCTGCTTTCAAAATGGAGCCTGTTCTGTCTGTTTCCTCCTTCATTCCTCCTTCTTGATGCTCTTAACTCATAGTATGAGTATCATTCATCAGGATATATTGCACCCTGACTCTCCGACCTCCAATTTGGGAGAACGACATCATCCTTTGGGTTACAAATTTCATAATACATTGTAAAATAACGACTCCACAAAGCAGAACTATCAGTTCAGTTTAGTTCAGTTCAGTCACTCAGTGGTGTCCTACTCTTTGCAACTCCATGAATCACAGCACGCCAGGCCTCCCTGTCCACCTCCAATTCGCAGAGTTCACTCAAACTCATGTCCATCGAGTCGGTTATGCCATCCAACCATCTCCTCCTCTGTCGTCCCCTTCTCCTCTTGCCCCCAATCCCTCCTAGCATCAGGGTCTTTTCCAATGAGTCAACCCTTCACATGACGTGGCCAAAGTATTGGAGTTTCAGCTTTAGCATCAGTCCTCCCAATGAACACCCAGGACTGATCTCCTTTAAAATGGACTGGTTGGATCTCCTTGCAGTCCAAGGGACTCTCAAGAGTCTTCTCCAACACCGCAGTTCATAAGCATCAATTCCTCGGCACTCAGCTTTCTTCACAGTCCGACTCTCTCATCCATACAGGACTACTGGAAAAACCATAGCCTTGACTAGACGGACCTTCGTTGGCAAAGTAATGTCTCTGCTTTTGAATATGCTATCTAGGTTGGTCATAACTTTCCTTCCAAGGAGTAAGAGTCTTTTAATTTCATGGCTGCAGTCACCATCTGCAGTGATTTTGGAGCCCCCCCAAATGAAGTATGTTACTGTTTCCACTGTTTCCCATCTATTTCCCATGAAGTGATGGGACCAGATGCCATGATCTCAGTTTTCTGACTGTTGTGCTTTAAACAAACTTTTTCACTCTCCACTTTCACTTTCATCAAGAGGCTTCTTAGTTTCTCTTCACTTTCTGCCATAAGGGTGGTGTCATCTGCATATCTGAGGTTATTGATAGTTCTCCTGGCAATCTTGATTCCAGCTTGTGCTTCTTCCAGCCCAGTGTTTCTCATGATGTACTCTGCATATAAGTTAAATAAGCAGGGTGACAATATACAGCCTTGATGTACTCCTTTTCCTATTTGGAACCAGTCTGTTGTTCCCTGTCCAGTTCTAACTGTTGCTTCCTGACCTGCATACAGATTTCTCAAGAGGCAGGTCAGGTGGTCTGGTATTCCCTTCTGTTTCAGAATTTTTCACAGTTTATTGTGATCCACACAGTCAAAGGCTTTGGCATAGTCAATAAAGCAGAAATAGATGTTTTTCTGGAACTCTTTTGCTTTTTCCATGATCCAGCAGATGTTGGCAATTTGACCCCTGGTTCCTCTGCCTTTTCTAAAACCAGCTTGAACATCTGGAAGTTCACGGTTCACGTATTGTTGAAGCCTGGCTTGGAGAATTTTGAACATTACTTTACTAATGTGTGAGATGAGTGCAGTTGTGCTGTAGTTTGAGCATTCTTTGGCATTGCCTTTCTTTGGGATTGGAATGAAAACTGACCTTTTCCAGTCCTGTGGCCACTGCTGAGTTTTCCAAATGTGCTGGCATATTGAGTGCAGCACTTTCACAGCGTCATCTTTCAGGATTTGAAATAGCTCAACTGGGATTGCATCACCTCCACTAGCTTTGTTTGTAGTGATGCTTTCTAAGGCCGACTTGACTTCACATTCCAGGATGTCTGGCTCTAGATGAGTGATCACACCATCATGATTATCTGGGTCGTGAAGATCTTTTTTGTACAGTTCTTCTGTGTATTCTTGCCACCTCTTCTTAATATCTTCTGCTTCTGTTAGGTCCAGACCATTTCTATCCTTTATGGAGCCCATCTTTGCAAGAAATGTTCCCTTGGTATCTCTAATTTTCTTGAAGACATGTCTAGTCTTTCCCATTCTGTTCTATTCCTCTATTTCTTTGCATTGATCGCTGAAGAAGGCTTTCTTATCTCTCCTTGCTATTCTTTGGAACTCTGCATTCAGATGGGCATGTCTTTCCTTTTCTCCTTTGCTTTTAGCTGCTCTTCTTTTCACAGCTATTTGTAAGGCCTCCCCAGACAGCCATTTTACTTTTTTGCATTTCTTTTTCTTGGTGATGGTCTTGATCCCTGTCTACTGTACAATGTCATGAACCTCTGTCCACAATTCATCAGGCACTCTGTCTATCAGATCTAGGCCCTTAAATCTATTTCTCACTTCTACTGTATAATCATAAGTGATTTGATTTAGGTCATACCTGAGTGGTGTAGTGGTTTTCCCTACTTTCTTCAATTTAAGTCTGAATTTGGCAATAAGGAGTTCATGATCTGAGCCACAGTCAGCTCCTGGTCTTATTTTTGCTGACTGTATAGAGCTTCTCCATCTTTGGCTGCAAAGAATATAATCAATCTGATTTCGGTGTTGACCATCTGGTGATGTCGATGTGTAGAGTCTTCTCTTGTGTTGTTACTGTAAAGAGCAATATTGCATGGGAATCTGGAATGTCAGGTCCATGAATCAAGGCAAATTGGAAGTGGTCAAACAGGAGATGGCAAGAGTGAACATCAACATTCTAGGAATCAGTGAACTAAAATGGACTGGAATGGGTGAATTTAACTCAGATGACCATTATATCTACTACTGTCAGCAGGAATCCCTCAGAAGAAATGGAGTAACCATCCATGGTCAACAAAAGAGTCTGAAATACAGTATTTGGATTCAATCTCAAAAACGACAGAATGATCTCTGTTCATTTCCAAGGCAAACCGTTCAATATCATGGTGATCCAAGCCTATGCCCCAACCAGTAATGCTGAGGAAGCTGAAGTTGAAAGGTCCTATGAAGACCTACAAGACCTTTTAGAACTAACACCCAAAAAAGATGTCCTTTTCATTATAGGGGACTGGAATGCAAAAGTAGGATGTCAAGAAACACCTGGAGTAACAGGCAAATTTGGCCTTGGAGTACAGAATGAAGCAGGGCAAAGTCTAATAGATTTTTGCCAAGAGAACGCACTGGTCATAGCAGACACCCTCTTCCAACAACACAAGGCGACTATAACAATGGTAAATATAGTTTTCCACCAATCACCCTTCACCCAAGATAGGACCAAAGTCCAAAAAGGAAGATTATTATCAGATATAACTTTTACCTGACCTTTCATATCATCTAGGGTGGCTGATATATAGCCAGATAGATCAGGAATATATACACCTCTTTGTACTGAAACTATGGTTAGTCTCAAGATGATACCAGCAAGTCCTTGTAGCAGCAGTTGATTGTAGAGCTTCATGTCTTTTTCTTCTTTAAGATTGTATTGGTTTCATGGGGATCAATGGTGTCCTTTTGTGTAGTGCACTCGGCGTCCTCCAGGTCTGCGTGGTATGCTCTCTTCACCCTCATATGATGGATCCAGGGAGTGACACCTGCAAATTTAACTGCAGTAGGGCTGGTTATAACAACAGTATATGGACCCTTCTAATGCGAGGCCAAGGAGTCATGTTTCCAGTCCTTGACCACACCTGATCCCTGGGCACAAATTCGTGAATCTGTTCCCCAAGGAGGAATGGTACCCTTTCTTGCACAAAGTTAGTTACCTGATTTATTAGCTTACCCAGTTGTTCCATCTGCTGTGAAATCTCATCTCCCCTTACCTGAGGCAAATTTGTTGACACCTGTTTTATTATGGGAGGGAGCCTCCCATACACAGTTTTGTATGAAGAAGAGCCATGGGACTGTGGGGTCATCCTGAGTCTGAGAAGAGCCATCGGAAACAAGTCTACCCAGGAACAGTCAGTCTCTAAGACCCACTTGGAGAGTGTCTCTTTAAGTGTCCGGTTGGTTCCTTCCACCATCCCAGAACTCTGGGGCTTATACATTGTATGTAATTTCCACTTGATATTTAAAGTTTTGCTTACTTGTTATGCTAAATCAGCTACGAAAGCCAGGCCATTGTCCTATCCAATGCTGGTAGGAAATCCAAACTGGGAACTATCTCCCTAAGCAGGCACCGGGCTACTTTTGATGCTCTTTCAGTCTGGCTAGGAAAAGCTTCTACCCATCCCGAGAACATACATACTATGATGAGCAGGTAATGGTAGTGTCAGTGAGGTTTCATTTCAGTGAAGTCCACTTCCAGGTGTTCAAAGGGCAGCTTGCCTTTTACTGGAATCCCTGGAGGTTTCTGTCTGTGCTGAGAGGCAGTATTGACCTGTGAGCAGGCAGTGCAGTTCTGAGAGTTTGTCCTCCATAAAGAAGAAAGGCAGGGAACCAAGAAATATTTTCAAATTAGCTCTTCCAGTTTATCATGGCCTAGATGGGTCGCTTGGTGTGTTCGACTTACCAGAGTGGGTGCCAGCTGGCACCAATAATTTGCCACTTGGCAATTCCCACTATCCCTTTTCAGTCTTGATGGCCCCTTCTGCTTTTGCTAGTTGGTTTTAGGCTTCAGTGTATTTTGGAGAGTCTAGCATTAGCTCAGGTAGCTCCGCCAATATGAGAGCTTTAATAGGGGCTTCACTTGTCACCCATAAGCCCTCGGCTGATTGTTTAGCAGTCTTATCTGCCAGTCTGTTCCCTGAGCCCGGGGGGTATCCTCTTTTTGACGTCCTCAGCAGTGTATGGCTGCAACACTTTCTGGTTCCCAGGCAGCATCTAATAGGGTCTTAATTTCTTCCTTATTTTTAATATCTTTTTCACTAGCTGTCAAAGGCCTCTCTCCTTATACAGAGCCCTGTAGTGTGACAAAAGCATACCTGAAGTCTGTGTAAATGTTGTCTTCTTACCTTTTGACAGCTGGAGGGCCTGGATTAGAGCATATAGTTCAGCCTATTGAGCAGACCAGTGTGATGGCAGAGAGATAGCCTCAACGATGGTTTCTTCCATGACTACTGCATATCCCAACAGTTATTGTCCCTGTTTCACCAGGCTGATGTCATTGGTGTACAGGATCAAATCTGGGCCCAGGATTGGCTGTCATGTCTGCTGGCATATTTCCTTGCAATCATGTGAGGGCCCACCTTCTCCCACGAGAAAGAGAGTGGCCAGATTCAGGGCCTGACAAGGCTCAGTAGTAACATGGGGGTTCTCACATAACAGTCCCTAGTATTGAGTTATCTGGGATGTTGACAGCCATTTACGGGGGTCCCCTCGCAGGAGAGTGTTGACTTCATGCAGGACTTTTACGAAAAAATCTTGGCCCAAAGTCAGCTTGGTTGCCTCCCAGACCAGTAAGGTAACTGCAGCAACTGCCCATAAGCATCCTAGCCATCCAGTGGCAACACTGCCCAGCTTATTAGAGATAAATCACTGGTCTGTCCCATGTGCCCATAATCTGGGACAACACTCCCATAGCCACCTTGTCCTTTTCAGTCACGTAAAGAGTAAATGGCTTATCAAGGTCTGGCGGGCCCAAGGCAGGTGCTGATGTAATTGTACCTGGTTTGAGTTCTATTACCAGTGGGACTTGTTTTGCAAGCCTAAGGAGGGGTGTCTTCCACCCAGACCTCAGGGAATTGTTAAGTTAACTCTCTCTCTTGACTGTTTAGCCTGTCCAGTTTCCTTTCCGGGAGATTGTGCAACCTCCATTCATCTTGAGGGGTTACTGAGAGGAAGAGTAAATAGGTGGTTGAGCCCACTCGAACAGTGGGTCTTTCATGGGGGGAAAGGTCACTTGTGCCCCCAATTTTGACAGCAAGCCTCTTCCTAACAGGTACTGGGCATTCACGGATGTATAAAATTCATGAGTCACTTGGTGTGCCCCCATCTGACATTTTCAGGGTAAGCTAGAGACACAAAGGCTGCATTTATCACCATCTAAGACCCAGCAGCCTCTGGCTGGGTCTATTGGATTATAAAGTCTATAGGCCTCGTACAATCTTTCGCAGAACTCAGAGGGTGATTCACTTTCCCTTTGAATCACTTCGGAGGGTTTTGTGATACTCATAGCTTTTTCAGGCCCCCTTCTTGAGACCTTGCAGAATAGTTGCCCAATATCTTTCCAGGTGGCCCCTCCCTTCCTCTGTGTTACAGTCCCAATTGGGCCTCTTATTGGGGGTGGCTAGTTCTGCCCACTGCTGTGGGTTTGCAGTACCTTCAGGTGCCATTACTCTTAACCATTTTCTGGCCTCAGTTAGGATCCTGTGTCTGTCCTCAGTGCTGAAGAGGGAGACTAGTAGTTGGATTATGTCATCCTATGTAGGGCGGTGGGTTCGAAAAAATAGTCTCCATTAGCCTAATCATGGCTTGTGGCTCCGCTGAGTATGGTGGAGCATGTCTCTGCCAGTTTAATATATCCGTAGAGGAAAATGGCTGGAAATAATAGGCTACAGGGGCTGATGATAGTGTCCCATGCGTCCTGAACTGGAGGCTGTTGTAGCTCTCTGAGGGGCATCTGTAGTGGGGTTTGTTCCCCCTGTTCCTTGGCAGAGCGCAGCCTCTGTCTAATTGCTGTGTTTTCTTCTGTCTTCCCATCAGTACTCACCAGGAGAGGTGGATACAATCTAGGAGGTCCAGCTGAGGTGGGATTCTGGGGGTGTTGACCAGAGGTCTCCACTGCTGGGATTGGATCCTGCTGAAAGGTGGCTCTACGTACTCCAGGGGAGCTGGTAGAAGAGCAGTGGCTGCTGCAGGAACTTTACCTGGCCCTGGATTGGGCATTAAGTCGGCCTCCTGTCCTGGTGGAGTACTGGGAGGCAGACGTGTCATTATTCAGTATGGGGGAAGGGTCAGGTCATCCCCATTCAAATCCTGTAGCATCAGTCAATTTTTGTGCTCTTAATATTTTTCCCTTTCCCTTCTGGATACAGAACCTTGTCCAACTAGGAGGGTCTTGAGCTAACCCTAGCCATGAGTCAATACATGGATATTGATCCAGGTGTCCTGGCTCTCCTGTGACTACTGTAGAGACTGTTTCCACTATTTTTAAGTTCATGGTGTTCTCTGGTGGCCATCCTACTCTCATAAGGGGCCATTCAACCTCACAGAGTACGTGGAGGCGATTAGGCTTCATCTTCACCCCATAGTCTCCTCCAAATCCCTTCTTTAAAATCATGCACTCCAATACAGTTGCCTTAGATTGACTTCCCCCCATCTTGCTTACCTTCTCAGACCTCCTACTTTTTCTTTTTATTCTGTCTACAAAGTTCTTAGTACCCTATGTACTTCTGATATTTCCACTAAATGACATTTAAATTGCCATTTTGCCTCCCTCCTAATTGGGATGAGAAGAGCCTTACCTGCCAGATCCCAGAGGGGGAAGGGGGATCATTGTGTCTTCACCTGCTGGGCAGCACAGCTGAATCAGAACACCACGTGATCCAAGACTGTTTCTCCCTTAACTTTCAAAGTCCATTCTGCCTTGGTGGGCTTGATCAGGTGTGGATGAAAATACAGATGGGTTAAATATCCCACGTCCCAGACCGTCTCCAGAAAAGCCAATTCGTACTCACTTATGTATCTCCCTCCTTCTAGCCTGACAATTCTGAGGGGGTCAAGAATTTCATAGCAGATGGGACACCTCCTTGGGGAGGGCAGAATACGAGCACACAAAAACCAAGTTTCTTCTCCTAAAAATCCCCTGGCAATTGCTTGGTAATAATTTTCCCCAAGACGGCATGCACACCACCTCCTAAATGACCTTCACAAATTTCCTTCCTAGCCCTAACATGCTTGTAAACCTGTGTACCATGCAATCTTTGCCACCTGCCTATTCCAGGCTCCTGTGGGTCTGTGCCCCTTCTAATCCCTCCCAGGGGAGTGATCAGGCCCCCTCGTCCACCCTACCAGGTGGGTTCCTCCTCACCTGAGTGCTCAGTTCCCCTGCTGCTGTCCACTACCTGCTAACGTGAAAGGTATGGGCATTGAGAAGCAGAATCCTTCCAGAAGAGCAAGGCTCCTTCCCCCCACTAGAAGATTCGAGCTGCAAGGCCTTGGAGTAGTCCCAAATGGGACTTGTCTCCTCAAAGTGAGGAGTTTCCTGGCCAATGCACCAAATGTTGTAGCCACGCATTCTGGGAAACAAACTCATTCAGAAGGACAATGCAGATAGTGGAGTGCAGTTTATTACACCAGCGGGCCCAAGGCAGAGTCTCCTCTTAGCCAAGGACCCTGACCAGTTTTTCTGAAAACCTTATATACCCTAAGTGTGCATGCCCAAACCCCCTCCCCAAATTCCCTGAAACTAGTCTGAACAAAGGAAAAGAAAGATACAATCAATGTTAACCTGTGATTCATATGCCTTAACCCTAGGTAGTTAACACTGGACAATTATCAATAGGCCTATGGTCATACCCCAATAAGCATAATAGAATGTATGATTCTATTTGGTTATGCAGATAATTAGGGTATTCTTTTAGGCAACAGAGAGTCTAGGTATATGAGCCCTGGAGCTCTTCCATCCAGAGGGCCTGGTTTTCCAGTTGATATATCATTTCCATAGATAATGGGATATAGCTCAAAGTCCACAGTCCAGCCCAAGATGGAGTCCTGCTTTCAAAATGGAGCCTGTTCTGTCTGTTTCCTCCTTCAAGAACACCAGCTGAGAGCAGACAGGAGTACCTGACCAACAGAAAAGAATATATAGAACCACACAAAACTCGGTTCAAACCCTGAATCTTTGGAGTGGGAGCACTGACTCCATGACCCTAGACTACCAGAGAACTAACCCTCAGTTCAGTTTAGTCGCTCAGTCGTGTCTGACTCTTTGCAACCCCATGAATCGCATCACACCAGGCCTCCCTGTCCATCGCCAACTCCCAGAGTTCACTCAGACTCATGTCCATCGAGTCCGTGATGCCATCCAGCAATCTCATCGTGTGCCGTCCCCTTATCCTCCTGCCCCCAATCCCTCCTAGCATCAGGGTCTTTTCCAATGAGTCAACTCTTTGCATGAGGTGGCCAAAGTACTGGAGTTTCAGCTTCAGCATCATTCCTTCCAAAGAACACCCAGGGCTGATCTCCTTCAGAATGGACTGGTTGGATCTCCTTGCAGTCCAAGGGACTCTCAAGAGTCTTCTCCAACACCACGGTTCAAAAGCATCAATTCTTTGGTGCTCAGCTTTCTTCACAGTCCAACTCTCACATCCATATATGACCACTGGAAAAACCATAGCCTTGAAGACAGACCTTTGTTGGCAAAGTAATGTCTCTGCTTTTGAATATGCTATCTATGTTGGTCATAACTTTTCTTCCAAGGAGTAAGCGTCTTTTAATTTCATGGCTGCAGTCACCATCTGCAGTGATTTTGGAGCCCAAAAAAACAGAGCTGACACTGTTTCCACTGTTTCCCCATCATTTCCCAGGAAGTGATGGGACCAGATGCCATGATCTTAGTTTTCTGAATGTTGAGCTTTAAGCCAACTTTTTCACTCTCCTCTTTCACTTTCATCAAGAGGCCTTTTAGTTCCTCTTCACTTTCTGCCATAAGGGTGGTGTCATCTGCATATCTGAGGTTATTGATATTTCTCCTGGCAATCTTGATTCCAGCTTGTGCTTCTTCCAGCCCAGCATTTCTCATGATGTACTTTGCATATAACCCTAGGGAGTCTCAAATAGTGAGAACTCCCACGTAAGAAACCACTTGAATACAAGACCTGGCATCACCCAACCACCAGTTGCACCCTGTGCAGGAAGCCTCATCCAAACATCAAACAAAACAAAAATACAAACCCAGTCATCAGCAGACAGGATTGACAACTCACTCAGCCTTCCCCATCAGAGGAAAAACAAACAAAAAGCTCAGCATAAATCTCACCCTAGACAAAGCTTACACAAACCATTGCACCAAACTTAGAAGGGCAGAAACCAAAAAGAAGAAAGAATACAACCTTGAAGCCTGGGAAAAGGAGATCTCAAAACATAAGTTAAAAAATAATAATGAAAAGCAGAGAAATACTGCACAAATGAAGGAACAAACTAGACACACAGAGGTCAGAATAAATGAAGAGAAAATAAGCAAACTACCTGAAAAAGAATTGAGAAAAATAATAGTAAAGATGACCCCAAATCTTGAAAACAGAATGGAAAAAATGCAAGAATCAATTAACAAAGACCTAGAAAAATTAAAAAATAAACATACAGAAATAAACAACACAATTACTGAAATTAAAAATACTCTAGAAGGAACCAATAGCAGAATATCTGAAGCAGAAAAACGAATCAGTAAGCTGGAAGATAAAATGGTGGAAATAACTGCTGAAGAGCAGAATAAAGTTAAAAGAATGAAAAGAACTGAGGATAATCTCAGAGGCCTCTGGGACAATACTAAATGCAACAACATTCAAATTATAGGGGTCCCAGAAGAAGAGAAAAAGAAAGGGTATGAGAAAATTTTTGAAGAGATTATAGTTGAAAATTTCCCCAATATGGAAAAGGAAATGGTCAATCAAGTCCAAGAGGCACAAAGAGTTCCATACAGTATAAACCCGAGGGAAAACACACCAAGACACAAACTAATCAAACTAACAAAGATTAAACACAGAGAAAAAATATTAAAAGCAACAAGGGAAAAGAAACAAGTAACATACAAGGGAAAACCCATACATTTAATAGCTGATCTTTCAGCAGAAACTCTGCAGGCCAGAAAGGAATGGCAGGATATATTTAAAGTACTAAAAGGGAAAAATCTACAACCAAGATACTCTATCCAGCAAGGATCTCATTCAAAACTGATAGAGAGATCAAAAGCTTTACAGACAAGCAAAAGTTAGGAGAATTCAGTACTACCAAACCAGCTTTACAACAAATGTGAAGGGACTTATAAAGGTAGGAAGAATCAATATTGTGAAAATGACTATGCTACCAAATGCAATCTGCAGATTCAATGAGATCCTTATTAAATTACCAATGGGAATTTTCACAGCACTATAACAACAAATTTCACAGTTCATATGGAAACACAATAGCCAAATAGCCAAAGCAGTCTTGAGAAAGAAGAATGGAACTGGAGGAATCAACCTTCTTGACTTTAGATTATACTACAAAGCTACAGTCCTCAGGACAGTATGGTATTGGCACAAAAACAGAAATGTAGATTAATGGAACAAGATAGAAAGCCCAGAAATAAATCCATGCACCTCTAGGTACCTTATCTTTGACAAGGAGGCAAGAATATACAATGGGGCAAAATTATCCTTCAATTAAAAAATAAATAAATTAAAAAAATACTAGCCCAACATCACCACCTTCTGAAATCCTTACCAAACCTCAATGAATACTTTTCTTTAAAAAAAATATTTTTTTAATTGAAGGACAATTGCTTTATAGAATTCTGTTGTTTTCAGTGAAACCTAAACGTGAATCAGCCATAGACATACATATGTCCCCTGCATCTTGAAACTCCCTTCCATCTCTCCCCATCCCACCCCTCTCGGTTGATACGGAGCCCCTCTTTGGGTTCCATGAGACATATCAAATTCCCATTGGCTATCTATTTCACAAAGTTTCCATGTTACTCACTCCATACAGTTCACCCTCTCCTCCCCTCTCCCCATGTCCATAAGTCATTTCTCTATGTCTGTTTCTCCACTGCTGACCTGCAAATAAATTCTTCAGTACCGTTTTTCTAAATTCCTTATATATGCGTTAGTATATGATATTTATCTTTCTCTTTCTGACTTACTTCACTCTGTATAATAGGCTCTAGGTTCATCCACCTCATTAGAACAGACTCAAATGCATTCCTTTTTATGGCTGAGTAGTACCCCATTGTATACATATACCACAGCCTCTTTATCCATTCATCTGTCAGTGGGCATCGGGTTGCTTCCACGTTCTAGCTATTGTAAATATTGCTGCAATGAACAATGGAGTACGTGTGTCTTTTTCAATTTTGCTTTGCTCAGGGCATATGCCTAAGAGTGGGATTGCTGGGTCATATAGTGGTTTTATTCCTAGTTTTATACGGAATCTCCATATCATCTTCCATAGTGGCTGTATCAATTTGCATTTCCACAATAGTGCAAGAGCATTCCCTTTTCTCCACACCCTCTGCAGCATTTATTGCTTGTAGACATTTTGATGATGGCCATTCTTACTGGTACAGACTTCCCTGTAGCTCAAAAGGTAAAGAATCTGCCTGCAATGCAGGAGACCAGGGTTCAATCCCTGGGTTGGGAAGTTCCTCTGGAGAAGGGAATGGCAATCCACTCCAGTATTCTTGCCTGGAGAATTTCATGGACAGAGAAGTCTGGTGGGCTACAGTCTGTGGGGTCGCAAAGAGCCGGACACAACTGAGTGACTAACACACACATAACACATTCTGACTGGTGTGAGGTGATATCTCATTGTAGTTTTTATTTGCAGGGGCAGGAGGAGAAGGGGACAACAGAGGATGAGATGTCTGGATGGGATCACCGACTTGATGGACATGAGTTTGAGTGAACTCCGGGAGGTGGTGATGGACAGGGAGGCCAGGCGTGCTGCAATTCATGGGGTCGCAAATAGTCTGACGTGACTGAGTGACTGAACTGAACTGAACTGAACTGAATAATGAGTAACGTTGATCATCTTTTCATGTGTTTGTTAGCCATCTGTATGTCTTCTTTGGAGAAATGTCTGTTTAGGTCTTTTTCCTACTTTTTGATTTGGTTTATTGTTTTTGTGGTTGAGTTGTATGAACTGCTTGTATATTTTGGAAATTAATCTTTTGTCAGTTGTTTCCTTTGCTATTATTTCCTCCTATTCTGAGGGTTGTCTTTTCACCTTGCTTATAGTTTCCATTGCTGTGCAAAAGCTTTTAAGTTTAATCAGGTCCCACTTGTTTACTTTTGTTTTTATTTTCATTACTTTAGGAGATAGGCCATAAAGGCTCTTGCTTTGATTGATGTCACTAAGTGTTCTGCCTATGTTTTCCTCTATGAGCTTTATAGTTTCCGGACTTATATTTAGGTCATTAATCCATTTGGAGTTTATCTTTGTGTATGGTGTTAGGAAGCATTCTAATTTCATTCTTTTACATGTAACTGTCCATTTTTCCCAGCACCACTTATTGAAGAGGATTTCTGCCCCATCGTATGTTCTTGCCTCCTTTGTTAAAAATAAGGTACCCATAGGTGCATGGATTTATCTCTAGGTTGTCTATCTTGTTCCATCAGTCTATATTTCTGTTTATGTGCCAGCTCCATACTGTCTTGAGGATTGTAGCTTTGTAGTATAATCTGAAGTCAAGAAGGTTGATTCCTCCAGTTCCATTCTTCTTTCTCAAGACTGCTTTGGCTATTCAGGGTCTTTTTGTTTCCATATCAATTGTGAAATTTGTTGTTCTAATTCTGTGAAAAATGCTGTTCGTAATTTGAACGTGATTGCATTGAATCTGTAGATTTCATTTGGTAGTACAGTCATTTTCACAATATTAATTCTTCCTACCCAAGAACATGGAATATTTCTCCATCTGTTTAAGTCACCTTTGATTTCTTTCATCAGTGTCTTATAATTTTCTGTATATAGTTCTTTTGTCTCCTTAGGTTATTCTTTTTATTGCAATGGTGAATTGGGTTGATTCCTTAATTTCTCTTTCTGATTTTTCATTGTTATTATATAGGAGTGCAAGTGATTTCTGTGTATTGATTTTATATCCTGCAACTTTGCTAAATTCACTTATTAGCACTAGTAGTCTTCTCAGAGTATCTTTAGAGTTTTCTATGTATAGTAACATGTCATCTGCAGACATTGAGAGCTTTATATCTTCTTTTCCCTTCTGAGTTCCTTTTATATCTTTCTCTTCTCTAATTGCCATAGCTGCCGCTGCTGCTGCTAAATCACTTCAGTCGTGTCTGACTCTGTGTGACCCCATAGATGGCAGCCCACCAGGCTCCCCCGTCCCTGGGATTCTCCAGACAAGAACACTAGAGTGGGTTGCCATTTCCTTCTCCAATGCATGAAAGTGAAAAGTCAAAGTGAAGTCGCTCAGTCGTGTCCGACTCTTAGCGACCCCATGGACTGCAGCCCACCAGGCTCCTCCACCCATGGGACCATCCAGGCAAGAGTACTGGAGTGGGTTGCCATTGCCTTCTCCAATTGCCATAGCTAGTACCTCCAAAACTATGTTGAATAATAGAAGTGAGAGTGGACACCCTTGTCTTGTTTCTGATCTTGGGGGAATGCTTTCAGTTTTCACCATTGAGAGTGATGTTTGTTTTGTTCTTATTATACATGGCCTTTAAAATGTTGAATTAGGTTCTTTTTATGCCTGTTTTTTGAAGAGTTTTGATCATCAATGAGTGCTGAATTTTGTCAAAGACTTTTTCTTCATCTATTGAGATTATCATATGGTTTTATCATTCAGTTTGTTAATCTGGTGTATCACATTGATTGATTTGCATATACTGAAGAATCCTTGCATCCCTGCAATAAACCCAAGTTGATCATGGTGTATGAACTTTTGAATGTGTTGTTGAATTCTGTTGTTAGAATTTTGTTGAGGATTTTTTCATTTCTAATTTTGTTGATTTTATTCACCCGCCCCCCCTTTTTTAATTTGATGAGTCCAGCTAAAGGCTTGTCAATTTTGTTTATCTTCTCAAAGAACCAGCTTTTAGTTTTATTTATCTTTACTATTATTTCTTTCATTTCTTTTTTATTTATTTCTGCTCTGATGTATATGATTTATTTCCTTCTGCTAATTTTAGGGGTTTTTTTTGGGGGGTTGTTGTTCTTTTTCCATTTGTTTTAGGTGTAAATTTACATTGTCTATTTGATGTTCTTCTTATTTCTTGAGGTAGGATTGTATTGCTATAAACTACCCTCTTATATTTCTGTTTCTCTTAGAACTGCTTTTGCTGCATTTGGTAGGTTTTGAGTTGTTGTGTTTTCATTGTCATTTGTTTCTAGGAATTTTTTTAATTTCTGCAGTAACCTGTTGGTTATTTAGAAATGTATTGTTTAATCTCCATACGTTTGTGTTCTTTACAGTTTTTTTTCTTGTAATTGATATGTAGTTATGGTCAGAAAAGATGCTTGATATGATTTTGATTTTCTTAAATTTACTTAGGTTTGATTTGCGACCCAACCTGTGGCCTATCCTGGAGAATGTTGCATGTGCACTTGAGAAGAAGCTGTATTCTTCTGCATTTCATGGAATGCCTTGAAGATATCAATGAGATCCATCTCATCTAATGTATCATTTAAGACTCATGCTTCCTTATGAATTTTCTGTTTTGATGATCTGTCCAGTGGTATGAGTGGGGTGTTAAAGTCTCCTACTATTATTGTATTACTGTCAATTTCTCCTTTTATGTCTGTTAGTGTCTGTCTTATGTATTGAGGTGCTTCCATGTTGGGTACATAGATATTTGCAATTGCTCTGTCTTCCTCTTGGATTGATCCCTTGATCATTATGTAGTGTCTTTCCTTATCTCTTGTAATGTTCTTTATTTTAAGGTCTATTTTGTCTGATATGAGGATTGATACTCCAGCTTTCTTTTGCTTTCCATTTGCATGTAATATATTTTTCCACCCTCTCACTTTCAGTCTATGTGTGTCTTTACATCCGAAGTGGTTTTCTTGTAGACAGCATACATATGGGTCTTGTTTTTGTATCCATTCAGCCAGTCTGTGTCTTTTGGTTGGAGCAATTAATCTATTTTCATTTAAAGTAATTATATATATTATATTAAATATATAATTATATTATATAATATATTAAATATAATATTATATATATTATATATATAATGGGTTTATTTTTGTAGATCTTTTTCTTCTGTTGTATTTCCTGACTGTATAAATCACTTTAACATTTGTTGTAAAGCTGGTTTGGTGGTACTGAATTCTCTTAACTTTTGCTTGTCTGTAAAGCTTTTGATCTTTCCATCAATTTTGAATGAGATCCTTGCTGTGTAATGTAATCTTGGTTGTAGATTTTTCCTTTTCAGTACTTTAAATATATTTTGCCATTCTCTTCTGGCCTACAGAGTTTCTGCTCAAAGATCAGCTATTAAACATATGAGGTTTCCCTTGGATGTTGCTTGTTTCTTTTCCCTTGCTGCTTTTAATAGTCTTTGTGTTTAATCTTTGTTAGTTTGATTAGTCTGTGTCTTGGTGTGTTTCTCCTTGGGTTTATCCTATATGGAACTCTTTGTGCCTCTTGGACTTGATTGACCATTTCCTTTTCCATATTAGGGAAATTTTCAACTATAATCTTTTCAAAAATTTTCTCATACCCTTTCTTTTTCTCTTTTCTTCTGGGACCCCTGTTCCTTTTGGTTCCTGCCCTTGTCTAATGTTGGTCTAGTGCTTTGTGTAATCTTCGTGTAGGGTGAGATTTGGACTTGTGCTCTAGTGGGAGGAGTTGAGGGTTTTTTTTTTTTTTTTTTTTTCCCCTCTGATGCACAAGGCTGAGTGTTTGCTGATGACTGAGTTTGTACTTTTGTCTTTTTGCTGTTTGGATGAGGCATCCTGCACAGGGTGCTACTGGCAGTTGGGTGATACTGTCTCTTGAGTACTAGTGGTTGCCTTTGTGGGAGTTCTCACTATTTGGATAATCCCAGGGGTTAGGAGTTCTCTGATAATTTAGGGTCTTGGAGTCAGCACTCATACTTCAAAGGTTCAGGGCTTGATCTCTGGCCAGGAAAGAGATTCTACAGACGGTTTGTTATGGCATTAAATGGGATTAAAACAAATACCCAAAAATGAGAAACCAAAGACAAAGCCAAGACAAATTGCAGACAAAATCAGGCAAATAATAATTAAAATAATGGAATATACACATGTACACCCATAAGCATAATCAAAATAGTCCAACAAAAATAAAGTACAATAGACTGACCCAGCAAACAAAGGAAACCAAAAATGATATCCACCAGTTAAGAACAAAACTAACAAAAGCACAAAGTGGAAAACAAAACTAAAGCAAGATGCCAACTGAGGAATAAAGCAAGGAAAACAAAACTAACAAATATTGTGAGAAAAAGGAAGGAAAGAAAGAAAAGAAAGAATGGAATTGAAAACTTAAGTAGAGGTAGATGAAGAATTATATATAATAGATATTTAACTGCAAGGGGGAAAGAAAAGTAGGAAAGGAAACAAAGGAATAAATGTAGTAAAAAGTAATAGTAAGTTTAAAAAATTTAAAAACTAAAATTAAAAAAGAGGGGAAACAAAGGAAAACTCTACAGACCTGCAAAAGGCCAATATAGAGGCAGAAGTTTATAATAGCCATAAAATGTGTGTTTGAGAAAAAAATCTCAAAAGTTTAAATAGATTTCATAGTGCTAATAAAATAGATTACTGCAACAGAGGGTAGAAAAAGAAAAAAGAAAAATATCCAAAAGAAACTGCAGAACAAGTCAAAACATAAGAGTAATAAATGTTTTTTCTTGAGACTCTGCTGTCAGTGTCCTTTCCCTCACTGGGAATCACAGTCCACCTCGCCCCCCTAGACCCCCTGCGTGGGTCTCTGGATCTGCTGTGGGGGCAGCTCGTATTCTAATCTGGTCCTATTCCTGTGTGTTTTTGCCTCCATTGTCCATAGCTGTCAGACCTAGTGCGTTTTCTTTTGTGGGAGCTCTCAATGACCTTTTAAATATTCCACAGACACAGAGTATGACTAGTTGATCATGTGGATTTAAGCTGCGGCTTGTATGACTGGGGGCTTCCCTGGTGGCTCAGACAGTAAGGCGTCTGCCTACAATGTGGGAGACCTGGGTTCAATCCCTGGGTCGGGAAGATCCCCTGGAGAAGGAAATGGCAATCTACTCCAGCACACTTGCCTGGAAAATCCCATGGACAGAGGAGCCTGAAAGGCTACAGTCTGTGGGGTGGCAAAGAGTCGGACATGACTGAGCAACTTCACTTTCACTTGTATGACTAGTGGTAAGGTTTTGGGTCTTTTTCCTTAGCCACACTGCCCCTGGGTTTCAACTGTGGTTTTTTCTCCACCTCTGCATGTGGGCCATCCACTGGGGTTTGCTCCTGAGTCTGCCCTGGAGGACTTGAGTCTGCCCCAGTGAAGGCCAGGTGTAGAGGTGGTGCAGCTGCTTGGGTTGCAGGGGCCCTGACAGCACCAGATACTCAGGGGGGTTGGCAGCTGGGGCAGCAGGAAATATGGTGCTCTAGAAGAGTATGGCAGTCCACTCCAGTATTCTTGCCTGGAAAACCCCACTGACAGAGAAGTCTGATAGGCCACAGTCCATAGGGTCGCAAACAAGTGATCCTGCGTGCATAGATAGAAGACCTTTTTATTGCCTGTGGCAGCTCTGCCCCAGTGAGGGTTGAGAGTGAAGGTGGTGCAGCTGCTTGGGTCACGGGGACATGGACTGCCTCCGCCACAGGAGTTATGGCCTTATCAGAGTCTTTTTTTGAGCCTCTGGCAGCTGGTGATCAGAAGGCCTCTTTGGCTTGTCTTTCTTTGAATGCCACCTGGTCAGGCATTCAGAGGGCTCCCTTGGCTGGAGTCCTCTGTTTTTCAGGCATATCAGGCACATAAAGGTGCTCCTCTGGCTGGGGTCCTACTCTGTTTTTCAATGCATCAGGTACCCCGGGTGAGGTCCTACTCTGCTGTTCTGAGCACAGGCGCTTGATGGGCCAGCCTCTCTATTGTTCAGCTGCCGATGCTGGCTTGTGGGGAATCGGAGGCTATGGTGATGGCTCCACCCCGTACATATGACTCAGCAGTATTGCCTTGCTTCCATGGCTGCCTGGCATTTTCCACAGGCATTTCCCACCACAGTCTCCTCCCTCCTGTCTCCTTGGTCCATCTTTCTGCCCTCAGGCTCTGTCAACAGCAGCCCTCATCCAGGGATTGCTCCACAAACTCTATACTCCCAGCTCCCAGCTGCTGAGTCTTCTAGGGAACCTGCATCCCTGTCTAGGGTATGTATGGCTGCAGCAAGGACTGTCTGATTTTCATTCCATTTAGGCTGCCAAAGGGCAGTTGCTTCACTTTCAGCCTCAAATGTTTCTCCTCTGGCCCAGACAATTGTCCCAATGTGGCAATCGGACCCCTGCACTTCAGTTCCCCCACCCAGCGAGCTCAGGTTCACTCCTACTAAGACTCCTGTTTTCCCCCCTAGTTCCTTTGCCCTACCGAGTTTTGCCTGGTTCTATATATTATTTTTCTGGTGGTCAGGTACTCCTGTCCACTCTGTGTCTCCAGGTACAGCTACTTCTGTGTCTGAAGGTGTATTCCTGAGTATCTGTGGAGAGAGATGTACTCCACGTCCACCTATTCCTCCACCATCTTGTTCCACTTTCTTATTTTTAATCACAATATTTTTAAAAGGAGAATTTTATTATAATGGTTGAAACTCTCTATATCATTAAAAAGACAAAGAAAAGATATAATACATATCTGGAAACAAATGAAAATATAAAGATAAATCTCTTTAGCCTATTAATTGTTTAAAAACTTAAATATCAATTTTAAATTGTTTCCACATTATATTTCAGGTGACCTTACCAGATGGCTCAGCCATAAAGAATTTGCCTGAAATGCAGGAGATGTTGGTTCAACCCCTGTCAGAAAGATACCCTGGATGAGGGCACTGCAACCTACTCCAGTATTCTCGCCTGGAGAATCCCATGAATAGAGGAGTCTAGTGGGCTACTTTTGACTGTGTGGATCACACACTTTTGACTGTGTGGATTACAATAAACTGTGGAAAATTGTTCAAGATATGGGAATACCAGACCATCAGACCTGCCTCTTGAGAAACCTATATGCAGGTCAGGAAGCAACAGTTAGAACTGGACATGGAACAACAGACTGGTTCCAAATAGGAAAAGGAGTACGTCAAGGCTGTGTATTGTCACCCTGCTTATTTAACTTCTCTGCAGAGTACATCATGAGAAACGCTGGGCTGGAAGAAGCACAAGCTGGAATCAAGATTGCCAGGAGAAATGTCAATAACCTCAGATATGCAGATGACACCACCCTTATGGCAGAAAGTGAAGAGGAACTAAAAGCCTCTTGATGAAAGTGAAAGTGGAGAGTGAAAAAGTTGGCTTAAAGCTCAACATTCAGACAACAAAGATCATGGCATCTGGTCCCATCACTTCATGGAAAATAGATGGGGAAACAGTGGAAACAGTGTCAGACTTTATTTTTTTGGACTCCAAAATCCCTGCAGATGGTGACTGCAGCCAGACGCTTACTCCTTGGAAGAAAAGTCATGACCAATCTAGATAGCATATTCAAAAGCAGAGACATTACTTTGTCAACAAAGGTCCATCTAGTCAAGGCTATGGTTTTTCCTGTGATCATGTATGGATGTGAGAGTTGGACTGTGAAGAAGGCTGAGTGCCGAAGAATTGATGCTTTTGAACTGTGGTGTTGGAGAAGACTCTTGAGAGTCCCTTGGACTACAAGGAGATCCAACCAGTCCATTCTGAAGGAGATCAGCTTTGGAAGGAATGATGCTAAAGCTGAAACTCCAGTACTTTGGCCACCTCATGCAAAGAGTTGACTTATTGGAAAAGACTGATGCCGGGAGGGATTGGGGGCAGGAGGAGAAGGGGACGACAGAGGATAAGATGGCTGGATGGCATCACTGACTCGATGGATGTGAGTCTGAGTGAACTCCGGGAGATGGTGATGGACAGGGAGGCCTGGCGGGCTGAGATTCACAGGGTCGCAAAGAGTCAGACACGACTGAGCGACTGAACTGACTGACTGACTGAGTGACTGAGTGGGCTACAGTCCATAAAGTTGCAAAGAGTTGGACACAAGTGAAGCAACTGAGCACACATGCAGACTTCACGTATGGTTAGATCTAGATCTATGGTAGATCTAGGCTCCTTTAGCCCCGTAAACACTATGAGGACCAAGTGGCCTTGCAAAATCTTATAACCAATAAATCATTAATATGTGGGAATTAAACACTAACAGTTATACTTTGGTTTCAAACATAATCTGAGAACCTCTGCCCAGAAATGAAGCAAACAGACTCCAATGATGAAAAAGAATAGCTATTGGAGTCAGGAAAGGAGCCCTATTGTTAGCAAAAAGAGAAATACATATGTTACAAATGAAAAAAAACAAACAATGCTTCCTTTGTTAAAGTTATTGAGAGTGTTCTGGATCATTTTTAAATATCATACATTTAAAAATCAGTTTTTATTGTAATTTCTACTCATAAAGTGATTTCAACATTACTTTAAGTTGTATAATCACATTTATTTTTTATACCTTGAAGTACATAAACACCAGATTTAGGAACTGACACAATGAAAAACACTTGAAGGTTTTAAATGATAATTTAACATGTCTAGACTATGAATAAATCATTTCTTGCATAGCCAGAAGAAAAAGCTTAAGAAGAAAACTAACTTGTGTCACTAGCTCATGTGGGAAATTTGTTCCATTAGGAGAATTATATAAACAGTATCCATTAAGAGTTTATAATTGCAAGAATATGGAAATGCAAATTTTACAATTCACATGATGATACTGTGTGCAGTTTAATTTTAGGATGAGAAATTAGAAAGTCGCTTCTGTGTCTGCAAGTCAAAAACACTCAGGTATTAATATTTCAGCATCATTTTATTGTCAGTTTTCTACACAACAAAATAGGTGAACTATGTTTTTTAATATAACTTATATTTTGGGACTCAGATAAAAGCTATTTTGATTTTAAGTGAGAAAACGGAGTGCTCAGACATTTAGTTTTTCATGGACTGGCTCTTGTGCAAAAACTTCTAGCCTCTCCACTGAGTTACATACAAATGAGCAAATGTGCCAGCAGAACCAAATGGGCTCTCAACCATATGTGCCAATTTCCTTATAAACACATCGTAAGCTCTTCCACAAAGAGAAGAAGAACTTAGGGTTGTGAAGATGCATTAAGTTGGTTGACAATGGAAGGACTGGTGCGTGGGGGGGCGGGGCAGAAGTGGAGGGGGTGGGGTCAGGGGTGATGATGTAGATTTCAGAAGAAAAGGCATGCTCAAACTTCCTCAGGCACACGGTAATGTTCACCATGGATCATTGTTAAATCCTTTGGACAGAAGATTAAGTGTAAGCAGAACACAGAGCACAACAGACAGAGAAATTCTAAATCAACAAATAATGGAGCAGGACAGACCCTAGGATCTGAAGCCAACAAGGCTTAACTGTAACCTGACTGAAGGTATTAAAATTGCTAAAGAAGAATTTGTAAAGCTGAAGGAGGATTATCAGTTGGTGAGGGAAGCACAAACAAAATGACAAAAAGACAGATTTTGACGCTTTTCAAGTGTCTTATTTTGGGGCTTCCCAGGTGGCCCAGTGGTAATGAATCTGCCTGCCAATACAGGAGATGCAAGAGACATAGGTTTGCTCCCTGGGTTGGGAAGATCCCCTGTAGTAGAAAATGATTAATCCACTCTGGTTTTCTTTTTTTTTTTTTTCACTCTGGTTTTCTTGCCTGGAAAATTCCATGGACAAAGCAGCCTGGCGGGCTACAGTCCAAAGGGTCGCACAGAGTTGGACACAACTGAACACATAGAAAGGGCATTATTTGGAAGGGCAATCTGATATTTTAAATTTCTGTCAAGGTTAAAAAAAAAAATTAAGTGATGTATAAAAGTCAGCTATTTCTGAAACATAACAGGCTAAAATCCAGTGGTATAACACACAGTTAATCTGGATCAATCATTAGATTTTGCTATAATCTAAATGTAATTTCAGGGTGTAAGCCATAGCAACCTGTGCAGTTACCATTTTACAGGTCGATTGACTGTTTTCTGGGCCTTATTTCAGAAGTTACTGCTATGAGGCTCTTTTAGATGGCTGACCCCTCCATGACCCTGACCCTCATGTATTTCTGACTCATCCACCTTCTGCTCTCCAGTTCTAGGCCCATGTAAACCTCTATATCCAACTTCTTTTGTTATGTATCATTGACATAAAATTTTCTTCTAGCTTGTTCTTTCCTTTTAATCAAAACTTTCAATTTTCTTTTTCCTTTCCACCAGTTCCTATGTAAGACTATTTTTGTAAATTTTACATCACAGTACTTGTTTTTGTTTTGTTTTTACCATTACTTTTTTTAAAATTGAAATATGGATTTCCCAGTTGATTCTACTGGTAAAGAATCCACCTACCAATGCAGAAGACACAGAGATGTATGTTCGATCCCTGAGGGGATACCCTGGGGAAGAAAATGGCAACTCACTCCAGTAGTCTTGTCTGGAAAATTGCATGGACAGAGCAGCTTGGTGGGCTACAGTCCAAAGGGTCACAAAAAGTAGGACATGACTGAGCAACTGAGCATGCACAAAGTGCCTTATTTGGAAGGGCTTATTTTTGTTTTGTTTTTACCATTAAATTTTTTTAAATTTAAATATAGTTGATTTACAATGCAGTGTTTATTTCTGGTGTACAGCAAAGTGATTCATTTCTACATAAATATATATATATATTTATATTCAGATTCTTTTGTTATGGTTTATTATACAACATTGACTATCATTTCCTGTGCTGTACAGTAGGACCTTGTTGTTCACTGTACTTGTCACCTGACCCTATTCCTACCTTTGGTTTTCTGAAAGGACTTCATAAGGGAAATGAATGAGAAACCATTCTCATGTCCTCCATTTCACAAACCTCCCCTCCTCCACCAGTGTCAGCTCCTGGAGGGAACCTCTTGAGTGCCCTTGGGATTGGCAGAGAGGAGTGATAGTCTTTGCTTCTTGAACTCTTTCACTGAGAGTTTTGGTATCTATATTCACTGTACTTTTCTTCTTTCCTTCTTTGTTTGGTTTTGCTGTCAAGATAACCTTTCTATAGGTCATCACTGCCAGTCTGGTTTCTCACTTGGACCACACCCCAAATTCCCACTGCCCACATGTTCCTGGTCCAGCCAAGAGAATCCTCTGGAAGGCTTCCTCCAAGGGAGGTTATTGCATCTCTCTTCAGCCTTTCACAGGAATAAGCACATGGAAAGGGGAAATCTCAAGGGCATCCAATAAAACCTGCAGGGTGAGTTTAATGAACTAGTGTGTGGGGGGTGGGGGGGCACAGGGAGGAGCTAAACCATGCCCTTTCTGCACTGAGATAGTCCTTAGTGAGCCTTTATGCCAGCTCAGCACTGGGCATTCTGTGAATCAGCCACCCTCCACACCTGCAGCCGTGCTGGGCCTTTCCCCAAATTTAGGTCACACCCTCCAACCTGATGGGTGACTCTCTTGTGTAACGTCCTCCCATTGGCTTTAGGGTAAGACTACGCAAAAGCTGAGAGACAGAGGAATGAGGGGAAGAGAGTTGCTCCCTTACACAAACTGCCTTCCTCCAAAGGCCTCTGCCTCTCTTCATTTAGTCAAGAAGATCCAGGTTTGGATAGGCCTACAGCTTTCTGCAACAACTCCTCTTATTAGACCCCCTGGGAGTGGTCTGTACATGGCCATTTTGTTGACCTCAAAATGGAACATAGTCCACTGAGCCTGGTTCCTTCTCATGACTTGCAGGATGTCAGGTAAGGCAAGGGCTTCTATGGTAACTCCAGGTGTCTTAGTCTGTTTGGCCTGCTTTAACAAAAATACCATACAACAGGTGGTTCGGAGACAGCAGAATTCTTTTCTCACGGTACTGGAGGCTGGAAAGTCCAAGATCAAACAGCTGATAGACCCAGTGTCTGACTCGATACTCATGAATATGTTCTCATTGAACTTCATGCAGCAGATGGGGATTAAGAGCTCTGTGGCATCAAGGATTAACCATCTTGAGGTCTCAGCCCTTATCACCAGAGCACCTCTCACAAGCCCTACTTCCAAATGCCATCACCTTGGGCTTTAGAATTTAATATATGGAATTGGGAACACACATCAAATAATCTATAGCCTCAGTAAAGACTGTCTATTCGGTTTTTACATCCTCATGGAATATATTAGAATGAGCACACAAAAAGCCTTTAAACTCTTAAAGGCAAGAATCTTGGGGTGATGAAGATTGTGTTCATTTATGAGGAGATTTTCAGTTTCTAAGTTTTTCATGTGTGGAAATTTATTCATGAGCATGTATTCCTTCTACGTGCCTGCATGCTAAGTCGCTTCAGTTGTATCCAACTCTTTGCGACCCTGTGGACTGTAGCCTGCCAGGATCCTCTGTCCAAGGGATTCTCCAGGCAAGAATACTGGAGTGGGTTGTTGTGCCCTTCTCCAGGGGGTCTCCCTGACCCAGGGATCCAACCTAAGTCTCTTACATCTCCTGTATCTGCAGGCAGGTTCTTTATCACTAGTGCTACCTGGGAAGCCCTATTCCTTCTATAATTTTCAGTAATCAATAAAGATGATTATTAAGGAACTCTGGTATGTAATGAAAGGCTTCCTAGATTTAAGAACATCATTCAGGAGACTGTTTTCAGTCCTTAATGGTCTAGTCATATGAATTAATAGTACATCCCCACCAAGTGGATGAATGTAGAGATGGGTTGACGTGCATATTTCTACCTGCTCGTGTGTCACCTTCTCTTTTTCCTCTCTCTCAATCTTCCTGATTCAAACCACTGCTATCCTTGTACCTAATCACTCTCATCAGCATCACAAGTCCATCAGGCTTTTCTAATTTGAAAATCAAACAACTGCCCAATACAACTCCAATACCTAGATGTTCAGAGTCAGCAAAAGAGTGAACTGAGTTCATTAAATAAGCTTCATTCAATCTTTAGGTACATCAGCTATTAAAAAAGATTCATTCCAGGACTGAAAAAAATCACCAGTTTCACATAAAGTGCTGGGGAGATTATGATCTTCAATTCTTTGATTCCTTCCCAACTATAAATTCTCCTTTACATGTAGAACAAAAAAGGGATGTAAGAAGAATTTATTCTAAATTCGTGGGCCTTTCAGCCAAATAAAATATTGACAAATAGACTGGAGTAGGAGAAGAGAAATTGAAGAGAATTCTTCTGTGAGAATTGGTGCTACGAGTTCCCACCTCTAACACCAAGAAATGATGTGTGTGTGTGGATGAAAGGTAGGGTGAGATGTTGCCATCTAGTCCCTAGCCTTGTAGGGGAGGCCTCAACGAACCTACCTGGAAAACCTGAAGTATTGTCCTTGCATCTAAAAATGAACTGGCACCCAACTCAGGCATGGGGAAACTTCAGTGGACTCTCAAGTGTACGCTGACTCCCTCCAGGATATCAGCTACACTGGGAGTGGCTTGAATTCTCAAAGGCTATCGGTGCAAGTCATGTGTAGAGGGGATGGGGGCTCTGTGGTGAAACCATTTGGTGTAGTTTCAAGGGCTCCAAAGAGTTCTGGTACCACAATCCTTTATGTCTCAGTGCAGAAAATAATTCAGTAAGAGGCAAACTGATAGATAAGAAATGATTCAACAGGATGCTTGTGAGGCTTACACACAAGTGGGTGAGAAATGCCATGCCCCCTAAACTTACTGGCTTACAGTGTTACAATCAAAGGAAAAGTAGGGAAGGTAGAAGAATATTTTGGTCTCTCTTCAGTAGATGTCATGCTTCCATCATCAGCTCCTCCTCCAAGTTGGGCAGGGGAATTTTCTTGCCCCTACATGGTCAAGGTAGGTCCACAAACTACATTTTTTTAATGTGTGCAGACAGCATGTCCTAAGGATCATTAACTTACTGATCATTAACTCACTGAACAAGATATGTTTCATGTTACCACTGTTTTTGTTTTTTGTTTGTTTGTTTGTTTTGGGGCATGTCTCAGGGTTTGCTGCATGGTTTTGTTGCTAAGCAAACCTACTTTCTGGAGCGACCATTAACTTACCGTGTTCAGAGCTCAGATGCTTCAGTCGTGTCCAGCTCTTTGTGACCCCATGGACTAGAGTCCACCAGGCTCCTCTGTCCATGGATTCTCCAGGCAAGAAAACTGGAGTGGGTTGCCATGCCCTCCTCCAGGGGATCCTCCTGACCCAGTGATAGAATTCTCATCTCTTATGCTTCCTGCATTGGCAAGGCAGGTTTTTTACCACTAGCACTGCCTAGGAATCAGCCATACATATCATACATCTCCTCCCTCTTGAAACTCCATCCCATGTCCCACCCTTCCATTCCAGCTCTCTAGGTCATCATAGAGCACTGAGCTGAACTCCCTGTGCTAAACAGCAGCTTCCCACCAGCTGTCTATTTTATGCATGGTTAAAGAGTTGGACATGACTGAACACACAGTGTATATATGTCAATGCTACTCTTTCAATTTGTCACATGTAAGATTTCACATGAAAGCAATACCAGAATGATATTTTTCTTTCTCTGCCTAACTTCATTCAGTATGACAAGGTCCATCCATGTTGCTGCAACTGGCATTGTTTCATTGTTTTTAATGGCTGAGTAATATTCCATTGTATATATATATGTACTATATCTTCTTTATCCATTTCTCTGTCAAAGGACATTTACGTATGCCTTGGCTATTTTAAATAATGCTGAAATAAACACATGAAAAGATGATAAACATCACTAATTATTAAAAAAATAATTGCAGCAAATCAAAACTACAATGAACTACCACTTCATACCAGTCAGCATAGCTATCATCAAAACATTCACAAACTTTAAATGTTGGAGAGGGTATGGAGAGAAGGGAACCCTCCTAGACTGTTGGTGGGAACATAAATGGCACAGCCACTGTGGAAAACAGTATGGAACTTCCATAAAAAACTCATTTTTAAATGCATTTCTCATGATGTACTCCACATATAAGTTAAATAGCAGGATGACAATAGACAGCCTTGATGTACTCCTTTCCCGATTTGGAACCAGTCTGTTGTTCCATGTCCGGTTCTAACCATAGCTTCTTGACCAGCATATAGATTTCTCAGGAGGCAGGTAAGGTGGTCTGGTATTCCCATCTCTTGAAGAATTTTCCACAGTTTATTACGATACACACAGCCAAACAAAGGCTTTGGCATAGTCAATAAAGCAAAGAAGATGTTTTTCTGAAACACTCTTGCTTTTTTGATGATCCAACGGATGTTGGCAATTTGATCTCTGATATCTCTGCCTTTTCTAAATCCAGCTTGAACATCTGGAAGTTCACAGTTCACATACTGTTGATACCTGGCTTGGAAAATTTTGAGCATTATTTTGCTAGCATGTGAAATGAGTGCAATTGTGTGGTAGTTTGAACATTTTTTGGTCTTTCTTCGGGATTGGAATGAAAACTGACCTTTTTCAGTTCTGTGGCCACTGCTAAGTTTTCCAAATTTGTTGGCATATTGAGTGCAGCACTTTATAGCATCATCTTTTATGATCTGAAAGAGCTCAGCTGGAATTCCACCACTTCTAACAGCTTTGTTTGTAATGATATTTACTAAGGTCCACTTGACTTCACATTCCAGGATGTCTGGCTCTAGGTGAGTGCTCACACCATCGTGGTTATCTGGGTCATGAAGATCTTTTTTGTATAGTTCTTCTGTGTATTGTTGCCACCTCTTCTTAATATCTTCTGCTTCTGTCAGGTCCATACTATTTCTGTCCTTTTTTTGTGCCTATCTGCATGATTTCATTGGTATTGGTATTCGCTTGGTATCTCTAATTTTCTTGACAAGATCTGGCCTGGCATTGTCTTAAGGCTCTCCTCCAAGCTAGCAGGCCTTTAGTAGAGTAATAGGAGAGTTTAGCATGGAGAGGCAGAGTTTAAGTGACCACAGTGTTTCCTGCAGCTGGTGGGGGGATTTCCAAGTGGCCTCCTAGAGTAGAGATGTCTCTACAGTTCACTTTTAGGAAACCATGAGGGCAGTCTCTGGAAAAGTGAATGGCCTGCAGGAGAGTCACAGTCAAACATGGGCAAGTTCAGAGAGCAAGAAGCCACCTTTGATGTTACATGTCACAGTAAAACTATCTTGTCTATTTTCTTCTTCCCTCATATTGTCCAGGAAGGGAAACACTGCACTCCTTCCATTCAGCAGGATTCCAACCCAAAACAGATCTTGGTTAGGGGATAACATCACCACATAATGCATTGTAAAGAGATGTGAGATTCATACATAGAGTTGTGGTTAAATTACAAGTACATTTTGCTCATTTCACTGGTTAACAGTGTCCCCACACTCCAGTGGACCCAGGCAGGCCATCTCAGGACCATTCCCTGTGCTTCACTTTGGGTCTGTGTGGATTACCTCATTCACTTTCAAACATTATAATTATAATATATATTATATGAAATCACAGCTTCTAGTGAGAAGTATGTTCAGAAAGTATAGTACCATTAGGGTATAAAGTTATCATGGAAATCCACAGGCATGTAGAGATTTAAGTGTGCTTAGTCTGGCACCCCACTCCAGTACTCTTGCCTGGAAAATCCCATGGATGGAGGAGCCTGATGGGCTTCACTCCATGGGGTTGCGAAGAGTCGGACACGACTGAGCGACTTCACTTTGACTTTTCACTTTCATGCATTGGAGAAGGAAATGGCAACCCACTCCAGTATTCTTGTCTGGAGAATCCCAGGGATGGGGGCGCCTGGTGGGCTGCTGTCTATGGGGTCGCACAGAGTCGGACACGACTGAAGCGACTTAGCAGCAGCAGCAGCAGCAGCAGTCACTGTCATCCGACTCTTTGTGACCCCAAGGACTGTACAGCCTGCCAGGTTTCTCTGTGAATTGGATTCTCCAGGTAAGAACACTGGAGTGTGTTGCCATGCCCTCCTCCAGGGGATCTTCCCAACCCAGGGATGGAACCCAGGTCTCCCAAATTACAGACAGATTCTTTACCGTCTGAGCCACCCTACAAAGGCCATAACATCCCACGATAAGACAGCGTCCACCTCAGCAGCTACTCAGGCTGGGCCCAGGTGCCAGCAAATCAGAAAGTCATTTGGGCAGCTGGGAAAGTCTGCCATTCCTACAACCTGGGGAGGCGTTCTGCTAATTGAGCGGCTCTTCTGCCAAGGAGACTAGGGAGATTCTTCCCTTACAATGGCAGTGGAAGCCCCTGAAGCGACTTGCCTCTGTTGACAAACCTGCTGCTTAGCCCGTGGGCGCCTGGGCGTTTCCGGACAGCAGCCAGTTACGTGACGCCGCTGGGAGACTACGCCTTTCAGAACACATCACCGCCCGCTGCCGGCCGTGCATGACGTCACGGCGCCCCGACGCGCCCCGCCCCCGGCCGCTGTCGCCAGGGGCCGCTAGCAGCGGGTCTCCTAGGCAACCAGCGCTCCGCCCCTTCGCCCCTTTAACCTTTAGGGTGCGCGAGCGCCGCGTCGTGCGCGGGTTCGTCCCTCCCCTTTCTTGTCCCCGCTTCACCGGGGCTGTCCCGGCCGGAAGCGAAGATGGCGGCGGCGGCGGCTGCGGGCGCGGCGTCCGCCGAGCTGGTGATCGGCTGGTGCATCTTCGGCCTCCTTCTCCTGGTAGGGGAGGCGCTTGGCGTGACCCGGGGCCTGGCCGGGGTACGGGGGCGGCCCCGCCGCTGGCAGCCGGGGCCCCGACTTCCTCGTCCCGCCTCTCCGGCTCCGGCGGCCGCCGCGAAGGCGCCGGGTGGGGGCGGGCCGCGGGAGGGGCGCGCCGGTGGCCGGCTGCGGGCTCCGGGTGGTCCCCGGGGCGCAGCCAGTGCCCCGGACTCGGGCCTGAACAGAGGCCCCTGCGCACGGGGGAGCGGAGCGCCGAGAGGACGGGCCCCGGAGGCAGGCAGCTCCCGCCTGCGCGCGTCCCGCGGGCGCCGCGTCGTCGGCTCGCGAGCCGGCTGTGCGCTTGGAGAGGCTCCACCGTGTCCCAGCCTTTAGGGCCGTGGGGTCCGCAGCCTTCTCTCCTCCATTGTATGGTACTGCCTTGGTGACGTGCGTTCTGACGCCGGCTTTCGCCTTCCTTCCTGGTCTTTGATGGCTGAGACACCTGTGCCGCGGAGTTGGGGCCCTGGTTACTTCCAGGGTCAGGGTCTGTGTGCCCACCTCTCTGACTTCATCCCAGCCGCCTGACTCCTGCTTATCCAGGCAGCAAAACGTGGGTCAGGTGGCCTAGCTTTTATTTCCGTGACCCATGTTAAAACCCTTTTAATTGGGAGTTCAGTTTATTTCTCTTCGTTCCCCTCCCCAGTCTCACTTCCCGGTAGTCTTCAGCCCAACCTGTTGTTTCTTCAGTGTCCTGAAGTATTAATGCCACTTGTCAGTAGGGAAACAACAAAATCAAACCAAAAAGAAAAAAAAAATCCAGTTTACTTCTTGAAATCAAAATTTGCCTCATTTTACTTTACTTTCTAGATTCTGTTACCGTGTCTGCAATCTGTATAGTATGTTTTTTCTTGTAAATGTTGCAACAGAAACTGCATCCTTCATGCAGTGTGTGAAAACTTGAAAAGGCTTCTTTTGTAGCCTTTACCACCTGCCCAGAAAGTAATGCCTTTACCTTGGAACATGTTTTTTTCTGCTTGGAGAAAGGGAAAGACCTGAAGTTGGCTTTGGTTTCCACAGCCTGTACTTGGGCTATTCCAGACTATTGTATTCACTTGACTTTGTAGGGGAACAAAATTTGACACCCCAAAATGTCTCTCTGGCATGGGGATTAGTTTAGACTGGTTATTTGTAAGAAATGGAAGACTCAGGAAATATTTCTTTTTACATCTGCCTTAGCCTCTGGAAGAATTTGGATCAGGGCCCTGTCTCCAAAGTAAGTTTTATAACCAGAGATACCTGCAAAGAATGTGGGCTAGGTTTGGTGAGCCTAGAGCTGAGAGAGCCCCTCTGTGTCCTTTTGTCCCTGCCTGGCCCAGCAAAAGTTAGTTTACCAAACTTTAGCTTTCTACTTGCATGTGAAGTGCCTTCCTCCCAGTTCAGGTCCCAAGGCATCACTTCCAGCATCCTCTGTCTATAGCTGAAGGTGGTATTTAAAGTGAGGGCTTTGGCCATTTTGTTAAGTTTTCTTGGGTACTTCCCCTTTACAGTATCAGTTCAGTTCAGTCGCTCAGTTGTGTCTGACTCTTTGGAACCCATGAATTGCAGCACGCCAGGCCTGCCTGTCCATCACCAACTCCTGGAGTTCAACCAAACTCATGTGCTTTGAGTAGGTGATGCCATCCAGCCGTCTCAAACTCTGTCGTCCCCTTCTCCTCCTGCCCCCAATCCCTCCCAGCATCAGGGTCTTTTCCAATGAGTCAACTCTTCACATGAGGTGGATAAAGTATTGGCGTTGCAGCCTCAGAATCAGTCCTTCCAGTGAACACCCAGGACTGGTCTCCTTTAGGAGGGACTGGTTGGGTCTCTTTGCAGTCCAAGGGACTCTCAAGAGTCTTCTCCAGCACCACACTTCAAAAGCATCAATTCTTCGGCGCTCAGCTTTCTTCACAGTCCAACTCTCACATCCATTCACCACCACTGGAAAAACCATAGCCTTGACTAGACGGACCTTTGTTGGCAAACTAGTATCTCTGCTTTTAAATATGCTATCCAGGTTGGTCATAAGTTTTCTTCCAAGGAGTGTCTTTTAATTTCACGGCTGCAGTCACCATCTGCAGTGATTTTGGAACCCCAAAAAATAAAGTCTGACACTGTTTTCACTGTTTCCCCATCTATTTCCCATGAAGTGATGGAACCAGATGCCATGATCTTAGTTTTAAGAATGTTGAGCTTTAAGCCAACTGTTTCACTCTCCACTTTCATTTTCATCAAGAGGCTCTTTAGTTCTTCATTTTCTGCCATAAGGGTGGTGTCATCTGCATATCTGGTTATTCATATTTCTCCCGGCAATCTTGATTCCAGCTTGTGCTTCTTCCAGTCCAGCATTTCTCATGATGTACTCTGCATATAAGTTAAATAAGAAGGGTGACAGTATATAGCCTTGACATACTCCTTTTCCTATTTGGAACCAGTCTGTTCCATGTCCAGTTCTAACTGTTGCTTCCTGACCTGCATACAGATTTCTCAGGAGACAGATTAGGTGGTCTGGTATTCCCATCTCTTGAAGAATTTTCCACAGTTTATTGTGATCCACACAGTCAAAGGCTTGGGCATAGTCAATAAAGCAGAAATAGATGTTTTTCTGGAACTCTCTTGCTTTTTCCATGATCCAGTGGACGCTGGCAATTTGATCTCTGGTTCCTCTGCCTTTTCTAAAACCAGCTTAAACATCAGGAAGTTCACTGTTCACATATTGCTGAACCCTGGTCTGTACAGTATACATGTTATTAAATATTTGATTTTCTCCTGTTGATCTAGCTTGTGTCAATTTTAATTGTTAGACCAGGCAAAAGAACTTAAGAAGGAAAAGTAAATTTCTCCCTTCTTGACAGTTTAGAGGAAAACAAAGGAGCACATAACCTGTATCAAAGTTCAGGGAGAATAATTTGGCAATTATCAATGAATAAACATTTCAGATACAGCAGTTATGCTATAAATTGTAGGAGGATGCAAATAAAATGTGACCTTTAAGAGGGCCTGAAGATAGGTGGGAAAATAAGAATTCTTGAAACAGGTCTATTAAGTACTGAAAACCAAAGTATGATTTTAAAATTAAATAGGACTTGAGAGAATAAAGAACAGTTTTGGGAGAGTGTGGAATAGAGGCAAACTTTGGATAGAAAAGGAAGGGAAAGCATTTAAGTTGGTGATATTACAGCAGGAACAAAATAAAATGAAAATAGAATTAAAGGTTTGAAATTAGATGTTTAGAATAGGACTAAATTAGTAATGAGGGCCATTGC
Source organism: Ovis aries (assembly GCF_016772045.2). Taxonomy (NCBI): domain Eukaryota; kingdom Metazoa; phylum Chordata; class Mammalia; order Artiodactyla; family Bovidae; genus Ovis; species Ovis aries. Next base: position 4,525,890 of record NC_056062.1, read on the forward strand.
TTAATTTTCTGGAAATCTCTTTAATTTGTGGATTATTAGATGAGAACTGGATTCTCATGTCTGCTTCTGCATCCAACATTTTGAGAGGTTGCCAGGAGATTTTAGTGATACGTAGTTGGAAGCAGAGTATCTTTTAGGTCATTGTGACATTGTTCAGTATAATATTACATCAAAACTTAGTAAGTAGAAGCTGCTTAGTATGAAATATGGGATTTGAAACCCTATCCATGAACTTTTGTTCTTTCCCCTATATGTGGTTTTATAATATGATGCATTTGGTCATTTAGGAAATAACTGGTTCACTGAGCTAAGCAGATCTTCGAAATAACGGATATATTTCATTACATAAATCAGATATCACATCCATCAGTATCACCACTGATCTTGTCAGAAGAAATGTCTCAGAAATAAGTAGTGAGAAATTGCCAAGCTCACAGTCTTGGATACATAGTCATTTGCGCTTTCAAGTGAAAATGTTGTTTCTTGGAAATAGTGCCTCCTTTGGCTTTCAGCTCTTAACATAGGATGCTTTTCCTGGAGACAGCCATCTCTACTTGAGCACATTCACATTTTCCTCCATGGATTATTAAAAAAGTCAGGGGCTAAAGTGTAATAAAATTGACATTTACTGCTTTGTTGATAGTAGTTTTAAGTTAAATAGTCTTCTTTTATTTCCTTCTGTGAGTGTGTGGTGGTTAAAAAAAATAGTCACTACCGGCACGTTTGGTTCCATTGTTTTGATTTGTGCTTAATTGGCCAGCAGTTTTCCTCACCATTGGGTTTCCCTGGTGGCTCAGCTGGTAAAGAATCCATCTGCAATGTGGGAGACCTGGGTTCCATCCCTGTTGGGGAGATCCCCTGGAGAAGGGAATGGCTGCCCACTCCAGTATTCTGGCCTGGAGAATTCCATGGACAATGTATAGTCCATGGGGTGGCAAAGAGTCTGACAGGACTGAGTGACTTTTCCCACCATAACTTATGTACCACGAGTTAAATATCAATGTGGAAAGGGCAGATGACATTTTAGTAGTATTGTGAGAACAGTTTTCAAGTTGCAGATCCCCAGAAAGAGTTGTGGGGCTGCCAGGGGTCTGAGGACTTAACACTTGGAGAACTGCTGCCACTCTCCTGTTAAAAGATTCAGAACACTGAAACTGACAGCTTTTGTAATCTTGGGCAAACAGGATGGGCTTCATTTTCTTCTGTCACATAAGGAAAGGTTAGACTTGGCTCCTCCAAGCCTATAATTTAACTGTTCACATTTACTATATTAAATCTAGCCCTTCACCCTAGTCCTCACCCCCATAGGATTGTCAATAATTTGGCTTACACCATCTCTCAAATTGCATTTCCCATTACTGTTTAAGGTTGAGTCTCTGTTTCTGTAAAGCAAGTTCTTTTTGTTACTCCAAGTGAGGGGATCATCTGGGAACTTGTTAGAAATAAAATATGGGGCCCTAGCCCTGGAGAATCAGAATCTGCAGTTTGACAAGATCTCAAGTGGCATGTGTTCCTTGATTCTCACTCCTGCCTCTGCCCAGGTACTTCTCCACCTTGACTGCTCATTACAGACACCTGGGGAGTATTAAAAGCCCTAATGCACAAACCAGTTAAGTCAGAATCACTTGGGAGGGGTTGGGGACTGCTCTAAATCTTTCGTTATGACTGTTAGCAGAATTATATATTAGTTTCTCTAAAATGTTATTTCATATGGCATTTAATAATAATTGCTGTTCTTTGTTGAGCAATTACTAGCCCAGGCACTGTGCTAAAGTCTTTACATTCAGTTCCTATAACCTGCTATGAAAGAAATATGCTTATCTTACAGATGAGGACAGTTGGTTTATTTTATGATGTAGTGTAACTATTGATAGATTTAACCTGAAAACAAAAAGCTCTTTGGGGTCTGTTTTAATAAAGTTTCCCCAAACCCCTGAAAGTTTGGGAACCTCCGGCTTAGCTGTTTGCCCAGGTTGCTCTCTTCCTGCTCGGCTGCCTGTTATCGGCAAGCTCCTTCCTCTTCAGTAATGCCTGCCGCTTCAGACTTTGTACAAGTGCAGATATTCTTCAAGTCCAGCAAAAAGTTTATTCTGTTTTTTGTCTGAGCTGCTGCTAAGGATAGAAAGGCTCATCTTCCAGTGACTTCCAGAATAATTTGGGAAAGCTATATTTGTCAATTTAGAAACAAACCCATGAAATATTAATATAAGTAACATTTTATAAAAGAATATTTTCCAAAACAAAATGAAATTAGTAAATTGTTAAGAATTTGAATAAAGGTCTTTTTCCGTCCGTTTTTCCTTCTTCCCTCCCTACATTTCCTTTTATTTCTTTTTCTCCAACATCCATGTTCTGAAGTGCACATTTTTCTTTTCACTTTATTTTTTCCTGCTGTTCTGACACCAGCTGAAATGTTAGTAATGTAAAGAAATTACATGCAACAACTTGGATGGATTTCAAATTCATTAAGTTAAGTAAAAGAAGCTTTACTCAAAAGACATACTGTGTAAGTACATTGACATTCTAGAAGAAGCAGAAGCTGTGGGCACAGATAATAGATAGTGGTTCTCAAGGGCTAGGGAGTGGTGCACTTAGTCACTCCATCATGTCTGACTCTCTGTGAACCTGTGGACTATAGCCCACCAGGCTCCTCTGTCCAAGGGGGTTCTCCAAGCAAGAACACTGGAGTGGGTTGCCATGACCTCCTTCAGGGGATATTCCCAACCCAGGGATCGAACCCAGATCTTCTGTATTGCAGGCAGATTCTTTACCAACTGAGCCAGAGGGAAGTGGAAGAGGGGTTAATTATGGAGGGGCAAAGGAGGTTTTTCTGCAGTGATGGAACGGTTCTTTTCTGTTGATTGTGGTAGGAGAATTTAGAAACTATAACTAGTTAGGTGGTGTTCCTAGTTCATTTCTGGCTCCTGAAGTATGATACCCAAAAGGGAAGTAATGTTACATGAAAAACTAGGTTTGCCTTTTGATGAGTGTTGAGCTAGCAGACACAACCAAGCCAAAGATCAGGAGAAGGGAGAACACTGGGGGTCTTTCCTAAGCCAGTCCTCATCAGCAAGATTGGGGAAGTTTAAAGCTAAGGGTCATACATATTCATGAAAGGGCTTGGGTCTTAGACAGAATCCAAGGAGGGTCAGAAAAGATTAGCATCATCCCTCAGATTCCAGTTGATCTCATAGTTGAACACTTTAGCACATTCTCTAAAACAGACCTGGGAGTGTTTACAACTGATGTACTGTCTTTGCTGTACTTACTTCTCTTGCTTGATAGAGTCATTTGCTTCTGCATCATTTTGTTCCCTCTAGATCTTTAATTACTGAGATCTGTCCAAGGGCAAGCATTGTGGCCAGGCTTAGATCAGAAAGTAGCTTATGCCAAAAATGGCTTCTCATATGTCAAGAAAGCCATGCCTGGATCTCTTTCTCTAGGGAACCCATACGTTGTCTGCACCAAAAGTTAAACCTGTTGAAAAGCGTGAAAGGACAGAACAAAGCTTGTGTCCCAGTGCTTTTATAGAGCTTACTTAAAACCTTGATTTTCAAGTTTGCCTCAGATTGGGATCCTCTGTGCTGATGCCTGGAGAAGCCTCAGTCTCTGATGAAAGTGATTTGGGGGAGGCCGTAAAGAAATTTTAAGTTTTTACCAAGGGGATTCTAACACAGCCAAGGTTTAGAATCACCCATTTAGGATCTGGCTGCCATCCCCTCAAAGTGTAGTCTCTGGACCAGCATCAGCCTTCCTGGGAACTTGTTACGAATACAGGTTTTCTGGACCCTCTCCAGACCTATTGAGTTAGAAACTGCTATAGTGGCCCTCCAGAGAATTCTGATGCCAGAGTAAAGTCCTTTACTACCTGGGTCCAGCCCCGGTGGATCCAGGGTAATTCAAAGCGGGGATGGCGTGGCGAGGAAAAACTTATTTATTTAATTAGAAATATAAAAGAAATTAAGAGGAAATAGTATAGTAGGAAATTTAGTGGAGAAAAGAGGCTGAATAACTTGGTTTACAGGGAAAGCCAATAAAACTTCAGGACAAGAAGTTTGCACCATCTACGTTAGGCCACCGGCACTCATTTGAATAGCGGAGGGTGCCCCTCCTTGGGCTCCCTCTCTCACGGGACTTAGAAGCCAGGGCAAGTAAGTAGACATGGCGAGCCTCCACGCCCCAGATGGAAATTCAGCCAGAAAAAGAGAAGGAGAATAGACCACACGGGGGAAACCAGTCTTTTCAGTGACTGGCCCCTCCTCTATTGTCCAGAACGGCCTTTCATACCTTTTTTTGAATATAGAGATCAGTGGATAATATAAAATTCAGCAGTATCAGCAGCCCTGACTCTTATCGAGACCAGGCTTTCTCTCTGCATACCTAGTTGTATACATAAGTCTTTGGTGATTTACATCATCTTCTGGCCAGAAGGCTAATAAACATTTTATGGCCCTTTTCTGATAAGGGTTTGTCAACCAGAAGACTTATTTGTGTTGTTCTTCCCAAAGTCTGGTGCCACTCTCAGAAAGCACTAAATAAAGTTACATTCTTACATAGCAAGGATACAGCAATTTATAACAAGTAAAAGGAGTACAGTGATTTATAACAAAGAGAAAAGTAATTAACTCAAAAGTCTAGTGTTGCTAACGTCAAAACTACTATCTTCCTTTTTCTGTATCCCAGTTACATTGATTAATACCCTCCAGGTGCCTAAAAGATGAAGAATATGGAGGCCTGGCAGCAGTCGTTGACTCAACAGTGAAAACCCATCACCAATATAATTTTTAGCTCTTTAGAAAAGGCTCTGTATCTTTAAGATGCTTCAAGCTTTGTGCCTCTCGCAGTTGGGGGGCTGTAAGCAATTCACAAATTGTAAAAAGTCCGGAGGAATCTGTCAGGCAAGTTAGAGAGCCATCAGAGGGGTTTGAGCTGAAATATTCCTTTCATATGCAGGAGACTGAAGCCCTAAGTTAACTTTTTCCAGAGAATGTCAGAAGAGTGGAAAAACACAGTACAATAAGGCAGGCAGACTCACTCTGGTTTTTGGGGGTAGATGTTCAGGAAAACTCAGGGGGAACCCCTGAAGTCAGATCACGCCTTTGCATTTTGTCGGGCTGCCTTCCTCATGACCTTTGCCATGGGCGGGATTCCTCACGCTGGCTCCTGGCACTTTACTCTGTGTTAATTTCTGGAAAGATGTTGGTGTAATCTGATGGATGACAGATGGCAACCTCAGTACCTCTGAGTGTACTTTTTCCCCTGGAAAGTTCCTTGTAATGCACATGCACCCATTTTCAGTGTTCATTCTTCTTTGTGTGTGTTAGTTGCTTAGTCATGTCCGACTCTTTGCAGCCCCATAGACTGCAGCCCACCAGGCCCCTCTGTCCATGGGATTCTCCAGGCAAGAACACTGGAGTGGCTTGCCATTTCCTTCTCCAGCAAAAACTATAGAAAGAGAGAAAGTGAAGTCACTCAGTTGTGTCCGACTCTTTGTGACCCCGTGGACTGCAGCCCACCAGGCTCCTCCATCCATGGCATTTTCCAGGCAAGAGTAGTGGAGTGAGGTGCCATTGCCTTCTCGTCTTCTTTATTTAACACCCTTTAAAATGTGAATTACAGTATAATCCGTTGATTGCATGGTGATTGTTGACAGTTAACCTTTAGCTGAATGATACTCTTGAACTGTCACAAAGGGACAGAAGTTAATTTCAGTTTGGGTGGTGTTTTGTGATGCTTCTGTGGTAAGAACAGGATAGAACAACTTTTTTTAAAATTAATTAAATTTTTTTTTTTATTGAAGGATACTTGCTTTACAGATATTGTTGTTTTCTGTCAAACCTCAACATAAATCAGCCATAGGTATACCTATATCCCCTCCCTTTTGAACCTCCCTCCCATCTCCCTCTCCATCCCACCCCTGTTTGAGTTTCTTAGCCATGTAGCAAATTCCCATTGGCAATCTATATGGTAATGTAAGTTTCCATGTTCTTTCCATACATCTCACCCTCTCCTCCCTCTCCTTATGTCCACAAATCTATTCTTTATGTCTGTTTCTCCACTGCTGCCCTATAAGTAAATTCTTCAGTACCATTTTTCTAGATTCCATGTATATGTCTTAGAATATGATATTTATCTTTCTGTTTCTGACTTACTTCACTCTGTATAATAGGTTCTAAGTTCATCCACTTCATTAGAACTGACTCAAAGGCGTTCCTTTTTATGGCTGAGTAATATTCCATTGTGTATATGGATAACAGCTTCTTTATCCATTCAGCAGTTGATGGACATCTAGGTTGCTTCATGTTCCGGCTGTTGTAAATAGTGCTGCAATGAACAATGGGAAACAACTTTCAGTTACATCTCCTTTAGCTTGGGAAAATGTATAGGGAAAAGTATTCAGAGGTGGTTACAACTGTAATGTGTCAACCATTAATGGTCATACTGTTTGTGAGGAAATATGTAACTGAGCACTGTTATCAACAACCTTTGCTTGTGTTTTTGGTGTCTTGGCACCCCAGTGATGATGTACTGCTTTAATGAACTTGGCTTTGAAAATTATAAATCCTGACTAAGTTTATAAGGGGTGGGGGACTTCTCCGTGCACATCTGAAAGCATCTTTACTTCACATAAAGTGTCCCACCGGGAACTTTAAAACACGTTCTAAAATCAGTATTAGAGCATAGATAAGGCAATAACAAAACATTTCCTTCTGTCTGTTTCAGGCTATTTTGGCGTTCTGCTGGATATATGTTCGCAAATATCAGAGTCAGCGGGAAAGTGAAGTTGTCTCCACCATAACCGCCATTTTTTCCCTGGCCATTGCACTGATCACATCAGCACTTCTTCCAGTGGATATATTTTTGGTCTCTTACATGAAAAATCAGAATGGTACATTTAAGGTAATTACTTTGTCGTTTCATATTTTTGGCAGTTAAGTGTGTAATTAAATGTGTAGCAGTGCAGGGTGTGCTGTGTTTTACTGTTGTCTCTGGGAGGCTGAAGATGTGACAACTAATGTGGAACAGACTGTTCACTGATTCACAACCATCCAGGAAGTCCTTTTGTCAATCAAAAACTTTGCCAAGTGATCACAATAGGTTTTATTTTTGTGCCTTGAGTAGCTCCCTTGAAGTCTGACTGGAATTCCATTATCCAGTTAAGATAATTTAGAAGGACCTTTGTTAGTGGCTGATTATGGTCTTCATCTCTGTGTCATGTTGAAGACCCCGAGTCACTGCGATGCAGGCTGCAGAGGATCAGACCCGAGTTCCAGTCTTGGCTCCTCACTACCTAGTTTGTGTCTTTGGCCAAACTGAACTTTTCTGGACTTCATGTTCCTTATATTTAAAATGCATGGTGTTAGACTAGAAGGCTTCTGAGTTCCTTTTCAACTATTCAGTTATTTATTCAACTTATTTAGTGTAAACTCTGAGATAGAAAGTGTATCTTGTTTGTTTCTAGGTGCCCAGTGTCTGACACGTAGTAGGTACTTAAATATTTGAATGAAATGTTATTTTAATTATCTCAGTAATGCATGGTTCCAAAATAACTTCCTGAATTGGGCCAACAGGACTTAAATAATTTCATAATTTTTTTGAGTTAGGTTTGGCTAGATTCCAATTGCTGTGAAAACTCCATTTCTTTTCTATAGGTTAGTCATTCATTTAGCAAGTATTAATTGAGCTCTTAGTTTGTGCTGAATGCTGTGGAGAGATAGTAACTAGTGTCCATAGAGTACTTGGTGTGTCAGACCCTCTCCTAAATGGTTTACATATCTTCATGTCCCAACAGCCCAATGAGGTAGATAGTGTTATCTCCGTTTTCATAGAGATAGGCAGGAAGCCAAGGTTCAGAGAGATGACATAACCCATCTCAGGTCTGGGGTTTGAATATGCTGTTACTGGGATTTCCTATATGCAGTGTATAATTATTGTTTAAGCAGGAGAGTTTTTTTAATTTTTAAATTTAGAATATTTGGTTTGTTTAGATTTTGTGGAATTACATTTTCATCTGGAAATTTATAAAGTATTTTAATGAAATTATGAGCTTTCCCTTAGATCATGTAGTTGTTCTGGGACCACACTTAGTTTAGTAATCAGTTTTTAGACACTAGTTTTTTTGTTATATTTATTTATTTTCAGTTTGTGAGATTACATTATACTTGTTCAAATAAGACTTTAGGAATTCACCTGCCTAAAGAAACAAAAGTATATCCCCTTAAGACTTATGACATTTATTCTATTAAATGCTTCATTAGAGAAGAAAATGTTTAGCTGTAGTTAGTGTGCTTATTTTATGTTTGTTAAATCTATTTGAATCCTGAGAAACCTTCATGCAGGTCAAGAAACAACAGTTAAGAACAGACATGGAACAATGGACTTGTTCAGAATTGGGAAAGCAGTATGACAAGGCCGTATGTATATTGTCACCCTTGCTTATGTAACTTCTGTGCAGAATACATTATGTGAAATGCTGGGCTGTGTTATGCTCCGAGCCCGTATCTCTGAACCGACCGAGAGAGAGCAAGTCCACCACGGAAATGCAAGGGCAAGAAGGGAGTTTATCTCTAGCGCGCTAGGGCCCAAGTCTCATCCCACACAAGGGAATCCGACAAGAGCCCCGAACAAAGGAGTATGGCGGCTTATATACAGGCAGTTCTTTGTCTCAGTTACAGGAGTAGCTGGCGTTACATGATTGGCCAGGCAGGATGAGCGCATATCCTGTCTCTTTCTGGTAAACATAACTCAGGTCCTAGAGCCCATCGTTTGGTCCCTAACATTCCCCCCTGTCCTTAGATCATATAGAGGAATCTTCCTCTCGGTCTTGAGACACAGTTTGATATTGTTGTCGAAGCACAAACAGCTGTACAGTATTTATGCGTTTTTTACAAAGGCTACAAGTCTATTGATAGTACATGGGCCAAAGGTAAGCATTAGTAAAAGTATTAGCAGGGGTCTCAGCAAGGTGGAGATTAGGGTGGTCAACCAAGGGGATTGTTGAAACCAAGACTCAAACCATCTTTGTTGAGCCTCACGTTTTCGTTTACGTTGGGCTAGTCCCTCTCTTCTTTTGGCCATAGATTTTTTAACTATTTTTGTGTGATCAGCATAAAAACAACACTTTTTTTTTAGGGCAGCACAGAGTCCCCCCTGAATCTCCCCACAGATCTTTTAGTTATGTCTGGGCACACCTGGACATGCCCAGAATGCATGATTTTTGAGCTTGCCCCTCTTTTAGGGTACATTTACCACCGGCTTAAGGTCAGAGTATAAGTCTGGCCACCAAGTATCTGGTGGATGTATTGCGGTGGTGGAGTTAAGCATCTCACGTGTTGGTCTATTTTGCAGCTTTCAGGTGATTCTGACGGGTTGGTGCAGGTTCACGCTGGCAGCTTTGGAGCAGAGTAACATGGTCATCCATAACATGGTCTAGACGAGTTGTCTTGGTCTTGTCGACGACGCCGGAGCTTTAGCCTCGGGGTGGACGGGTGTAGAGACGCTTTTTATTTTTTTAGCGTCTCCTTGTTTTGCTGAAGTAGCTGGGCGTACGTGGTTGCAATGTACCCAAGGCCCGATACCGTCAACCTTTAGGGCAATTGGGTGGTAAGAAGAACAACATAAGGACCCTTTTATTTGGGTTTTAGTGCCTTGGTTTGGTGCCTTTTGACCCATACCCAATCTTTTGGGCCAATGTCATGTGAGGGAATAGTTTTTTTATTTTGACCCACATGCATTTTTTGGAGCAGTTTTTAGACATGAGAGTGCACCTTGCTTAAGGCCATCAAGGCCTCTTAGAATTGTCCCAATGTGGGAGGCAGTAGTTTTTTTCCTTTAAATATTGGACATATGGGGGAGGTCTCCCATACAGAATTTTAAATGGAGTCAGATTAAGTTGATAAGGAGTATTACGAGCACGGAAGAGGGCGAAGGGAAGGAGGGTCACCCAGTCCCTGCCAGTCTCTATAGCCAATTTAGTTAAAGTTTTTTTTAGAGTCTGATTTATTTTTTTTATTTGCCCTGAGCTCTGTGGACTGTATTTACAATGTAACTTTTATTTAGTCCCCAGGGCTAGGGCAAGGCTCTGAACTATTTGACTCACAAAAGCAGGTCTATTATCAGAGCCGATGGTCACTGGCAGGCCAAACCTGGGAACTATTTTTTTTTTTTTTTAATCTTTTTTGCCACTATCATCGCGGTTTCTCCCTTTGTAGGAAAAGCCTCCACCCACCCTGAGAAGGTATCCACCAACACTAACAAGTACCGGTAACCATACTTGCCTGGCCTTACCTCGGTGAAATCTATTTCCCTGTGTTGCCCTGGTCCTTTTCCCCGATACCTCAGTCCTGCATGTTGTCCTTTTCCTGGCCTCATCTGTTGACATGCCTTACAAGCATGCACTATGTTTTTTACAGTTGTCTGGTGCCAGGGAAATCACAGGCGCGCAGTTTGAAAGAGCATCAGAGTCTTTTTTTCCTCCCAGATGAGTAGACAAGTGTAAAGGTTCACATAGTTGCTGTCCCAACTGAGCAGGGAGTATCAAGTAGCTGTCTGAGTCTCGGTTCCATCTATCTTTACCTTTTTGAAGGTTGGTGTGTTTTTGGATCTGAGCAAGGTCTGTGGATGAATACTCAGGGGTTGGGGGCAGAGTTTCCATGCCTGGAGGTGGAAGTCCGATCGCCGACACAGGGGTGATGAAATCAGCTACTTTTTGAGCTGCCAGGTCTGCGGCACGATTTCCTCGTGCCGTGGGGCTGTCACCCTTTTGATGTTTAGGTATGTGTACTATTGACAGAGCCCGAGGCATCTGTACAGCCTCTAAAAGTCTACGGATTTTAGGCAAGTTTTTAATTTTTTTTTTTTTAGCTGTCAAAAACCCCCGTTTCTGATATATCGGGCCCTGGATGTGTACCGTGCCAAAAGCATAGCGACTGTCAGTGAAAATAGTCATTTATTTTTTTTTGGCTCTCTCTAATGCTTGAATCAGGGCAATTAACTCTGCCTTTTGTGCTGAGGTATCCGGGGGAAGGGCCTCTGCCCATATTGTCTGTCCAGAGTCATCTACTACTGTGGCTCCCGCCCGTCTCTGTCCATCTTTCACATAACTGCTGCCATCTGTGAACCATTTTAGCTCACTGTTATCCAGTGGAGTATCGGTTAAGTCCTTTTGCATTGCTGTTACCCCGGCCAGTATCTCATCACAATCATGGAGGGGGCTATTTTTCTCCAGATTGGGCAAAAGAGTGGCCAGATTTAGAGTGTAGGGCGTTTGGAAATGAATCCGTGGGGTGTCAAGTAGCAAGGCCTGGTAGTGCGTCAAGCGGGCATTAGAAATCTATTTACCTGGGGGTTGCTTTAAAACTCTCTCTATGGCATGAGGAGTGTAGACCAAGAGTCTCTGTCCATAAGTCAGTTTATCAGCATTGTGGACTAAGAGCGTGGTGGCCGTGATGATACGGAGGCAAGGTGGCCATCCGGCTGCCACTGGGTCCAGTCTCTTGGAAAGGTAAGCTACAGGTCGCTTCCGTGGTCCTCATCTCTGTGTCAGTACCCCTTTTTTTATCCCCCGCTTTTCATCTACAAATAATTGGAAAGGCTTAGATGGATCAGGGAGGGCAAGGGCAGGAGCTTTTAGCAAGGCTCGCCTGAGCTCTTGGAAGGCCTCTTTTATTGGCTCAGTCCATTTTTAGTCCTTGTTTTTTTTGGTCCCTTTATATAGGGGCCTGGCCTTTTCTGCAAACCCCAAGATCCATAACTGGCAATATCCCACAGTTTCCAGAAATTCTCTCACTTGTCTAGGGTTAGCTGGCTCAGGGATCTGGAGGATGGTTTCTTTCACAGCCTGTGTTAGCCACCTCTGGCCCTGTTTTATCTTACAACCGAGGTATGTAACCTCTTGCTTGGCAATCTGGGCCTTTTTGGCACTAGCCCTGTGACCTAAAGTCCCCAAGGTTTGGAGAAGGTCACCTGTTGCCTCTTGGCACTCTTTCTCTGTAGCCACTGCCAGCATAAGGTCATCAACATATTGTAATAAAACAATGGTAGGGTGTTCAACCCGATACTCATGGAGGTCTTTGTCCAGGGCCTCATTAAATAACGTGGGTGAGTTTTTGAAACCCTGTGGTAAGCGAGTCCATGTCAGCTGCACAGGGGTCTGACCACCGTCTTTTTGCCATTCGAAGGCAAAGATTTCTTGGCTTACGGGGGCAAGAGGCAAACTGAAAAAGGCATCTTTTAAATCTAAAACAGTGTACCAAATGTAGTTTGGAGGCAAGTTGCTTAGCAATGTATAAGGGTTAGGAACCATAGGATGAATATCATTTACCCGTTTGTTGACTTTTCGTAGATCTTGAACTGGTCTAAAATCAGTTTTCCCAGGCTTTTTTACAGGCAACAGGGGAGTGTTCTATGGGGACCGGCACCTTTTCAGGACCCTAGCGTCTATGAGGCATTGTATATGAGGAGTAATTTTTTTGTCGAGCCTCTTGACTCATGGGATACTGTCGTACCCTCACCGGGGAAGCACTGGCTTTCAGTTCCACAATGATAGGGGGCCTCTGTTTGGCCAGTCCCATTTCTGCTCTTTCAGCCCAGGCCTGAGGGTATCTTTGAAACCCTGGCTGTATTTTGGGGCTTATTGTCGCTGGGGCCTCTGGCAAGTAGAGTCTGTATTTATCTTTTAATGCCAGAGACAGGACCTGAAGAGGATGCCCGGTCCCATCTAGAACCGACACTTGTCCGTGGTTGAAATGAATTTGGGCATTTACTTTAGACAGTAAATCCCTTCCCAACAAGGGCGCTGGACACTCAGGTATCACCAGAAAAGAATGGGTCACCTGGTGGGCCCCTAAGTTCACTTGCCGTTTTGTAGTCCATCCATATCGTTTAGTCCCGGTTGCTCCCTGCACCCAGCTACTTTTTTTAGACATGGCTCCATCTTTTTGGTTTAAGACTGAGTATTGGGCTCCCGTGTCCACCATGAAGCCAACCAGTTTTTCCTCCACATTTATAGTTACCCAGGACTTGGGGAGGGGCTTCGAGCCCTGACCCCCCCCAGTCGCTATCCTCACCCGCGTAGAGGATATGACTGTCTAGGGAGGGAGTCTTGTTTTTGGGGTTTTGGGGCCCCCTTTTTAGATTTTTTGGGGGGGGCATTTATTTTTTTAATGTCTAAACTCTTTACAAAATGCACATTGGTTTTTTTTTTTTTTAACCTTACGCATTGTCGTTTTTTTTTTAGTTTTTGAGTCTAATTTTTTTTTTTTTTTTTTTTGGAACCTGTTTTTGTTTTTAACCCCAGCAAAAAATATTTGGGCCAGCTCTTTTTGATTTTTATGTTTGTTTTTAGTTCTAAATTTTTTTTTTTTTAATGTGGTCTTCTTTCTCTTTTGGGGTCTCTCTATGATTAAAAACTTTCTCAGCTGTCTTCACTAGATCTTGCAAGGATTGCTTACTTAACCTCTCTATCTTTTGTAACTTTTTTTTAATATCGGGGGCTGCTTGATTTATAAATGTTAACATAACTGCCGCTCGTGACTCATCTGCCTGTGGGTCCATAGGGGTATACTGTCTAAAAGCTTTTATTATCTTTTTTAGGAAGGCTGCTGGGCTCTCATTTGGCTCTTGTCTCACTGAATTTATTTTGGCCAAATTAGTTGGCTTTTTGGCGGCCCCTCTAAGGCCAGCCATGAGAGTCTGACGGTACACTCGGAGATGCTTCCTACCTTTAGCACGTTCGAAGTCCCAGTTGGGTCGCACCAAGGGGAACCCCTCCTCAATGAGGTTAGGCTGTATTGTGGGCCTCCCATCCACCCCTGGCACATTTTTCGGGCTTTTGACAGGATCTGTTTGCGCTCCTCTGTAGTAAAAAGTACCTGTAACAGTTGCTGACAATCATCTCAAGTGGCATTGTGAGTAAACAGGATAGACTCTAAAAGATCAATAAGACCCTGTGGTTTTTCAGAGAAGGAAGGAGTCTGGGTTTTCCAGTTGTACAAATCACTACTGGAGAAGGGCCAATACTGATATGTCTGTTCTCCACCCTCTCTGGCTGGCCCCGCCCGAACTGGAAACGCATGAACAGTGGAGGAGGGAACCTCCGGGTCTTTTTTCGCTACGCCGGCCATTTTTTTTTGCCTTTTTCCGAGTTCCCTAGGCGGGGCCCCTCTTTTTGGGAGGAGCTGAAGGCTTGGTTCTCTTTCTGGCTTTTCCCGATGAAACCTGTGGAACCTGTGGAAGCAAGGGGAAGAGGGAAGGGACGTGAGGGGCTGAAAAACAAAAGGTTTTAGCCAGGCCAGGGGGTTTTCCACCAGGTCCTGTCAGACCAAAATGTATGGAGTTTGGTCTAGCTGGGTGTCCCAAAGGGTAGGGGGCGAGCACCTTCTCTCTGACCACTTGAATAGTAGGCAGGCTGAAGGTGCCTTTTTGTGGCCAACTGACATCAAAAGCAGGCCACTCGGCAGAACAAAAAGTTACTAACTTGCTTTTTTCACCAGCAATGATAGATTTTGTGCTCTAGACTTGAAATCAGAGAAGTGGTTAATCATAAGAGACAAAGGAGTAGAAGTTGTTTGTCCCATGATCACAGAAAAGTACACTGGGAGCCAACAGAGCACACAAAGAGCAACACAGACACCACGAATAGACAAACAGATAACAAACGCAAGGTGGCCACCGACAATGCACTCAGTCTTACCTGCAAGATGTTCACAGAGCCAGCTGCCTCCCCAGCACGAAACCGGGCCCCGGCCTTACGCTGACTTAATCCAGTATCAGAGCCAGCCGCCTCCCCAGCACGAAACTGGGCCCCGGCCTTACGCTGGACTTGCCTCTGCACTTTACACCCAGATGCCTCCCCAGTACGATACTGGGCCCCGGACTTAATCTGGGCTTTTGCAACATTAGCACCGGTGCTCAGAGCTCTTATCTCCTAACGAGGTTATTTCCTTTTACTAGGAGAGTTGTCCTCTCTGGCGGGACAGAGATCCCGGACGAGCCCCCAAATGTTATGCTCTGAGCCCGTATCGCCGAACCGACTGAGAGAGAGAGCAAGTCCACCATGGTAATGCAAGGGCAAGAAGGGAGTTTATCTCTAGCGCGCTAGGGCCCAAGTCTCATCCCACACAAGGGAATCCTACAAGAGCCCCGAACAAAGGAGTATGGCGGCTTATATACAGGCAGTTCTTTGTCTTAGTTACAGGAGTAGCTGGCGTTATATGATTGGCCAGGCAGGATGAGCGCGTATCCTGTCTCTTTCTGGTAAACGTGACTCAGGTCCTAGAGCCTGTCGTTTGGTCCCTAACAGGCTGGATGAACCACAAGGTGGAATAAACATTGCGAGGAGAAATATCAACAACTTCAGATAATGCAGATGATATCACTCTAATGGCAGAAAGTGAAGAGGAACTAAAGAGCCTCTTAGGAGGGTGAAAGAAGAAAGTGAACAAAATGGCTTAAAACTCAACATTCAAAAAACTAAGATCATGGCATCCAGTCTCGTCACTTCTTGGCAAATAGATGGGGGAAAAAGTGAAAATAGTGACAGATTTTATTTTCTTGGGCCCCAAAATCAATTTGGATGGTGATGCAGCCATAAAATTAAAAGATGCTTGCTCCTTGGAAGGACAAAGCTAGACAGCCTATTAAAAAGCAGAGATATCACTGTTGACAAAGGTCTATCGTCAAAGCTATGGTTTTTCTAGTAGTTATGTACAGATATGAGAGGTGGACCATGAAGAAATCTGAGTACTAAATAAGTGACAGTTTCAAATTGTGGTGCTGGAGAAGACTCTTGAGAGTCCTTTGGACAGCAAGGAGATCAAACTAGTCAATCCTAAAGAAAATCAACCCTGAGTATTCATTGGGAGGACTGATGATGCTGATACTGAAGCTCCAGTACTGTGGCCACTTGATGTGAAGAGTCAGCTCATTGGAAAAGACCCTGATACTGGAAAAGATTGAAGGCAAAAGGAGGGGGTGACAGAGGATGAGATGGTTAGACAGTATCACTGACCTCAGTGGGCATGAGTTTGAGCAAACTCTGGGAGAGAGAGAAGGACAGGGAAGCCAGTGCTGCAGTTCATGGAGTCGCAAAGAGTCAGACATGACTTAGTGACTAAACAACAGCAAAAATTTAAATGCGGCACCAGTAATTACACGGGAAAATTTCCATGTTAAGGTTTTTCCTCTCTTTTTTAAAAACTTTTTCATTATCGAGGGATTCATTCAGCAATTGTATGGCCTTTGTCATAGCTTACGGTGAATGGTGTTGGATTCGTGATCTCCAAAGAAGACATAGCTTCGGGACCAGGAACCAGGCTTGATCACTCAAGAGTTTTTGTGCAGCAGAGTTTTATTAAAGTATAAAAAGGGACAGAGAAAGCTTCTGACACAGACCTCAGAAGGGGGATGAGAGTGCCCCCCTCGCTAGTGTTAGCAAGGGAGTTATATACTTCTTTAATTGGTTATTACAATAAAAAGAATGTTTCAAGGTGGTAAAGATCTTACTAGACCCACTCCTATAACTTATATTTTAAGATAACAGGATTAGCTAGAAGGTTTTCAGGAAGGAGAAACTGTCCTCAAGCAGGGTACATTGTTGTTTTATAATCCTTGGTACAGAGTTTAAAGTGAGTTGTTTGTTATGTAATCATCAGTTCTGGGCTTAAAGAAAAAAATGTTTTATGTGACTGAGGAATGTAGACAAAAAAAGATGTTTGTCCTTTCCTCCTCCTTGAGAATTCCAGACCCCCTATTTCCACTTTGAGATCTCTAGACTCCTTTCTCCTCCTTGGGGACCCCAGACTTGTTATCAGCCTTCCCAGGAATTCCCTCCTTTCATTCCCTCCTTTTCTTTTAGGAGAATAATGTTGCCAAGGGAAAGGGGCGTTGTTTTCATTGCATAACTACTTCCTGCTGTTGAGGGGCATAATCGCTAAATTGTTGAAGCAACATATTCTGCTAAACCCTCATATGGAGGGTCTCTGATCCGAGGGCCTCAAGTAATAGTTGGAGGAGGCTGTGCCGCTCATAGGAGCTTGGACAACCATTTGTAACTTAAAAGCTTTCAGACGGTTAGAAACAAACCACATTTTACAGTTACAGATGTAAGGCAAAATAGTCATTAAACCAAGTTAAAACCTAATCAAAATTATGTCCATAGTTAAGGTTCAGTTCAGTCGCTCAGTCGTGTCTGACTCTGTGACCCCATGAATCGCAGCACACCAGGCCTCCCTGTCCATCACCAACTCACGGAGTTCACTCAGACTCGTGCCCATTGAGTCAGTGATACCATCCAGCCATCTCATCCTCGGTCGTCCCCTTCTCCTGCCCCCAATCCCTCCCAGCATCAAAGTCTTTTCCAGTGAGTCAACTCTTTGCATGAGGTGGCCAAAGTACTGGAGTTTCAGCTTTAGCATCATTCCTTCCAAAGAAATCCCAGGGCTGATCTCCTTCAGAGTGGACTGGTTGGATCTCCCTGCAGTCCAAGGGACTCTCAAGAGTCTTCTCCAACACCACAGTTCAAAAGCATCAATTCTTTGGTGCTCAGCCTTCTTCACAGTCCAACTCTCACATCCATACATGACCACTGGAAAAACCATAGCCTTGACTAGACGGACCTTAGTCGGCAGAGTAATGTCTCTACTTTTGAATATGCTATCTAGCTTGCTCATAACTTTTCTTCCAAGGAGTAAGCATCTTTTAATTTCATGGCTGCAGTCACCATCTGCAGTGATTTTGGAGCCCCCCAAAATAAAGTGTAATATGTTATACCAGTCCATCTTAGGATTGCCTGTTGTCATCACAGAGTTGAAGAAAGTCTTTTCCTGGAAGTGGAGAAACCCACCATGGGAAGTCTTTAATTGATGAGAAGGGGGAGTGCTCCACAGAGCCAGCAATTTTGATTTCAGTATTATGGAATACAGTGTAGAAATGAGCCCAGGACAGGAACACGTTGTCTTGAGGGTCAAATAGCAGGCTCAGGACTTTTGGAGTCAGCAGAAGCAAGCTCACATAGATTCTCAGACCCATGTCCGTTCCTGGCTCAAACACTGGCTTGTTTGACTCAAAGGCTGGATCAGGAGTTAACCTCCCAGTAATGTCTGTTGAAAAGGCTGAAAGCTGAGTCACATGGTTAGTTCTAAGGCTTTAGGATCTATGACAATATCTGTGTGCAAAACCAGTCTGTTATTGAGGTAATCCCATTTTTCGGGGGCAGGTCATACCCTCATTATTAAAGGTATGGGTAAAACTAAACCAACTCTCTTTGTGTTTCCTGAGTTAGCTTACCAAGATGCCTCTTAATAATGTCATTAGTCTTCTCAACCTTTCCTGAAGATTAGGGTCTCCAGGAACAGTGTAAGTGATGCTCTGTTCCTAGAGCTTTTGACACTCCTTGAGTTACAGCAGCTTTAAAGATGGAGTCATTGTTGCTCTGAACTTTAGAGTCTAAGATCCTACTTACATCATGAGAAGTCAGTACATTAAGATTTCGCCCATTAGTAAACTTAGGAGCTTTAGGCATTAGCAAAACAGTAGTAGCAATTACCCTTAAGCAATGTGGCCGTAGCCTTTTTGCAGTAACAAACAAACTAAACTCAGATTCTGTGGGCAAACTCAGATTCTGTGGGCAAACTCAGAGCGGGAGCCTGCAAGAGAGCAGTTTGAAGAGCCTTGAAAGCCCTTTGAGTCTCTGAGGACCAAACCAGCTTGTCGGTTTGGGCCTGCTGAGTCTCAGTTAGAAGTGTATGTAAAGGCTGGGTAAGTTCCCCATAACCCAGAATCCAAATGAGGCAATAGCCTATAATGCCCCCAAATCCTCTCAATCATCTTAAAGTCATAGGCAGAGGATGATTTAGTATAGATTCAATTCTAGAAAGCAAACTTCAGATCAATGACTGAAAAATATTTGGTTCAGTCAGAAATTTCAGACAATGAAGTATCGGGATTAGGCACTTACTATGTGTATATCTTGAACAAGTCTCCATTTATCATTTAACTTTCCCTTACACCCAAGATAGGAGTGCTGCATGCACTGTTACAGGGGATTAATAGTCCTTGTTCCTCTAAATTTTCAGTGATGAGTTTTAATCCTTTCTTAACCTCAGGTTTTAATGGATACTGCTTTTTATTTGGAAATAGGTGAGGGTCTTTGATAGCGACAGGAACAGCATTTTGTGCTTGACCCACAGTTTTTCCATCAGCCTACACTTCAGGATTTATGTTTTCTTCAGTTATAAGAGCAGGTTCCATATTCATGAAGTCAGAAGCCTGGACCTTGTTCAGTATATCCCTCCCCAGAAGGGGTGGGGGAAGCTCTGGCACAATCAGAAACATGTGAGAAAATAGCGCAGAGGCCCAGTTTCAGCTTAAAGGATGACTGAAATAATAGCGTTTGGCTCGTCTAGACAGCCCCATTATGGTAGTGGATCAGGAGGAAAGTGGACCAGGGGCTTTAGTGAGCAGAAAGTTGCCCCAGTGTCCAAAAGAGATCGATGGGTTGGCCCCCACAGTTATTAATACCTGGGGTTCCTCAGGTGTAATTAGGACGGGAGCTTATGTGGGACCCC